>NC_140593.1:122863623-123227231 GCF_964204655.1 Triturus cristatus
AAGACCGAAACGCCAACTCTATCATCTATTTCCCAAATTTTCAGTATACTCAAGTGACTGATTTCTGTATCGTCAGACATGTTACTTTTCTGATTATGTTGGAATAGATGTTGATATTCATGATTTGTAGGATAATTTGCACATACCTCTTTCATGATTTATTGCTGAATTAATTTCTTTTGAGTCTCCCCTCCCGAATTTGGTTTATATCAAAATATCTTGTGTATTTACAAGAAGATATCCCCGTGTTTTTTCTGTTTTTTTCTGTGACATTTATTGAATGTTTAGATTTCTGAATTTTTGAGTATGCATCGATTTTTCTAAGGCTCAAGATCTGATTAGACTGAACCATCAAGTAATTTTAAGTACAATATAATTGAAGTTATATCTCTTAAATAAAATCCCTTGTAGGCACCTTTACTCAACACTGATTTAACTGCCCAAGCCTCCAAGGGTATATTGGGTCTTTCCACGTTCTCACTCTGTAGAGATGCATTACTTTCCCTGTGCCACCCTGAGAAATCCTTGTGCCACCATGGAGGCGCCGTATTTACAATACCGGGCACCATGGCGCAAGGATTGACAGAAGCATCAGAAATTCTGACGCATCTGTTGGGGCAAAAGTCACACATTGCTGGAGTTGTGTCGCAAGCACGACGTAACTCCAGCAATGCATGTTGAGGCGTATTCCCACTACACTGCTTCACTCCTTACGCCTGCTTCAAGCAGGCGTAAGGTTTTGACGCAGTTGCGTCCTAGAAGTGACGCAGTGAAATCTTGTAGATTTCACTGCGTCACTTTTACGAGGCTTTCCTGCATGGGAACGCCCACCCTGCATACATTATACCCAGGGCCGGCTTTATGGCTGGTAGCACCCTGTGCAACAATGTCTGTTGGCGCTCCCCCCAATGACCACCACTGCCACGGATTCCCTCATTAGCATCCTTTAACAGTGCCTCTCAAGTCTCCATAAACACTGTCTCTCAGATTCATTCAGTTTTATAGTACCAGTGATACCAGTATAAGGTGTCAGAGCCCTTTACACCACACACACATTGCACAGAGACAATCATATGTGTGTAAATCACTGTATAGGAGATGTTACATCAGACAGTACTACAAGATGTAGTGTAGGAGTGACATGTCATTGATACTGGTAGGCAATATAGTTAAAGTTGTTTTTCAGGAAAGGCACAAATTCTGAATTTAAAATGTAACACCATTGTATGGGGTTCTCTTTCATAGTAAGAATTGTTTTCTACCCAAATGAACCCTTTTCACAACATTAGGATAATGAAAGACTGGGCAAAAATACATATAGTTCTAACATATACCTTGCAGTTTGCATGCAGCTCTAGGATGACAGTTAATAGCTCAATGTTCTGTATTACGATTTTGCCTTTTAAACGACAAGTACCAAAAGGAGCTCTCTTACAGAAGCCGTAACCCACTGACCTTTTTACATTATATACACTTCGTTATCTGCACGGTACAGGTTCTTAGCAGCAGGCATTTTATCCCTCTGCCCTACCTTAGGATGAGTCAAAACTTCCACTAGACAAACCTCCGGTCTCTTTCCAGAAAAACGATTAATCACCTGACTTCTCTTGACATTTTAATTGCTGTCTGAAAGTTGCTTCAGGCCAGGAACGAGGCAGCAGGTGCTTTTAAAATGATAATACACATTTTCAAAATGATGCCCCCACCCCAAGTCAACGCCCGGTGCGGTCGCACTGATCGCACCGCCCTAGAGCCGGCCCTGGTTATACCTGATGCAGGTATAATGTGACGCGGGGCTTTACAATGTGACGCATCTCCCTAGATGCGTCACATTGTAAATTGGAGGCACTTTTTACACCGCCACTGTGTCACAAAAGTGACGCAACGGTGGCGCAAAAGTGTCACAAGGGGCTTGTAAATCTGCCCCCTAGTCTTTTAGCAAACCCACTTTCCAGACTCAGACTAACACATTGATTTTCCTTGCCAACTTAGATCTTTCGGGTAGAGCGCCCTTAACTGAGGCTGGTGATTCTGCTTTTGGAACCGGTTGAACCATTGCTGTGCATCCTGTGGTTTCAGCAATGAACCCTAAATGCCTGGTCCCCTGTTGCAAGGTGGAGCCATCACCTGCGGTAGGTGCACTAGGTTATGTGAGTAAACCCATCAAATAAACCAGTTGACGACTAGCCAGTTAAGAAAGACCAGCCACTGAAGGGTGAAATCGCCAGCAGACCTGCTATGGATGCTAGCCCGTTTCTAGCTCCAGTAGCCTCCTGTTTGAACTATAACTTTATAGACCAGTTACAGCGGTAACTGGCCTCCCACAGAATGGTGTCCAGCTCTCGTTATCTATTGCGTGCACCTTGCCCGCTCTGTTGTCTGGAGTTGTTTTGGAGCAGTCCTTTTGGTATCATGAACATGTCCATCTTCTGGGGGTTGGGGGTCCCAAATTACTTCTGGCTGCATGTTCTTATGAGTCTAGAAGATGTTTGTCTTCTGACGTCTGTTGATGCTTCTCGACTCCCGCAGATCAAACTCACTCTGCTGTCCTTCCCTTCAACCAGAGAAACTAGGAAAAGGGCAGCCCTTGCATAGCATAGCATAGCATAGCATAGCATAGCATAGCATAGCTGCAACAGAGCCTGCTCATCTTTGAAAGTGGGGGGGAAAGAAACCTCATAGGAAGTTTACTGAGCAAGTTCCAAGGCCTGCTTTCATCCAAAGATGGAACTCCCACTGAAAAAAAATGTTGAAAGGACAGACCCAAACAGTGCATTTCACATTGGTTTTGAAGGGATGCTAGGAAACATGACTCTTCCTATCTTTTTCAGCATAATGAGCCTTAAAAAAATTCTGAGGTGATAGAGTAAAAAGTCATTTTCAACTTTTCTTTATCACTTTTCTTCCCTTTTGCATTCACTTATTTTCATTTTTCGACCTTGCCCCTTCTAAACAGACACTCAGTTACAGGCTGTGACTAAGAAACTGCTTGCAAGGGGCAAAGTGGAAACAAATAGAAGAGCCTGCGGCCGCTGGCAGCAGAGATACAGGTTTTACAGGTTCGCCCAGCAATGCTGCTGCTCAGGTTTTAGAAACCTTACCGGTTCCGACCCTGGAAGGTTACACCAGCTATACAGGATAACATCTTAGCAATAGTGTCTTCACTCAAATGTTAGCTTCAAATACACCTTTGAAAATGTAATCAACTTTCCCCCATACCAGCAGCTTTTCAGTTTATGAACATACACGTTTTGCTGTAAAATACGAGTTTTGGTTTTAGAAAAATATTCTGAGTTTCATGAAAAAAATATTTGTCCTGAAATGCCAGCTTCGGGCCGGCTTGGCTTTAGTGCTGGTGTTGCCCGGTGCGACAATCTTTGTTAGTGCCCGCAGTGACCGTCTCCACAGATTCTCTCACTACCCCCTTCCAACGCTGCTCCTCATCTCTCCATAGACCCTCTCTCACATGTATTTCATTTCTTTTATAGTGCTACTCATACCAATATCGGGTATCTCGGCACTTTACTTCACACACATTATACAGAGACAATGAATCATACCTGTGTAAATCAGTGTATAAAAAATGTTCCATAAGACAATGGGGACTACAAGGTGCAGGAGTTACATGTCATCCATACTAATAGGCGTTACATTTTAAGAGTGCTTGAATGAAGAGGCACAAACTCAGGATTTAAAATGTAACAGTGGTGGGGGTTGGCTTTACTATTAAGAATGTATTTCTGCCCCAACAAACTCTTTTTAGAAATCTTAGGATAATGAAAGGCTGGGGAAAAACACATAAGGTTCTAATCTATGCATGTGGTTTGCATGAAGCTCTTTGAGGCCAGTTCATAGCTCTTTTGCTAAATTAGGATGCGCTATATTAAGACGTGCTATATTAAGACCTGCAAGTAACAAAAGGATCTCTGTGATAGAAGCAGTAGCTCAAGGAACTATCAACACAAAATACAATTATGTAATATGCATGTTACATGTGCTTTGCAGCAGGCACATTAATCCTCTGTGTTACTTTTTAATTAATCAAAATTAGGACTAGACAAAACTCTGATCTCTCTCTAGCAGGTACATTAACCACCAGAGCTATCTTAATATTGTTATTATTGCCTACAAAATTGCTGGACTCACAAGGAACTCTACAGCATGTGTGTGAGCTCCGTAAGATATTTAATAAATACTCCATCTCTTGCCCCACCTAGGTACCGGGTGCTGTGGCCCCGTTCGCATCCAGCCAGTAATTTATTGTAAATGCATGTGTGGTCGCAACATTTAATTGGCATTTTTTAGTACTGCCACAGATATATTCTTCCTTCCCTGTCTGTGTATCATCATTTGGAGGCCATAAAATGCCACATATTACTACGATTATGCAAGTCCTGTATTATACCAGGGTTGTGCACCACCATACCTTCAATGGCCAAGAATTATCACCTTTTTGCCATGGATATCCACATTATTCCCAGGTGCACACCATTATTCCAGGGCAACCATTATATCATGGGTGGACATATCATGTGATCCTAAACACACACAGGCACACTCTCACTGAGATATGCAGATCACCAGCATTGAAAGCTTTTTATATACGTCCCGCAAGGCACGTCCCACTCTGACTGCCTTCAAGAATGCACTCCTCTACTCACCTCTCAATTGATGCTTGACTCCGCTCCTTTGCCTATGGCTCTTCTAGTGTCGTGTGATCATGTGCAGTAGGACCCTTGTGGTCCTAAGCCGACGCCTTACAAAGTTAGGTAATCATTTCAGAGGTATTTGGGTGTGTCTGGGTGTGGTCAATAAAGTCTATGACGCAGTGCGTTCAGTTAATGGTTTTTATTCTGAAGAATAAAGGTGTGTATTACAGAGCTCTGGGTGTGGCGTAGTCATTTCCATGCTCCAAAGCTGGGGTGGATGCTACAACTGGCGGCGAGTAGGGGATACGTGCCCCGAAGAAACAAGACTGACCTCCCTGAGAGTTTGCTGAGGTCCAGCAAACTGCTTGTGCGTGCCATGTGCGCCCCAAGAAGCAAGCCATGGTTGGCGTGTGTGGAGTCAAAGCACCACTCTAGCTAGTACAAGGCCCTCAAAAAAGGTGAAGCTCCTACGAAGAAGCACTGTTGGAAAGCCCACCAGAAAAACCAAGGGTAAGGCCAAAAGAAGAGATTCTGCACCACAGCATAACACAGAGCCATCATCCATACAAAGCAGAAGCACTAAAGGCAGTGACAGCCAGGTGCAAAGAAACACTTAAGGCAGCGACAACCAGGTACGAAGAAGCGCTGAAGGTAGCAACAGTCAGGTGCAAGAAAGTGCTAGAGGCAGAGACGATCAGGCACAAAGAAATGCTAAAGGAAGTGGTAGTCAGGTACAAACGTTAAATGTACTCACCAGCGAAAAACAGATAAAGCACCGTACAACCTCAAAATCTGGAGAGGCAACTCGAGCGCAAACACAAGAGTTGTGCTGATGAAGCAGTTGGTCCCGGCAGAAACGACCAAAAAGGCAGCTAGGGGCACTATGCACAACTCAAAAAGTCTTCAAGAAATTGAAGTTCTCCCATGGTTACAGAAAATGGTGCAAAATACGGAGCAGCTGCGTTCCTGAAACATCCACTGCCACTCGATAATGCCAAAAAGCAGAATATTGGTGCCAGATGGACAACATGGATCGAAACATTTGATGACTTCATAGATGCTCTAGAAGAAGCAGATCATTGAATACTTAAAGATCCTTGCAGGTGATTGTATGAAAGAAGTGATCAAGAAAATATCACAAGCTGATGAAATATCGTACAGTCAAATCAAGGGAACGTTGGAAGCCAAGTTCAATCCAATCCAAATGTCAACTATGAAAGATACATTTTCAACCAGGCAAGACAGTAAATTGGTGAAACAATGGATGAGTTTGTCGAAAGACTTGATACCCTCATCAAGCATTGCAACTTCAGTGAATTTAATGACAAAGAAACCATGCATCTTAGAGTCATCAATGGTTGCCTCTCCAATTCCCTCAAAAGACACATGCTGAGAGACACACACCTCTAGAAAGGTACTGATGACAGCGAGAGCTGTGGAACATGCAAATCGACAGGCTGCGGATATGAAAGCTGGAACAACCCAGAATGAACCAGCATTGATAATGAAAAGTAAGCAGAAACACAAGGTGGTGGCTAGAAGACAATGTCGCAGAAGAAAAAGAAATTGTGTTTCCAATGTGTATTCTTGTTTACACATGAGGTAAATGTCCTGCCATTGGACAGATATGCAAAGGCTGCGGGAGAGGAAAACATTTAATAACAGTCTGCAAAGCAAAGAAGAAACTAAGTGCGTCACAACAAGAAAATGGCCCCAGAAAGATCCACAAGCTTTCTAGCCACGCCCACCAGGCTAAAGGGCAACATCAATTGAGGCAAGTAGAGACTCAACGAAGTCAATCATCATCAACTTCATCTTCCAAACGTTCTTCAGCATGATCATCGAGTGACAGTGATGAAGATGGGCGTGCAATGGTGATGGCGACTGCAGAAAAACATGCTCATGTAGGATTGGCTGCTTGCAAAGAACACAAGTCAAAGAGAGATCACCACGTGAAGCGACCCAACTCATTTGGCCGATGATCCAACATCACACTAAAGATGAATGGCTGCCCTACAACTTCCATTATAGACAGTGGTGCATCAATCAATATCATGCCGGCATACAAATACAACAAACTGTCTCCAGTACCATGTCCAAGGCCGTCAAAAACAAAGGTGTACATGTGGGCTGCTTACGCCATTGCAAAGTCAAAGGTCATTTGTCACGACCATGAGGCATTGGAAAATGACGATACAAGTACCAGTTCATGTTCTCCAAGATACTTTGTCGAGTGCATGTCTACTCAATTTCAGCACTGCTGCTGACATGGGACTGATATCTATCCACTACAACCTCCATGCATATTCTAAAATAGTGAGTCAATTCCCATAGTTATTTCATGCACTAGGGAAAGTCAAGACAATGAAGGTGCAACTTCACATTAAAGGGGACATTCGTACTGTTGCTCAGTGACACCATCGGATTGCTTTTCATATACAGGAGGTCGTTGAGAAAAAGCTGGAAACATTATTAAAGCATGAAATCATCGAGCGCTCCATTGATCTGATGACAAGGTTTTCGCCTACAGTGGTACTGCCAAAAAAGGACAGTGGAGGTGCAGTGTGCATTTGTGTTGATATGCGCCAGGCCAACGAGAGAGAAAGACTTCCAGGTCCACACACAGCAGACATGATTACACAGCTGAATGGCTCCAAAGTCTTCTCCCGCCTTGAATTGAACAAAGGATACCACCAACTTGAGCTGGAAGAGAACTGTAGGTACATTACTACTTTTACAACTTATGTTGGTTTGTTCAGATACAAAATACTCCGTTTCGGTGTGTCGTTGGCTGCAGAAATCTTTGACGATGTCATTCGCTGAGTAATCCAACCTGTCAAACATGCTTTTAACCACAATGATGATATATTAGTGTTTGGGGCCACACAAACATGATTAAGCTCTTAGACAAGTGTGTCATTTGCTTGCGGATGCAGGTCTCATGATAAATGCAGAAAAGTGTGAGTTGCACAAAACAAACTCAAATTCTTTGCGCATATTTTCTCTGAAAGGGGGATGAATCCTCACTCTGAAAAAGTACAAGCATTGCCATCCACCTGTCCCCACAAGATGTAACCATGCTGCGATCCTTCTTAGGCATGGCCAGCTAGTGCTCCAGATACATTTGTGATTTTGCCACAGTGAGTGTCCCATTACGAGTGTTGACAAAAAAGAATGTTCCCTTCCACTGGTCCTCCGAATGTGATCGACGTTTCAAGAAAGTCAAACATGCAATTGAAGATGCAACTGAAATGTCTTACTTTGATCCCAAGCTACATACTGAGATTGTTGTAGACGCAAGCCGAGTGGGGTCGAGCGCGATCCTTGCTCAACACAATGAACATCCAAATGCTGAGAGACACATTATAGCCTATGCCAGCCAAAGTCCAAGTCATGACTGTGCAACTACGTCACCATTGGAGAGTCATCCAGTAAAACTTGCACTTAATGAGAGACGTGCAATGTAGTCAAGGCTTTGGGACACCAACGGTACTGCATAGTATGGCTCCATGTCACGAGGGCGCCTTGCTTCCAGCCCAAGGCTTTCATCGATCATGATGAATCCTGGGACATGTAGTGTTTGTTTGTTTATTTGCACTTGCTCTCATTGCACCATCAGGGTTGAAAAGAATGAGCTGTGGAAAAAAAGACTCAGCAAGCAAATTGTTTCTACAGAGGAAGGAAGATGAACAAAGCGGAAAAGATATATCGGCTAACATGACATATTATGGGGCTTATTTACAAGACCCTTGCACCACCAGTACGTCACATTTTCCCATATTAAAAGTGACGCATAAGCGGCGCAAGGGGCTTGTAAATAAGCCTCTATGTGTTTTAAGTGCACGGGCTTCTTCATCGGCGTAAGAAGTGAGGGGGATGCAGGGGACATATCCCCCCCAGATTTTGCAGTGGGGGGACGCAGGCGACAAGGGTGGGGGGTGAACGAGAAGACAAAATAATTTCTTTTCTCCCTTCTTTAATTCACAGGGCCTTTAGCGTGCAAAAGCGCTACCTTTAATGGCCCTGCAGGCAGAGCCGGCCTTTGCTAAGATAGCGCCTTGGGCGAGAGACGTTTGGCACCATTGCTGATAGTAGTGAATTGAATGAGGCAGCAGAGGGTTCCTTTTGTGTTCACTGGTCAGTAGCTGGATAAGCAGGGACTCGCCCCTGAACACAAGCATTCCGGACCTCCCGGAGCTCCCCTAAATCACATTTAGTTTGGCTGCCCAGGCAAATGATGGGTTTGATGATGTGTGCCAGCAGGGGTCAGAGGGTGAAGGGAGGGTAAGGAAGGGGTCTTAAAGTGGTGTTAAAAACATCACCTGCCATATGATAATGAAGTACTAAAACCACTTTAAATTGGCAAATCAGACAGAAACAAACAGGCACGGACAAGGACTAGGCTGAGTCTGCGGCTTCCAACGGGACAGGGAGTGAAACGGCCGCGCGGGAAACGGGATGAGCCCGGCCCGGCCCGGCCCGCGCATGCCGGACTAGAAATGCGGCCCCCGGGGGTACCTCGACCCCTAGTGAGACCCACCGGTGAGGGATCAATGCGGAGGACCGAGGAACAAGCCAGCGCCAGGCCAGGCCAGGGAGCTGCACCTGTCCCGGCGGCAAACAGGTAAGCCCATTGAGTTCCGAGGAGTTTGGACGCAGAACCCAAAGACCTCGGGTCTCCACTGTGTCCCGCGCGGAACACCAATGCGGGACACAGCGCTGCAGTGAGCGGGAGAACCTGTATGAAGGAACACCACCGCCATCAGGAAAACAGGGGGCGCGGCCGGGGACTGCAGAACGGCCCGCCGGAACCCCCTGCCCAACACCCAAGGCCATAGCCAAGAACAGGTACCCCTCTTGCCGGGTCACCCTTCCCGTGTAGGAAACATTAGACAAGGGGGGAAAAAACAGCCCCGCCCGTATGCACAGCAAGGCCGAAAACACTGTCACAAACAACAGGAGCAACCCACGGGAAGCTTGGGCAAAAACAACGTATGACAGTCAATGTCAAGCCAAAACCATTGTCTCACACGGACGCGTGGTAGAGGGAGCCGCAAGGCATAGCCCCAGACCACACCGGCCGCCCCTCTGTAAACCCTTGGCTCGCTAAGGCAGGGCCTAACCGGCCCTGAAGGACACTGGGGGAAGGAAGGTGGGAGGGTTCTAGATCCCACAGGTCCGCTAGAGCAGGACCACCAACCAGGGACCCATGTACCTGCAACAGCAGGAACCACTCACCTGAACGCGCATCTGGAGAGTAATCGTGCGCAGAACCAAAAAAAAAAAAAAGGCTGAAGGGTTGGGCCGGCCCGCCTCTGATAGAGGTCAAGGGTGTAATGGGTCGGCCATATTGGGGAGGCATGGGAGGCTGACATTTTTTGCTTTGGAGGGTTCTGGTGTGGAGCTGAAGCTCACTTTGTTAGTCATGTGGCGAGGAAGACTATACTCCGAGTAATGAAGATTACCGGAAAGTAACCGGGGCATTTGGCTAGGTGCTTCACCATTCTTGCAGCGAGCATCCTCAAAACACAAACACACACACGTATGCACACACACACACACATGCACACAGGCGCACACATGGGCACACACACACGCGCGCAAGGTTGTCCATGTCCCCCCAGAAATGTTGTGTCTCCTACGCCCCTGGGCTTCTTGGTGCCAAGTAACATGTTATTCTGCCTATGCCATGGTATCTTCCCTTCTAGATGCCACCATCCGTCTTTCCCTCGGCCCGTGACGTCCTTCTTCACACACCTACTACGGAAGGCTACTCCACTGTATCTTTCCACTGCAACAGAGAACATTGTCTTCTTGCTGCTATGCGCTATGTGTGCACGGTAGAGGGCGCTCTGGGTCAACGCTGCAAAGACCTACCGCCCTAGCACAAGCGAGCGGCCGCGAATAGGCGCGAGCGAGAAACGCGAGAAACACGAGAAACAGGACCGCAACAAGCACACCCTACCTCAGCCCGCGCGGGTAAGCGCTTCGGCGTCCGCGGAGGGGTAATAACGGCTATTAATACTATTATACAATGCAAAATGTATTCGTAATGTCAACTATAAATATACCTGAAAATGGAATACAATCTCTAAAGCATCGAGTACGAAAGGTGAAAAATACTGTTTGCCAGAGCAACGGACCAAAAAGTGAACGAACTAGTATGAAACATGGTAACTAAAGAGAACTTGTTTTATATATAGATGAGTCTCTGGGTTGTCGTGGCGATGCTGCTCTCTGGGTCAAGTGCCCGTTGCAGAGATATGCAGGGTCTTTCGTCCGTCTAATATTGACGAAATGAACAACACTCATTCGACTAATAACACCTAATGTTGAAATGCGGAGACGGGATTCATTTGTTTGTAGGTGTGATAGACAGGCACATTTCCCGTATTTTACTGAAGTTGTGGACATCGTAAACAAGGGGCGATTCCAATTAATATTCTGATGAATTGCTGAATATATACATCAAAATGTTACAGTATATTTGGTAACAAAGCACTGTAAATTTCGCTCTCACTGGGCACGATTTAGAAAAACGTTGTATTCCCTGAGCGAGAGACGAGAGTGGAACTGCAGGAGTAAGTGACGCCTCGGCAGCAAGACGCAACTAAGGGATCTGCAGATTCGGTTATTGCGCATGAGCAGAAGCGGGGAGTGGCGGCGTGTCATCAGGGCAGAACACTAATATTTTTCTAGAGAAAGTGGAACATCAGGATTCTGGGTATTCTGTGGTGGACAAAATATTCCACCCAGGCTCAGTTCTTATCGGTCTGGAACACACCATCATATTTTCTGCTGGGCTGAAATCTTCCCGCCTGAAACCTGTAATGCGCTGAATTGTCTCCAGCTAATGCCGGAAGCTTTATACTGGATGAGTCTCTTGCATACGCAGGACCATTTTCCAAACTTGCAGCTGTCACGTCACGCCTCACAGTGCTTAATTTGTAAAAAAAAAAAAAAAAAGGTAAGTGCTTGGGCCCAAAGTATTTTTCAGGCCACCACTGCAGGTTTCACCACCCATGCCAGCACTGAAAAAGGCCAGACCAATACAACCATTAATCAGCGCACTCCTCCTACAAGTGTAACAATTTGGACTATATCTGGCCACCCAAAGCTGTTAGAATGGCCTGGACGTGCTGGTATTATTCATTATTATGTATTTTTAATTGTTAAACAGGCTGCTGATATGTTAAACTCAAACATAGAAAAACTGCGCCACCATATGGTGGACTGTCATATGTGCTGGTGTTGAGAATTAAGTGCCGGTGCTGAGCACCAGCAAACACTGGCTTAAATTAAGCACTGCGTCACAATAATGTATTAAAACATGTAGCGCTTTTAGAAATTACGTGTAAAGCTCTCTGACACCCTTTGGTCATCTTTGCTCTGTGTAAAACAGCAAATCAATAAAATAAATATGTTCCAGTCCAGTGTTTTGCGCCCACCATGCTGCTCTCGACAAATGCCCACCATATGCTAATCAGTATCAACCCTTCTCCTCATGGGAACAGGCCGTTCTGAACGGCCAAGCGAGGCCCCCTCAGAAGGGGTCACTAGCAACCCCAGACCAGTCTTGCCCTACTTAGGGATCACCTGTAGGGTGTAGCTCAAGTTCTGTGACACAGTAAGCCCTCGTCTGGGCATACCCGTCCCACTTAGGGTGTCAACAGCAATAACAACAAGGTGACGAAGGCATACATGCCAACACACCATTTCAGGTGGGGGACTCCTGATGTTTTGAGCCAAAATTGCCTTTATTTTAACTGCCCAGGGCCTGAAATTGCATTCACTTCAATGGAAGTTAATGGGGAAAATAAAGTCCCCTGATGTATTTCTTTAAAATCTCCTTCTTTCCTCTTTCCAAATGTTGGCAAGTATGTGGATGGGAGCTGTAAACCAAGCCAGTGGTCTCAACTATTGTTAAGATTGGCCTGCAACTTCCAAGTCGGGACCTTAATGACTGGGGGCTCCACTTAGTCTTTCACCCTTCTGAGCCTACAAACCAGTGCTTAATTTGAGCCGGAGGTTTCCAGCACCTATGACAGTCTGCCACATGGTGGCGATGTTTGTCTAATCTGCAGACTAGTACAACAACAGTTGATTATTAATTCAATATACATTAAACATGACTAATACCGGTCGGCAAAGCCATTCTTATAGGTTTAGGGTCCGGGAAAAGTCAGAATTGTCGCACTTGTACGAGTGTTACGGTTAGGAGTTTGGGTGTTCCTATAATTGGCAGAACTGACAGCAGCCATGGGTGGTGCAAGCAGAAGTGGCCATCTGACGAGTGCCCTGGCACAGAATTTATTTTTAACAAATTAAGCCCTGCTACAAGCCGTGCATTGAAAGCGCTACAAAGCTGCAGTAGTAAGCTCCATATAAATCAAATATAATGAATCCTCTCGTGTGTGAAAGAGCTTTGTCTGAAAGTAATACACAGAAGTACCTCGTCCGCTGTTACTGGACAACTTAGTTGAGATACCTGAGAAAAAGAAAAAATAGGAATTTGGTAAGAAACTGCCCTTTAATGGTCAAATCACCACAGTAATTAAAAATACCAACTTTTATCTCATGTCACTGAGAAGGATTCAACTCCTCTCCAGTATCCATATCACAGTGAACTTACCAGAGCACCTTGGTGTTTTCGAGCCCGGATTAGTGTAACCTTGACTATGGCAGAGATTCAATGAAAGAGATCGCAAAACTACAAACCTACAAAATCAGCCACCCAGCCTGTGCCTTAAAGAGACCGTTTTGTCACCTTGCAAGTCCATAGTGGTCCTACGAACAGCAGGGCACATCTGATTATACAAATCTGCTACAACCGCTAGAAGCATGGTGGGCGGCCAATCAGGGTGTTGGATGCACAACTCTGGCAGTGGCGGCTGGTAACCTTAGAAAGTGGTAAGGTGCATAAAAGATAAATCTGCTTATAACTGTCAAGTATTGTGCTTCATGTAAATATAAGCACAATGTGCCCTGATCACCCCTGCAAAATCAATCTAATTCTACAGATTACTGACATAATCTTACCTTGCAGTGCTTAATTTAAAAAAAAAAAGGCGGCCACTGCACCTTGCCCCTACCACTGCTGCCAATGATAGTAACAACACAACTGCTAACCATCAGACTCCTATAAGTGTGACAATTCAGACTGTTCCAGGCCCCCAAAACTATAAGAATGGCTTGGGTGGCAGGGATTAGTCATTTTTGAATGAATATTAAATTAACAATTAACTGTTTTTGTGGTCATCTCTAAATAAGTCAGACAACTTCACTTTATGGCAGACTGTCACAAGCACTGGTATTGACTATTAAGAGCCAGTTCTGAGCACCGTAAACCACTGGCTCAAATTAAACACTGTTACCTTGGCACATGTTCAGCTACAAACCCTCGAACAGTAAACTCTTCCGAGATTAAATCCTCCAACCTCGCATGTTGCCTGACTCTTAAGATGTGCATTTTGGGTAATCACATCCCAGGCAATCCAAGCACTGCTCTTATGCTGCTTATAATAACTAGCATAAGAGCAGTGCCAGGATTGGTTTGGACAGGCAAACACAGCGCATCGTCGAAGACCAATGGGGCTGAGTCTCTGCTCTCTTAGCTGCTTGGTAGCATTGATTGCGAAAGCCTGAAATGCGCATGTCAGGCTGGCCAGAGCAAAAACACTGGCCAATCTGACAAGCTTAGTTCGCTTAACACAGCCGATCCTCCTATTCCACCCCATCGCGCGTGACGCCATAGCAATAGCAGACACCTACCTACTGCTTTGCTTGGAGAGAGAGCTTCGAGGCCCCTCTCCTAAAGGAAGTAACATTAATGGCACTAGGGGGGAAAGTATTTCAAGGAAAAATATGTGAGTAATGTGGCTGTCTGGGATGTAATGGCTCAAAATTTGGGGGGTCAACACCCCCACGTTCCAATGGATGAGCAGCCCCAGATCTCTAGTTCTTTCTACCTTAAGATATCGAGAACTACTCTAACCTAGCTTTGTTTTTTTTTGTTTGTTTTTTCCTTGTATTACCTCTTACAAGCCATCGTACTCTTGATTGCCACAGACCCATGTGCTTGTATCAAGGGTCCGTTCTCACCGATGTTTACGCTGGGGAGCCCCAGCGCCTCACACCACGAACTGACCAAGAGGTTTAATCATAGGACTTCATGCTATTCTGTTAACGTCCAATAAATTCCACATTGACCCCAGTCCAGGCTTCCTTTTATTCATATTCAACTTATGATCCAGGTCCCTATAGTATCGCACAGAATTCTACCACTCACTCCAGTTGGGGGCTGCGTTCTGACACCACCTTTTACATATCTCCCTTCTTACCAGGAGCACTAAATAAAATATTAACTCTTTTTGGGGCATGGAAAAGCCCTTCCAGATAGATTCAGGCCATATGCCAAACACAATTAAAGTGGATCTTACCTCTACCTCTGCGCCCGCAATGTCGGATATTGTCTTACCAACTTTCCTCTAGTGCTGGACAATTGGCGAACACATGATTATCATCTGTCTCTCAGACTTCACATCTTTTACTCTTAGCCTCTCCACCACCTCTTATCTTTGCCAGTTTCACCAGTGACCAATACATTCTGTGCAAAGTAAAGAAGTGATTCCTTCTTAATGCAGGGGACTTGATTACAGCATAAAGTGTGCTTAAGGATACTTGTCATAATTCCTCCAACTCTTCAGTTGACGGTAGCCTTACCAGACCAGATGCGGGGGCCGCATATTCTCTTCTGCTGCTGCAAGCAGGTGCCCATACCACAGAGCTACCTTCTTCTTCCTTGGTCTTGGATCCTGTAGGTCCCTTTCCATGGGATTTTCTCCTTGGTTGACCACTGTTGTCCTCTTACCCAAGCAGATACTTGATAGAACTTAAACCTAGAAAGTCAGCCACCAGTTAGGTCTCTCCATACCTCCCATGATCGGCACATACCCCTCTCCACCATCTCCCCCACTGTGTAATTCCACAGTTTTTCAGGGGTGTTGTCAGACAATCCAGTAAACACTCCAGAGTTCCAGGATAGTCCCATACTGGTGCCCACAGACTATAGTAGGGAATACCTATCAGAGATCGACATTGGTACAACATTTTTAGGTCTCACCTTGCTATCGCGTAAGCGATCGCAAAGCGAGACTATTGTAAGTGAGTTTTAAAAGTGCTCCCAAAAAGCGGATTGCATGGCTAGCACGCGCACAATCACGTGCATCGTGCCGCCATGCAATTTGCTTTTTGGGAGCACTTCAAAGGGTCCGCTCCCCCGCCAAGGGTGCGCACCACGCTCCGCTTTTTGGGAGCACTTCAAAGGGTCCGCTCCCCCGCCCCCGCAAAGTGCACGCTCCACGCTCCGCCGGTCTTCTCTTGTTTTTTGGGTCGTTCGGTGCACATTAAGCTTGGGCACCTCTTGGCTGCAGACATTACACACCCGGCCCCCCTTGTGCGCTTTGACCCTTTACATTGAAAACCTCCTGGGCTGACAGGGTCCCTACAGTGTTCAGATAGGCCTCAGCAGCTCGCCCCATGCTGCTGGCCTCGCTCTGTTACCACTTCATTCTTGCGGCCGCTCCTGCAACTCTCCTACAGCCTCGTTGCTCCGGCTGCGCTGGGACCTCTCAGCAGGAGTGGTGGGGCCTAATCTTCTGTGCCAGCCGGCCATGCGCGCACTCTTCCTACGGGCGGGGCACTACCGCCAAGGCTGCTCTCCTGCACGCACGCCGCCTGCCAAAGGCTCCCTTATCGGCCAACAGCACCTCCCCATCTGGCTGCTTCCCAGGAAACACAGGGGACCGGACTCCACAGGAAGCCCCTCCTTTTCTCCACAGTGAACAGTGAGTCTTTTCCTTTTATTGTAAACAAGGCCGTTACTGCCTCGCTGCCCAGCGTCCCTCTCCCTCACATTATCTTTACCGCCGCACATGTGGCACTCCACCATATGTCTGCTCACCCTGATGGGGTCATTCTACCTCCTGCTGCCACTCATGCCTTAGGCGGCTGCCTCTTTCCCCTTTTGGGTACTTCTCTACAGCTGTTCTGACCGGCCACTGGCTTCACACTGTCTCTCTTTTCACTCACGCTGTGCGGGGGAGCTGGAGCTGGCACCGGAGACTGCTGGGTCCATTCTGGGCCGAGTTAATCTTCCTCGCGGGGGCGGGAGAGTGGGCAGCTACTCCACTCTCCGTCCTCCCACATTAGGCTCTCTTCACTGCTCGCCACAGCCCCACAACACCTCTCGCCTTCCACGGGCTCACCTCCTGCCCTTTACTTGTCGGGCGTCACTCGGCCTCATGGCAGTCTGCGGTGGCGGCCAGCATCTTGGCAGTCCGGCCTCGCTCGCCTTGCATCTCTTCCCCTCCGGGGCTCATTTCATGCCGGATATCTCCACAGCACATTCTTCAATGCGGGTTGGGCTCCTGCCACCTCGCGTTCACCTCGGGGCTCCTCACACGCCCTGCAGGTCTTCCGAATGTCTTCTCCTACTACAGGGAGTGCCCTCAACACAGGCAACACACTTTCCCCCTTCACCACCTTCAAAAAAGCATTTGCAATGCAATAGGTCTTGCATTTGTGAGACTTTGAGCTATTGGCATTGTAAATGACAATGCCTTTTATTTATGTTTTCAAAACCAACGCATAGATAAAAAGTTTGTCATTTACAATTCCAGTAGCTCAAAGTCTCACAAATGCGAGACCTATTGCATTGCAAATGCTTGTTTATGTGGCCTTCAGAACTTTCAACCTAATTTTCTTGAAGAATTTTGGAGCTCCGAATTTGTACATAAAACCCTCCTTCGATGTATTAGCCAGCATAGCACGAAACATACAGCCCACTAAATTACTATCCGGCTGTAACGCCCTGAACGTCTCAGGATCGTTTAACAGACACGACAATGAGGACGCAACCACTAGTGAAGGGTTAGTTGTTTTAATGAAGGCAAATATAATACAAAGAATAAACAAGTTATAGTCACTGGAAACCTCCAGGCTAAGTACGTTACCAGCCCACAGCACGGATGGTCCTAACCGTCCTCTGCATATACGCCGGTCCCGGCGTATGCCAACAGAGGGCAGAAATGAAATGGCCGACAATGCCAATCGGTAGGCTGTGAGGGGCACGAAGAGTGTTGGGGAGAATCGAGGAGTCAGGGAAACACCCAGCCGGGGTCTCTACCTGAAGGGAGCAGCCGCTCAACCTCTTCCTCAGACTGCACCGGGACGCGGAGTCACCTCCTGGTGATGCGTCACCGATACCCCAATCACAAGCAAGAAGACTGAACCGAGAGCAGCCGCTCGATCGATCCTGTGGACTTCCGAGTCTGTAACGCGGCAAACACCTCCTGGTGTGCGTTACAGCTGGCAGTCCCTGTGTCTCTGGTCGGGCTGGGAGTTACGACTCCAACCAGCAAAAGCGCCACTGCGCTTGGACTCAGCCGAGTCAAAAAGCGAAGCTCAATGGTTGACCGGTAGAGCTTCCGGGTCCATCACAGGTGACGATGGGGCAAGACACGGCCCAGGGAGTAACGACTCGACCTACCTCCGTTCTTGCCTTACTGGAGCACCACTCCGGAACACTGCTCTTCATGAAGCAGGTACGTCGGTGTGAACACAATATCCGACAGCGTTGTACCTCCCGGTTCCTCCCTTTATAGGGCGTGTTTTCCTTGAGTTATGTAACAGCTCTCCTGTTTACATAAGGGCGTGTTTCCTTGAGTTATGTAACAGCTCTCCTGTTTACATAAGGGCGTGTTTCCCTTGAGTTATGTAACAGCTCTCCTGTTTACATAAGGGCGTGTTTCCCTTGAGTTATGTAACAGCTCTCCTGTTTACATAAGGGCGTGTTTTCCTTGAGTTATGTAACAGCTCTCCTGTTTACATAAGGGCGTGTTTCCCTTGTATGACAGGAATTCTTGACAGTACATCCTCCCTCTCAGCGGCTCCCCACGGGTCCAGCGCTGGCAGGAAAACGCCGATGGAACAAGGAGACCAAGCGCGGAGCATGAACCCCTTCAGCCGGTTCCCATGAATGCTCCTCCGGGCCATAGCCTTTCCACGCAACCAGGTACCACAGCTTCCCCCTGCGCCATTTGGACGCCCGTATGCCCGACACTTCATACTCCACCTCCGACTCCACGCATACCGGCCGAGGTGTCCCAGACGGCTTGGAGGGTGCTGGTTTGAGCAATGATACATGAAAGACAGGGTGTATCCGCAATGACTGGGGCAAGCACACCTTCACGTTCACGGGACCCATACACTTGGTAATTCGATAGGGGCCCATGTACTTGGGATGGAACACACTGTTCTTTCGAAACCTCATGTTTCTTGTGGATATCCAGACGTAGTCTCCAGTGCGGTACAGTGGCCCGGGCCTTCTCTTCCTATCTGCCGCAGCCTTGTATCTTCTCTTGGCCTCTATTAGGACAGCCCTTGAGCGCATCAATGTGTCTTTTATGTGTGCCACCCTGTCCGCTGTGGCGGGAATCCTGTCCTCTCTGAACGGATGTAGAAATGGCAAGAACCTGGGATGTTGGCCATAGTTGCTATAGAACGGAGATGACTGTGTGGAGCTGTGAGTGGCGTTGTTATAGGCTATCTCTGCAACCCATAGCAAGTCGACCCATTCTTCCCTGCCCTGGTCCACAAAACATCGCAGATACTGTTTGAGCGTTTGGTTCAGGCGCTCGGTTTGGCCGTCCGTTTGAGGGTGGTAGCTGGTGGACAGGGCGGTCTTAACATGCAGCGCAGTGCACCAAGTCTTCCAGAATTGCGCAGTAAACTGCGACCCCCGGTCCGACACGATCACCCCAGGTAATCCATGCAGTCGTACCACATTCTTTAGGAGTAGTGACGCCAATTCCCCGGCCGTAGGGACTCTCTTGCAGGGGATGAAGTGCCCCATTTTCGTCAAGTAATCCACCACCACCAGTATTGCCGTCATCCCCTGGTCTACCGGTAGGCCCACCACGAAGTCCAGTGATATGCTATCCCATGGTCTATCCGGGGTTGGAAGTGGATGTAAGAGCCCTTGGGTTCGGCCATGGTCGGCCTTCATGGTAGCACACGTAGGACACTCCTGTCCCCACCTCCTGACATCCACTCTCATGGTTGGCCACCAGAAATGCCGTCCCATGCTAGCCACCGTTTTTTCAAAGCCCAAATGACCTGCGCATGGAGAGTCATGGCACCAGATGAATGCTTGTTTCCTTAGCCGAGGCGTGGGTATCAATAGGCACCTGCCCTTCAGGGGTATCCCGTCCTTCAGCTGCCATTCTCTGTGACTGAGGAGCCACCTCCGCCATGCGAATGACCTGATCCCTCTCTTTATTCCCCTCAGGAAAGTATCCGGTTGAATAACCCCCAATACCATCCTCGGGGAAATGATGGAACGCTCGGTCGCAGGCAATGGTTCCTTAACTGCAGATTGACGGGACAGGGCGTCCGCCTTTCGGTTTTCTGTCCCCGGCCGATATGTGATGCGGAAGTTGAACCCCGCAAAGAAGATCATCCACCGCAGCTGCCTGGGAGAAAGGTGTCTAGTGGCAGTCATGAACTGTAGGTTCCGATGGTCCGTGTACACCGATACCACATGTCTTGCCCCCATCAACCAATGCCTCCATTCGGTGAAGGCGTCCTTGATTGCGAGAAGCTCCTTCTCCGCAATATGGTAGTTGCGTTCGGCGTCGTTGAGTTTGCGGGACATGTACGCAACGGGATGAAGCACCCCTGTGTCGTGGTTGCGTTGGGACAAGATAGCCCCCAGCGCCACATCCGATGCGTCCGCTTCCACCACGTAGGGGAGATCCGGATCGGGGTGAGCCAACACCGGCGCCTTACCAAAGGCGCTTTTCAGGGCCTCAAAGGCTTTGTTCGCTTCAGGGGACCAGACAAACTCCTTGGACTTCCTCAGTAGCTGTGTGATTGGGGCCACCACTCCTGAAAATCCATCTATGAACCGCCTGTAAAAGTTGGCGAAGCCAATGAAACTTTGGACGTCCTTCACGCTTTGGGGCACCGGCCATTCTTTCACCGCCTTGATCTTTCGTTCTGCCATCTCCTGTCCCTCTGGACTCAGCATCACTCCGAGGAATTCCACGGATGTGACGTGGAAGTCACACTTGCTGAGTTTACAAAACAGCATGTTTTCCCTCAGCTTTTGGAGCACAGCTTTGACGTGGTGTACGTGCTCCTCCACACTGGACGAATAGATGAGGATGTCGTCGATATATACGACCACGTAGATATCCAACTCCTCTCTGAATACCTCATTCAAAAAGTACTGAAAGGCTGCCGGGGCGTTGCACAGACCGAACGGCATGACGAGGTACTCAAAAAGGCCGAACCTGGTCTTAAAGGCGGTCTTCCACTCGTCTCCGTCCCTCATGCGCACCAGATGGTATGCCCCTTTCAAATCCAACTTGGTGTAGATACGAGCTTTCTTGACCTGTTCCAGAAGTACACTGATGAGAGGCAAGGGGTACCGATTTTTTATGGTTATCGCATTCAATGCCCTAAAGTCCACACAGGCTCTCAGCTCCCCATTAGCCTTCGGGATGAAGAAGAGTGGCGAGGCGGCCGGAGACTTGGACGGGCGGATGAATCCTAGCTTGAGGAGTTTATCCAGGTACCCCCGGAGATGCACGTTTTCAGGCTCCGTCAGGGCATACAGCCTGCCGCTGGGAACGCTGGCCCCTGGCACCAGGTCGATCTGGCAGTCAAACTGTCTATGTGGTGGTAGCACTTCCGCCTTCACCTCATCAAATACATCCTCAAAACTGTGATAAGCCTGGGGGAGAGCCACATCTTTTTCTGCCGCTGTAGCCACCGTCTGACTCCCGCTCTCATCTGCGTCAAGGGATTCCGTTCTTATTCCACAATGCAGGATGCAATACGGTGACGTCATTTCGATGCGATGTGTTGGCCAATCCACAAAGGGGTTGTGTTTCTGTAGCCACGGCAATCCCAATATGACGCCATATTGGGGCGCTCGGATGATGTTAAAATCGATTTGTTCCAAATGGTTCCACCCATATCTCATCGGAAGGACCCCCGTGTGCTGCCCGATGGGCCCCGTCACCAATCGCCTTCCGTCTACAGCATAGACGTCTTCGGGTACAGCTTTGGGAAGAAGCACTAGCCCTAGCCTGCATGCCTCGTTGTGGTCCATAAACATGCCAGTGGCCCCTGAATCCACCATGGCCACAACGGGTATCCACTGGTCATGCACTCCCACGTGCACCGTGATAAACAGGTGTCGTTGTCCCTTAGTGACCGAGTTGGAAAGTGAAGGGATGGATGAGTGACTCCGAGATGTCCCTTCTCTGGTCTTGGAGTCCTCTAGTTTTCCGCCGGTATGTCCACCACGGCTGTTACCGACCGGTTGGCCCGATAACGTGACGTCTTCGGTTTGGCAGGGCATTCACGTACGTAGTGGCCTTTTTTGCCACAATATAGGCACAATCCTTGTTTACGGCGTGACTCTTTCTCCGTGGCTGTGAGGCTCGCTCGTATTGCGCCGATGTCCATGGGTTCTCCCTTGGATGCGGTGGAAGTTTCAGGACTTCCCACCGTCACATAGGATGGAAGGGATTTTCCTTTTCTCCCATGATCCCCCTTTCTTTCACTTAGCCTATGTTCCAGCCGTAATACCAGGTTGATAAGGCCCTCACATGTCTTGGGTTGAGGGTCAATATGAGCCACGGCGTCCTTGAGCTCATCGCACAGCCCTTGATGGAAGAGCGCCGTCTGTTTAGCAACAGGCCACTTGGTTTCCGCAACCAGCCTTCGGAACGCGTTGAGATACTGCACCAGGTCGTTGGATCCCTGTCTCAACTCAAGCATTTCACGGTCCGCCGTGTACGAGTCAGCCCTTCTGTCGAATACCTTCAGGAATTCCTCGCGAAAAGCACCCCAATCACATAAGAGGGGGTCGTCCCTGCTCACCAGAGGTACGGCCCATTGTGCCGCGTTTCCAGCCAAATAGGATATAAGGAAAGCCACACGAGCCTGACTCGTGGGGAACGCCTTTGGTTTGCACGATAAATGTAGCGCCACTTGTGTGAGGAATACCTGCACTGTGTTAGGATCCCCACTGTACCTCTCTGGTGTCGCCAAGGGGATGGCTACCGGCATTTCCACTACTACCGCAGGGGTCTGATTCGTGAGGGAGGTGCTGGGCGTGAGCGGGTCCAATTGGATAGCATCCAGTCTGGCTTTTACATCGGCTGTTTCTTGCCTAGAGGCAGCCACTTCAACTTGCATGGCCGCTAAAGCAGCCAGCACATCATCAAGTGTTGCCATGTCTGTTATCGACCGGGAGACAGTTAGTGTTATTAAGGTCGGATATTTTGTAACGCCCTGAACGTCTCAGGATCGTTTAACAGACACGACAATGAGGACGCAACCACTAGTGAAGGGTTAGTTGTTTTAATGAAGGCAAATATAATACAAAGAATAAACAAGTTATAGTCACTGGAATCCTCCAGGCTAAGTACGTTACCAGCCCACAGCACGGATGGTCCTAACCGTCCTCTGCATATACGCCGGTCCCGGCGTATGCCAACAGAGGGCAGAAATGAAATGGCCGACAATGCCAATCGGTAGGCTGTGAGGGGCACGAAGAGTGTTGGGGAGAATCGAGGAGTCAGGGAAACACCCAGCCGGGGTCTCTACCTGAAGGGAGCAGCCGCTCAACCTCTTCCTCAGACTGCACTGGGACGCGGAGTCACCTCCTGGTGATGCGTCACCGATACCCCAATCACAAGCAAGAAGACTGAACCGAGAGCAGCCGCTCGATCGATCCTGTGGACTTCCGAGTCTGTAACGCGGCAAACACCTCCTGGTGTGCGTTACAGCTGGCAGTCCCTGTGTCTCTGGTCGGGCTGGGAGTTACGACTCCAACCAGCAAAAGCGCCACTGCGCTTGGACTCAGCCGAGTCAAAAAGCGAAGCTCAATGGTTGACCGGTAGAGCTTCCGGGTCCATCACAGGTGACGATGGGGCAAGACACGGCCCAGGGAGTAACGACTCGACCTACCTCCGTTCTTGCCTTACTGGAGCACCACTCCGGAACACTGCTCTTCATGAAGCAGGTACGTCGGTGTGAACACAATATCCGACAGCGTTGTACCTCCCGGTTCCTCCCTTTATAGGGCGTGTTTTCCTTGAGTTATGTAACAGCTCTCCTGTTTACATAAGGGCGTGTTTCCTTGAGTTATGTAACAGCTCTCCTGTTTACATAAGGGCGTGTTTCCCTTGAGTTATGTAACAGCTCTCCTGTTTACATAAGGGCGTGTTTCCCTTGAGTTATGTAACACCTCTCCTGTTTACATAAGGGCGTGTTTTCCTTGAGTTATGTAACAGCTCTCCTGTTTACATAAGGGCGTGTTTCCCTTGTATGACAGGAATTCTTGACACCGGCCGGTACAGAAGCATTCTACTATTCTTCATCTGATATGCCCAACAATAAAGTTGAAAGTTCGGGAACCCCAGCCCACCACTCCCTAGCCTTCTTCATAGCTTCTTCCAAGAAAGCCTTACCCCTTTTACAGCCGAAATAAAGGAGGTGATTCTACCTTGAATTCTTGAGAGGGTTTTCTTATCAAATCCTAGTGGGATGTTATTGAATAAATAGGAGAACTTGGTAAGATAGACATCTTAACCAAGTTAACCCGGCCATACAGGGTAAGAGGGAGATTGTGCCACTTCTTTAGAATCTTTTCTACCGCCTTAAAAACTTTCTCTAGATTCACCCTGGAGATTTCCTCTGGGTCCTGTAAAATTGTTATACCCAGGTATCTCAGTTCCTCTGAGAGTTTTATGCCACCATCATCCTGATTCCATTCCATCACATCTTTTCTACTATCATTTATCTCATAACCTGATAGCCTCCCAAGCACGCTCACCTCTGCCATCAAATTCGGAAGAGCTTAGCTTATATCCACAGTGTACAACATCAAGTCGTCCACATACAGAGCAATCTTCCTAGAGAAAGCTCCTATGCTAAAAGGACTAATTTCGCTATTCTGTCTTATGCTTTGTGCCAGGGGTTCAATATAAAGATCGAAAAGTATGGATGACAGAGGACAATCTTCTCTGGTGCCTCTTCCTATCTTTACCCCAGCTGTAAGGAACCCATTAACCAAAATTCACGCTCGAGGAGCCATGTATTTTTTGGCCAGGAGGTTCCTGAATGTCTCACCTATCCCAAAAGGCTTTAATGTGCATCTCTAGTATTTCCAGTTCACGCGCTCGAAAGCCTTAGCGGCATCGAGGGTTATAATTGCAAGGGGAGTTCCCTGAGTGAAGGCAAGATCTATTGATCCTATCAGGGTGTGGGTGAGTTCCCTCATCTGTCTTCCTGTAAGGGAGCCTCTCTGATCTTCATTAATCAAGACCCGAGCTGTCTTACTCAAACGGGATGCCAAAATGCTGGTGAAAATCTTCAAGGCACAATTTAACAAATAAATTGGAGGATATGATTGACATTGCACGGGATCTTTACCTGGCTTTAAAATAAGCAAAATTACCACCTCATTCCAGGATTCAGGCACGAGGGAGTCTACTTAATAGATATTTAAATATTTCAAGCCAAACGGGGATTAATACCTCTGCGAGGTTTATATAAATTCTATTTGGAATCGCATCTGGACCCGCTGCTTTCCCCTTTTTAAGCTTTTTAACTGCTGTGAGGATTTCATTCACCATTATTTCCTGATTGAGACACTTCTGGGCCTCACTGTTCAGTTTTGGTAATTGTTTCCCTAGAAGCAATTGATCTAACTCAGCCTCATCCACCTCGAGGTCCTCTATATATAAGTCCTGAATTATTTTTAGAAATGCTTACTCTAGCCCTTCAGCATCCTCCATCACTCTATCCTCTTCATCTACCTTTATTCCCCTTATGTGGTTGCGATACCTATCCATTCTAGCTTTCATGGCCAACAA
Organism: Triturus cristatus; assembly: GCF_964204655.1. Lineage (NCBI taxonomy): Eukaryota > Metazoa > Chordata > Amphibia > Caudata > Salamandridae > Triturus > Triturus cristatus. The sequence goes on from NC_140593.1 coordinate 122,889,230, forward strand.
TTTCCCACATTTCTCCTCCTGCTCATATTCCCTCAATTTACTCACTTCCCATTGCTGTTGTAATTTCTCCTCTAATTTCACTCTATACTGGCTTTGTAGATCTTCAACTTTTTCTTCTAAGGTCTTCCTTAAATGCCCCTGAACGTATCCTGACTTTAAGTTATCTTCGGCCGACGCCAATTTCTCTTCTAACAGAGAGATTTGCTTCCTTTCCTCTTTTAACCAGGCCACCGAGGAGCTCTTTAGAGTTCACCTTAACCAAGCTTTGAAAGCGTCCTACACCTTGTGAGTAGGGGCTGAGGTCGAATTCCACCTGAAAAACTCAATTGCACCCTCCTCTATCCCTTTCATAAATTTGGCTTGCAAAAGTAGCCTTCTTTTTAATGTCCATCTTCTTAAAGCAGTACGTGATGATAATTTTAAACGTATGGTCGCATGGTCAGAAACATGGATGGGTTGATATTCAATATCCATTACCCTTTCTACTTCTGTGGCCTCCAGGAAAAAATAATCTAACCTTGAGGGGTGACCCTATTTCCTGCTATAAAAGGATTAGTTTCTCGTCTTACCTTTTACCTATCGTCACGTCACAGCAATTTAAATTGTCTAACATGGACAATAAATAGGCCCTTTTTTTTGGTGAATTAATCTGGGTGCGGGCTAACGACCTATCTAAGGTGTTATTTAATAGAACATCGAAATTGCCTCCCTTAATCAAAGGGGCCACAAAATCTGAAAGGCAAGCAAACAAATCATTCAATATTGTGACATTGTCCACATTCGGACCATAATAGCTGGCTAAAGTATACAAAGTCTACCCAGCCTTAATCGCTGCGACTATCCATTAACCTAGCTATGTTACAAAATAATAATAATAAAGCAATTCAAACAAACAGTGCTATGACGCTGCTTCTGTCACAAGCTTGTGTTTTAAAAACATTTAAATAAATGGCTGGCTAATAAGATTTTATCTCACAATGTTAAACATTATAAAAGTGAAACTCAGCATCTCTATGAAGACACAAGTTAAAATATTTAACAGTTGTTGTGCTTACATTTTAGGAATGTGGAAGAAGTGGAATGGGGGATGGACCGTTGCATGAGTCTGGAGAGACCCATATACAAGGCCAGAGGAAACCAACAGAAGCATCAGAAACTATGGGTTGATCGGTGGCAGTTCAGGGGTATTTTCCTTGAGCCGAGCCGGGATCAGCCCAGGCCTTGGGCCGTGAAATTATGGCTTTTGCAACTTAGACATTCGCCCATGGGTCGGAATGAGGGCGATTCAATTTGAATTGGTGTTGCTTCAAGATGATGGTATGAGATAATTATGCTGTTTATTGATCAGGGATGTGCTGCGCGCTAAACGCAACTTAACTATTTGATCATGGCTTATATATGTCGAATGTGTAAAGGTTTCATAAAAAATAAAAATATGAATGGTTTGTCCTTTTTTTGTTTGTTTTTGTGTTTGTTTGTTTACCCTCCCAACTTTCTTTTTCGAACTATATTGTTAGCTTTCCTTGTTTACGCTTAGTTTTGAGCAGTAATGCCCTTGTTACTTACCCGTGATCTTCATTACTATGAGCCCACGTCTTCCTCGCCACAGTAGTCACTAGGGGCCTCATTTATGGGTATTTTGCAGTAGGGCAGCGCAGCAGGCCTACGGCAAAAGAAAAGGGCAGGAACGTGTCGCATCTATTGGATACAGCGATTTCCTTTCCTTTTTCCCTGCGTCAGCACACAATGGGATGCCATGCGCCATAGTAGGCACCTTTGCACTATGGTGCAAAGGTGCCTGCGTTACGGGGATGATTATTTCTGTACAGCACAAAAGGCTTTTTCCTCTTTCTATGTGTGCTGCAGAATGCAACACACATAGAAAGAGGAAAAATGAGGAGAAATAAAGATATTTCTTCTTGTGCCTCCCTTACGCCTCCCCTGGGGAGGCATACGTTTTTGGCACTGCCTCAGACATACGATTTCTCGTAAATCTGGGGCTGTGTCAAAAAGCCATGGATGTTGCTGGGAACGCCCCCAGCAACACCCATGGAATGCCCCTTTCACACAGTTTTTTGGGAACATATTTATAAGGCCTTGAAAAGCCACGTAACGTGGCTTTACGTATGTGACCTTATATATATGCCTGTGGCACATTGCGCCACAGGAACATCAAAAAAGTCTCGTCTGATGGCACAAAAGTGCCAGCTTGATGAGCAATAGCTTCTCACAGACACCCTTCCAAGAAGAAAACACTGTAATTGTTCCCATCCCACTCCAAGATGGCCGACTTCCTCTTTCCATGAATTATTATTCAAAAAGGAAGTCCCAACTTTCCCACCTCCTGTCCCTTTCCACAGATCCAAAATTAACTGAAGCAGACTTAGAAAGGGTAGAGAGGAATGGGAAACTTGACTGTGGCAAGGAAGTCTTGGATTAATTAAGATTCTCCATAAGTAAACCGGGTTTTACCTCCTCACCAGTCTTACACGCTATAGTAGTCATTAGATGAGCCGATACCAACACATACATCGGCTTCGTGATCGTATACAAATGTAAACAAACTTGTGATCTGTGCATGCCATGCAAAATAAAGCCTTTAGTCATTAACAGCCTGAATGATTTCACAGTATGGTATGTTAAACTCACATATTATAGGCTAACAGTTGCATTCAATACAGCAGACGCAAATTCCTTAGAAGAGTTGTCTGCCAGCACTGGCCTATAGTGATACATAAACATGTGTAATGATGACTATGTGGCTGTAGTAAATATTTCTTCTATAGATACCCACTTATAAGATGCCCATGAGGGAGACAAGTCCCTTGTTGACCTTCCCTGAACATGCCTACTCAACTCCACACCTTGAGCTTCATAGGCCAGCAGAATCGTCTGCTTAATCCATCCGCTCAAAGTGGAATTGTATGGCTTAAGTCCAGTGCCTACTGGACTAATAGTAACAAAAAGGTTATCTAACTTTCAGAAAGCCTCCATATTCTCTAGATAGAGTTTAACAGCTCTCTTTACATCTAGTAATGAAAGACAGCCTCCTCCTCTGGTTGAGGGTTAGGGAAGAAAACAGACAGAACTTCAGGCAGGGTCAACTTTAGCGTTCATGGAGTACGGCGCAACAATCTTTATTGGCACCCTCCACATAACCTTCGTCTTTGTGGACTCCATCGCTACCACCCTCCAATAGTTCCTCCAATCTCTCCTTATGCCCCTCTCTCACATTTAATTTATAGCGCTAGTCATCCCAAAGTAGACTATAAGATCACTTTACATTACAAAAATATTATACAGAGACTATGGGTCATATACATGTGTAAAGCAATGTATAGGAAATTTTACTTAAGGGAATCATGGCTACAAGGTTTAGGAGTTACATGTCATCAAACTGGTTGGCATGTGATGTTAAGAGTGCTTGGTCAGAAGAAATGAAAGGGCAGATTCTGATGAACAGTAACAAAAGTTGCTGCACTGCGTTGCGTGGAACGGAGAGAGCACAACAGCACCATATCATATAAGATATGGTGCTGCTGTGCCTCTGCTAGTGCTAGCATAACTTAGGCTGCCTTGCAACAATGCACACACCCTTACACCACAGTGTTTGCATAACATCAAGCTTAGGTGTTATATTAGAATGGTTCCCTTCCAGCAGAATATTCTATGCTTTGACAAAGTTTAGCATTTTACCACTTTGTTTTTGTACTGGCGGTGCAGTACACATGCAAAGTTGAAAATATTTGCAGGCCTGCCTCGAGGAGGTGCACGCCTGCCTGGAGGAGGTGTAATTTTTTATGCCAATACCTTTCCACCAAAGTTAGCAAATAGGGATTTGCGTCAAAATCCATGGGTGAGTGCATGGAAACATCTATGCGTGGTATGCCTCCTTGACGTAAAGTAGCGCATAGTGCTACTTAGTGTTACTTTAGGACTGCTGTCAAACACAATTCAGGATTTACGCTTGAAAGTAAGCCCCAAAATAACATTTTGCACCAGGTTTGCTTCTCTTTTGTGATGAACACTTGGTGCAAAGTATTAATAAATCTGCCCCATAACAGTAACACAAAGATTGAGTCATAACTCTAGTAAAAATGTATTGATACCAAAAGGAACTCTTTTTGGCAACTTTAGAATGATGAAACATTGAAGGAAACACAATAAGGTTGTAAACCTATGGCTTTCAATTTGCATGTAGCACTTTAATGACAGTTCATTGATCATTATGTTGTCTTAGAAGGATTGTTGCTTATGAACTTCAAGTAACAAAAGGATCTTTGTGACAAAAGCAATAACCGAACGAGCTATCAAAATAAAAAACGGCCCTGACTTCAGGTTTAATCTCAACATAATTTTGTCTTGAAATATTCTTCGAAAGGGTTCTAATTTAAAAAATAACCCCACTTCCCCAATTTTCTTAGGTGAGGAAATGGTCACCAAAAAGATTACCTTGAAAGTTAAAAACCTGATATTCACTCTCTCCAAAGGCTCAAAAGGTAGATGCTGAAGAGCCCTCAAAACTAAGGAAAGATCCCAAAATGGAGGATACAACAGCCTTGGTCTCATCAGGAAAAAAACTCTTTTAGATGCCGACAGATCTAGATGGTCCAAATGAGGACTTCAGAAGGCCTTAAGTGCTGTTCACTGGACTCGAGGAGTAGTAGGAGCCATCTGACAAAAAATCTAGAATCTTGATAGGTTGTACCGATACAGCTTCATATCCACCCTCCTTGCATCATTTCATAAAGGAATTCCAATGCCTTGAATAGGACTTCATGGTAGAAGTGCGTCTGGAATTCTGGATACATTCTACGACCTCTACCGAGCATCCCTTAGCCAAAAGCTTTACCCTCTCAAGAGCCAAGCCTGAAGGTGTAATTTCTGTCACATCAAAAAAGGAAGCGGAGTCCCGATTAGGGGGTATGACTGGATCGGGATCTCCCAAAGGGGCTGTGAAATGTCATCTCCAACAAAAGTGAATATTAGGGACATCTCCCCAGCCCAGAACTATTAGAAGGATTACAGCCCCGTCCTCCCCGATCTTATGTCGTACATTGGGGATCATTGGAATGGGAAGAAATGCATAGACCTGATCTGCCGGCCCTTTGAACGACATTGCGTCCAATTTTCTAGCCTTTGAATAAGGAATAATTGTGCATAAAGCATGGGAGAAGTCCATTGCATTGTCTATCATGGCATAAGAGGTCCACTGTCGTACACCCAAACATCTTCTGCACCCTCCGGAATGCATCCCTCATCAATGATATTATATTCATTATGAGAAAGACTCGGCTTAGGTTGTCCATTACCCAGTTCATCCTCCCTGGGAGATACACCACTCTCAGGGATTTGAGGGTGGACTCTGCCCACTCACAAAATTCCATGTGTCAATAACCAAAGAGACTGGGCTTTGCAACCCCATTGATGGTTCAAGTACCCAATCACTACTCTGTTTGTTCTTATATGGACATGATGATCTAACAGATGGGGGAACGTTTCTGCAGTGCTAAGTGCGCCGCTTTGAGCTCCCAGAAGTTCAAAGAATAGAAGGCTTGAATTTGATTCCATTTAGCTTGTATTGACCAGGACTCCAAGGTGGCACCCTACCCCAGCCGGCTGTCATCGATGGTCACAACCCTTGTTGGAATTATATGAAAAGGAAGACCTGCATTGGCAGCCTGGAGTCAGCTTGGCACTCTATCTGAGATTGAGCACCTTCTCGCTTGGAACAGCAGCACTCCCGTAAGCATGGGGAAAGTTCTTTTGATGTTTGTGGTATTTTAAGAGCATTAAAATCCCTTTAATCTGCTAAAACAGGATCTATTTCTCAGGCTTTGAGCTCACTATTGCAGGGTCTCCAGCTTGTGCTTAGTGCCGCTGCTGGAGCAGGATTTTCTGATGAAAATCTATTGGGTTTTTAAGCTCTGGTTTGTCTATTTGTCATAATTAAATTACTAATTAATAATCACTAATTATTTGTTTTGTGTATATGTTTAAACTTACCAACGTACTAATGAGAAGAAAACCGACACGAGGGGATGCTTTCGTATTGCTATTTAATAGATGTGCATGTTTTATTAAATAAACGTTGCTGAGTGCTGTTTATTTTTAAACACGAAACGCTTTTGAATTAATGATTTTCTGTGTTGCAAAAGCTAGATAATTACATACACATAAGGGTATTAGTGGGGTTAACACTGTTTAATCATTATGCTGTGGTAACGTTTTTGTCTCTTTTAATTAAGATGGTCCATTTTGGCCTAACGAAAAATGGCTGCCGTTTTGCAGCCTGGCCTCGAGTGAAAGATTTGTGATGAGAGGGCCTTGCTGAATATGGTCACGAGACATCTGACCACAGTCCTTGCCTGGTTAAAACTTTCCGTGAGGACAGCAGCAGTTCTGGGCGAGTTTCCAGATGTATCGGAACAGCCTTGGAGGACAAAGGAGCCATAAAGAAAGAACTCTGAGCTCATTGTGTCATCGCCGAGGAAATGTGGATGTTAAAAGTTACTTTTTTATTTTTGGTTCCTGTTCTGTCTTTTTATTTTTGTGATTTTCCTGAGCGGAGATTTTCCAAATGTAGCGATGCTACATCCTTTCCTTCTCGCTTTGCTCAGAGGTTCAGCGGACGTGAAGAATACTTTTTGTTGCTTTTTTTCGTTTAAAATACTATAAAAATTGTTAGCCTAGAGAGGGTCTTGGCCACTTTGCCATTTTTCTTCCCAAACCTGCGTTGGTGAGGATCGATGCTGTGAGGACGGTGACTCGGGAGACTTCTACTGAGAGACTTGTCCTGATGACCCATTCTGACATTTAGCTAGAATAGGTAATTATGAGAAAATGATTTATTCTGATTAATTTCTTTTGACTAATTTTAGATAAAGAATCATAATTTTAAATACGGTGTTGGTGATTATTTCTTGTCGATTATTGAGTACTCTATTTGATTATTGTTGTATAGATTGTTTAGATTATGACAATTACAATAACTAGGTCTTATCGACCTCAGTGTAGATGTGGGGTGTTTAGGAGTTTTCTTTCCACAGGTTCAATGCTGGTGGAGTATTTGAGTGTATGTTAGTGAAATGGGCCCTAGTTTATGGTGAGTGTATGTGCGTGTAACTGTGAAATTACTCTATCCGTGGAAGTAGGGAGATTTTGTACACCCCAATCTGCATCAAGTTCCTGGTAGCAGAGTGAGGATGGTTATTGATGATTGTCTTGATCTGATTAGATTGCTTGTACATTAGCTTATTGATTATTGATTATTGATTGATGTTGGTATATGTACTAATACTATATGTTGGAGTCGTCATGTTGAGTTATATGTAGTGCTTCTGGAACTTGGGAGCTAGTAGCAGTTCCGTAGTAGGGCAGAGGGAAGTATCTGCTGCTCTCGGGAAAGACGGGATTGTTGGTCCTGTATGTATGCAGGGAAAAGAAAACGTGTGACAATTGAAGTTGCGCGTCACATTGTCTGGATTCGGAATCAGTGACATTGTCGTATGTTACTATTAGAGATATTTCTGGTATATAAGGAGTGCGTATGGTAGTGAAGGTTATCTGTGAAACTCTGGTTTTAAGTCCCAGGGATCCGTAAGGTTCGCCGTTAAAGCTTATTGCGGGAGAAGTAATAGGTATTCTCTGAGCTTGTTTGAGAAACTGGGTAGAAGTAAGCTGCTTGGTTAATGTGTGTTATAATTCTGTAGTGGAGCAGATTGTTCGCTGTTCTCGGGAAAAGCAGGATTCTGTGTGTATGTACTATATTTTCTTGTATGAATGTGCGTGAATGTTCATATATTTAGTTGATTGTAAGACTCTTTGGACAAGTCCTAGAGGAAACAATTAATGAATGTATGTTAGAAGGGCAGAGTAGAGGGATGTGCTACTGTGTCAACAGGATTCTTGTGAAATAGATTTTCTTTACTATTCTGTGGTTAGCGAAGCAGACAATGGAGATGTTTATATGTTGTAACTAATAGATTTTGTAGAAATTTGACACGGAGTCTACTGAGAAATTTTGTAAAGGAGGGGTAGACGAGTGACAAGAGACAGGAGACAGAAGCGACTGCAGCGACTGCTGACGTCAAACAGACCGCGCTCTGATTGGATATTAGATCAGAATAGTGCTCGCGCTGAGATTGGTGCGTTGGTGTGAGCCGCGCAAGGATTGGTAGAGCTATTCTAGTGACGTAAACGTTCCAGGATTGGTGCGTTAGTGTGAGTCGCGCTGTTATTGGTTAAAAAATCATATTGTGCAGTTGTATTACGGAAGGGATTAGAAAGTTTTGGTAAGCGTTAAAATGTATTACCAAGAAGAGAAAAAGAAAAAATCTTTGTTCAGAAAGATTAAAAATTGGTTCGACAAGGATAAAGATGTTAAAACGAGAGAGGGTGAATTGTTACCTCCATTGAAAACGCCTGCATCCTTCATGGCTGCGAGATATGGGTATCATACCTGTATATGGTTGGAAAATTGGGTTAGGTATACCAAGGAAGATGGAGTTTTAGCATTTCCAGAACATGGTTCATTTAATCTGGCCGTGTTGAAAAATTTACGGGAAAAGATGTTATGTCTTGACCCAAGACCAAGGCCGACACAGTTCGAGGCTTTAGTGGAATGGGAAGAGGAAGTGCATGAGCGAGAGAAACAGAGGTCTGGAGGCAACTATAGGTATATGTTCGGGAGGAGACATGGTCATGAAACTCATCATGATCGAATGACGAGATGGCGAGATGCTAGTATGTCAGAGGGATTATATCCTATGAGAACAGTTGAAGAGGAAACAGAAAGGGTTCCTGAGGCAGAAGTGAGAAGATATGGAGTTAATGAATATGAGGATGAGGTTTTGAACGACATGATTTACAAAAGACCACCTCCATATAGACCGGAACCAGAAGAGAGTACACCAGTTGTTTCTCCGATAAAAGATACAGTGTGTATCATTGAGACAGAAAATGTGACACCTGAGTTAAGAAGTGGTAATCCTTTCAGGGAAAGAGAGAATAGAAGCAGTGGCGAAAATACGAGAGAATTAGCCAGAACTACATCGGAATTGACTGAAAAGATCAAAGAACTGACAAAGAATCTAGACGCTGTTACGGTACCCGTAACCATAGGTCCGGTTATGCCTGTTTTTGATAAGCAGAGGACGGGTGAGAATGGTTTGGTTATTCCATATGTTGGGAATAGATTGACAAGTTTGGCTGGTCCTTCAGGAGATTCAGGAAAAAGGGCAGGAAAATTCAGACATGACACATGTAGTGAAGGATTAGAGGTACAGTCTAATTCAGGACTGGATGCTGGTGAAGCTAGTTGTTCAGGGATGCTAATTTTAGAACCGCAGAAGAAAGTGGTTCCAGTGAGAAAATCTACTGAAATAACAGCTGAAGATTTGAATGAATGGATGAAAGTTCTTCAAAAGAGGGATAAAGATTCACAAGCAATTGATGTTGCTAGGTTACGTGTAGAATTAGAAGAGCTTGTTGCAGGGACAGTTCCAACAGAAATTCTAAAAAATCATCATGATGGTGAATTGTTGTTTATGTGTAAAAATATCACCTGGAGAGCGAGAAATACACATGACAGATTAAGAGCAATAGCAAATGACTATGGAGTTGACATTGATAAAGTGAAAGTTTTGCAGAAGTCTTACAGGATGGATTTCACAGATAAAGATATTGAAAATTTGAATGGTACTGGTAGAACAGGACAGATTAAAGAGATGATCGCTTTATTGCGAAAATGGGGTGATGTTGAGAAGTGGAAGGATAGGTGGTACAAAAAGAGAGAAGAATCAGGGGATAGGACTTATTCAGCATTTCCTGTGAGAGAAAAGGAAAAACCAGTGGATACTTATCCTATGAGAGAAATACCTGGAGGACGATATGTACATGTTCCATGGACCAGACAGGATATTTTATCATTTACGAATGATTTCCCTCGATTGAGAGAAAAGCCCGTCGAGTGGTATAGGCAGGTAGACAGGTTTGTGAAATTGTCAAAAGTGCTGTGGATTGACCTGAATAGTCTGTTTGATATAATTGTTCCAGCAGACTTGTGGGCTGAGTGTAAAATAGTTGTGAGTTGGCCTACTGAGGAATATCCAAGAGATCAGAGAACAGGAGCACCAGATCCAGAAGTAATGAGAAAATATGAGCAGGTGATCGTACACCTGAAAAATAAAGTACCTCCAAAAGAGACAGACTGGGTTAAAATAGATCGAACACATCAGGAAGCAAAAGAATCAGTTCATGCTTTTTACGAAAGGCTGATACTGGCATTTAAACAATTCAGTGGAGATGAACACCTGGGTGACAAGGATTTGAGTCATTTTGTATACAGATTTGTATATGGCCTGAGACCTCAGATTATTGAAAGAATTCGTGAGCATACTGTGGATTGGCAGAGTAAGAAAATAGATGAGATTCTGGGACATGCAAAATACTTCAGTGATGAGATTGAAGCAAAACAGAGAAAGCTGAAAGAAAAAGCAATGTGGGCACAAGTGAAAGTTGCGGAAAGACAGGAAGCACAGTTGGTGGAACAGGCGAATAATGCAGGAAATAATGCAGGGAATAGACCTAGGTATGCAGGGAAAGGAAAGGGGAATCTTGAGGAAGCTAAAAAAAAGTTCCCATGTCACAACTGTGGCCAACTGGGACATTGGAGATCAGAGTGTACCAATCCACCATTAGTGAATAATGAGGGAAAATCCTTAAATCAACAGGTGCAGAAAGAGGGGAATAATCAACAGCAGCAACAGCAGAAAGTTGTGAGACAGCAGAGTCAAGAGCCAAAACCGCCCTTGCCGCAGAATAGAGGATCACAAAAGTATAATCCGGATTCGGGATTCTACAATGATGAGCAGGTAAACAAACCAAGGCGTTCTAACCAGGTACAACAGTACTTGTTAAAGAATGAAGGGAGTGAATCTGAGGGTGATTATTGACGGTGCCGAAGAGAGGAGGAAGAGTGCATACTTGGTGCAACTCTAGAAATAGACCAGGCAGGACCATTTGTGGATGGAAAAATAAATGAAGAAGGTGTTACTTTTTTAGTAGACACAGGTGCGACAAGATCAACTGTCAGGTCAACAGATATTAGAAATCTTCCTCTCTCGGATGAAGCAATCCAAGTAGTTGGTGTAGCTAATACACAAATCAGAACACGTCTTACTGAACCAGTAAGAGTACAAATAGGGAAATTTTCAGACATGCACAGATTTATCGTCTGTGACACAAGTCCAGTGAACCTGTTAGGTAGGGATCTACTTTGTAAAATGAATTGTACAATTTTTTGTACACCAGATGGAATAGCTTTTGAAACACCAGATGAGCATGTTTTGTACCGAATGACTCTAGAAAATAGAGAGAGTGAGTTAATTGGTGCATATGCTGTGTTTGATCCGGAGGATTTGCCTCAAGAGCTGAGAGACACAGTGAAAAGGACAGTTTGGGATTTTACTGGAGAGGATGTGGGATTGATGAATAATGTAGATCCTGTGAAAATTTCAGTGAAAGAGGGAATTACTTATCCTAACATTCCTCAGTACAAAATGACACCAGAAATAATTGAGGGAATAACTCCTATAATTGAGAAAATGATTCAGCAGGGAGTTCTGAGAGAACTACTGAGTAGTCCGTGTAATTCACCGATAATGGGGCTAAAGAAGCCTAATGGGAAGTTCAGGATTGTACAGGATTTGAGAAAAGTTAATCAAATTGTGGTGGCATGTTGTCCTATTGTGCCAAATCCATCAGTGATTTTGTATCAGATTCCACATGATGCTGAGTGGTATACAGTGATTGATTTGTGTCATGCTTTCTTTTCAATTCCATTGCATCATGACAGCCAGCCGATTTTTGCATTTAGATTTGGCCAGCGTATTTTAGCATGGTGTCGTATCCCACAGGGGTATACAGAGAGTCCTTCAATATTCAATCAGTTATTGAAAAAGTCATTGGAGAGTTTGATCATGCCTGAAAACTCAGTATTAGTGCAGTATATTGATGACCTACTTGTGGCATCAAAGACACGTGAAGCTTGTGAAGTAGATACTATAGCTTTACTGAATCATCTGGCAGATGGAGGGTTAAAAGTATCTCCAGCCAAATTGCAATTCTGCAAGAAAGAAGTGCATTATCTTGGACACAATATTGAGAAAGGTCTGAGAAAAGTGACTGATGACAGGATCAAAATTATCAGGGAAATGAAGGCCCCAAAGACCCAGAGAGAGGTGAGAATGTTCCTGGGAATGGTGGGTTATTGTCGTCAGTGGATAATTAATTTTTCGCTGATAGCAAAGCCACTGATTAAGCTGACAAAAAGTGAGATGACAGACCCATTGGAACTAGATGGAGAACAAATGGCAGCATTTGAAGAGTTAAAAAGCAGAATGTGTGAAGCCCCTGCTTTGGGTATGCCAGATTATGAAAAAGAATTTGAATTGTACTGCAGTGAGAGAAATGGATGTGCACTTTCAGTGTTAATTCAGAAGCATGGATTACTGAGAAGGCCTATTGCGTACTTCTCATCGACACTTGACCATGTAGCTGTGGGTTTACCAGGTTGTCTGAAATCTGTGGCTGCAACATGCAGAAGCCTAGAACAGAGTGAGGGAATCATAATGGGATATCCTGTAAGGGTATTCGTACCTCATAATGTGGCAATTCTTTTGACAAGAAGCAGAACTCAGTACATGTCACATAGTCGGTTGACTAAATATGAGAAAGTCATTCTGGGAGCATCAAATGTGACACTCGAGAGATGTGTGAATGTGAATCCAGCGACATTGTTGCCGGATATTGAAAATGTGGGTGTGAAAACAGAAGATGATCACAATTGTTTGGATGTGCTTGATTACTGTACAAAACCGAGACCAGACATAAGGGATCTTCCCTTGCATGAGAGTGATCATGTGTTGTTTGTGGATGGATCATGCTTGAGGAATGATGAGGGTGTGCTATGTGCAGCATATGCAGTGTGTAAGGTTTCAGAAGTAATGGAAGCATCATCATTGAAAGGAGTGAAATCTGCGCAAGTTGCTGAATTAGTGGCATTGACAAAAGCTTGTGAAATTGGGAAAGATTTGAGAACGACTGTGATGACTGATAGTCAGTATGGATTTGGAGTTGTGCATGACTTTGGCCAACTTTGGCTACAAAGAGGTTTTTTGACGTCGAGTGGGACTCCAAAAAAGAATGCTGAAGTGATTGGGAAACTACTTGAGGCGATACAGCTGCCTAAAGAATTAGCAGTTGTAAAATGTGCTGCTCATGGACAAGGAGATGATTTTGTGACAGTGGGCAACCGTTATGCAAATGACATTGCTCAATATTGCGCCAAGAATAACCAGTCCATTAATCGGGAACGAGAAGGTGAAATGTCTTTTTGTTCTGTGATGTTTACTAATATCTTAGAGACGTGGGATGAAGTGAAACAGTTGCAGGATGAGGCAGAGGAGGAAGAAAAGAAAGATTGGATTTAGGCAGGTTGTGCCCCAAGAGAGATAGACCATGTTTGGGTCTATAGAGATGGCAGACCAGTAATGCCGAACTCCATGCTGTCAGCAATGGCAAGGATGTATCATGGCCAGGGACATTTGGGAAGGGATTCAATGATTAGGTCTTTTAAGCAAACCTGGTACAATGCAAAGTTCAGGACAATTGCGGAAAGTATCTGTCAAAGATGTTTGATTTGCCAGCAATTTAACACTGGGAAAAAGACAGTGGTGAGTCTGGGAACAATAGGCAGAGAAGGAGGTCCTTTTACAAGAATGCAGATTGATTTCATTGAAATGCCCCAAGTGAACAGACTGAGGTATGTACTAGTGGTAGTCTGTTTGTTTTCAAGATGGGTTGAGGCCTATCCAACTAGGAGAAATGATGGAGTAACAGTGGCAAAGTTACTGTTAAGAGAGTTGATTCCTAGGTATGGATTTCCGGTAACGATTGAGTCTGATAGAGGTGGACACTTCTATAATGAACTCATGAGTTTGATTTGTGAAGCATTGAGCATACAGCAGAAGCTACATTGTGCATACAGACCAGAGGCTTCTGGTGTGGTTGAGCAGATAAATGGCACAATCAAGAACAGGATTGGTAAGATGTGCTTAGCCACTGGTATGAAACGGCCGGATGTCTTGCCTCTAGTGCTAATGACTATTAGGTCTACTCCAGATAGAACTACTGGTTTAAGTCCGCATGAAATCATAATGGGACGTGCAATGCGACATGCATATGTACCTGTCAATAAGTTGATGACAATAACTGATGACATGATTTTGGATTACTGTAAAGGCCTGGCTGACGCAGTTCATTCTGTGTTTCACCAGATTGGAGAAGAAGCTACTACACTTGAGAAGAAGCAAGCTCATGATCTGAGTCCAGGAGACTGGGTGAGGATTAAAGTTCACAGAAGAAGAAATTGCTTGGTTCCGAGGTGGGGAAGACCAAGACAAGTCATTCTAACTACGACGACTGCAGTGAAGTGTGCTGGTGTGAAAAACTGGGTGCATGCGAGTCATACTCTGAGAGTTCCAAACCCAAAGGATGGGACTGGTAGAGAGTATTTTGAAGAGTCAGATTCCAGTGATGATGAAGACCCAGAACCAGTGAGAAAAAATCAAAGTTCAGGAAAAGAAGCAGAAAAGGCTTCAAGAGAACCATTGAGAATCTCAGAAAGGAAATCAGATTCTGAAAGAGAGCCTGAAGTTCCAAAAAGCAGTGGAGGAAAAAGAATAGAAAAGAGCAGTTTCACAGAAATTACTCCTGAATCAGAAGAGGAGGAGATTGAAGAACCGCTTGAGATTATACCTGAAGAAGTAGGGTCAGAAGAAGATAGAGAGGGACAGATTGCGGAAGACCCCCGAGGAGGTGTAGGGAATATTCTTGACAAGCTAGGTGAAGGGACAAGTAGACAGCAAGAAGATTGCGTGTCGGAGACCCGAGGAGGGAAAGAAGTAGGGAAGTCTCAAATAGTGGTGAAAAAGACTGTGGAGCGAAAGAAAACTGCTGAAGAACAAGAGGCATTTGAAACAGAATCGGATGAAAGTGAGAATGGAAAATCAGAGGGTCGAGTTCTGAGAAAGAGAACTTGGATTGGAGAAAGAAATAATACAGAAACAAGACCGAAAAAGGTTGTAAGAGGAGATTTTTGGCCTAACAACAGAGTAAAGAGGCTGAGATACAGACTGATAAGAGGGAATACATCGAAAGCTGAACAAGTGAATGAAGTGTCGAGTCAAAACGAAGTAAAAAGGAAGGAGCAAAAGGAGTCAAGAGAACCTGAGGAAATAAAGAGAATTAGAAGACCCAACCAAAAGTACAGATCACCGGAATGGTCTTATGTGGCACTGTCTGAAGAAGGAGAAGAAGAAACAGTGAATCGAGACAATCCGGAGGGGATCTTGAGAAAAGTGGTTGAGGAAAAGGAAGAATCTGTTGGAATCTTAAAAGTTATCCTGACTGACATTGGAGAAGAGTCAGATGCACAGGATGTTGTTGATGATCTGATACAATTTGATGTTGCTGAAGAAGGAGGAGTGAAAAGTGATGAATATCCAAATTGAGTGAACTGAAGAAATCACTTGGAGAAAGTGAAAAGGAGAAAGTCTGAAATTCAGCTGTCTGAAGTGAAGTAATCCAAAGTTTGAGAAATTACAGTAGTGGAGTAGTAGAGGCTAAGTCAAAAGACAAGGTCAAAGTAGTAAAATGGCTAACATAGAGAATAATCAAAGTAGATGTGTCTTCTTAAGAAGATGGTGTAGAATGTGCTGCTGCTGTACTGCATTATTAATGCTACTATGGGGTATTTTAGCTTTATTAGTTACATTTAGAGTTTCAATAGGTACATTTGAAATACATACTGAGAATGAGACAAATGTAGAAAAGAATTTGCAAAAAGTAGTTCCAACTAGAATTAGTAATACTTACATGCATAAAGATAGGTCAATTAATGATTTTTCTAGTAATGTTTTTTCAAAATTGCTATACGAATATGTGAAAACAATGGAAGTTAGGGATTGCTACGTTTGTATGCAATTACCTGCATCCGTTTCAGAGGGTGTTACTTATCACCATTTACCAGCTACGTATGGAATTTCTTGTAGTGTATTAAGTAGTGTTTTTTATCTGTTAGGGAAAATAGATTATAAGATGTCTAACAAAGATAGTATTTTTGGGCACTTGCCAATGAACAAAGAGCTGAATCCAGCTAAAGAAGCTAACATTTTTGGTGAGATTTTTATTGAGAAAGAAGAATTAACATTAGATTACATTTTTAAGAATAATTTAACTTGTAGTTTGGAAGAAGAGGAGAAAGCTTTCCTGAACATGGTGGAGGAAAGGAGATTGAGTATGCATGAAAAGGCAGGGAAATATAAAGTGAGTGAGACAATTTGGGACATTGAGATGGGAAAGGAATTGAGAAATGGAGCTAGTCCAACTTTAGCTTTAGATGCACCACAGAAGGGTAAGCTGTGCATTACAAGAGGGAAATCCCAATATGATACATATTTTGTTGGGACTAGTGAATGTCATGATACATACTTCATTGCAACAGGATGGGGTTTCAGAGGTGGAGAAGATACAATTTTTCCAGGAGTGTATTATGTTTGTGGGAACAAGGCTTATTACAAGTTGCCTGACCATTGGTATGGCATGTGTTATGTGGGCCTGGTTTTTCCAAAGATTTTTCATATAGATAAGATAGAAGATGTAGAACATATTAATTTACTAATGCGCTTCAAGAGGGAAACTTGGTCTGAAATAGTGGGTGACATTTTTGGAGCTTTAATTCCAGCAGTGGGAATTTCTTTAAATGCTTATGGGATTCGCAAACTGTCAACAGTGGTGGATCGCTTATCGACAAATACCGCTGGAGGGTTTCTTTTGGTGAATACGGAACTAATTGCCGTACGTGCCATGTCTATGCAAAATAGACTTGCTCTTGATATTCTATTGGCTAAGGAGGGTGGAGTTTGTGGAATGCTGAAAGTTCAACATTGTTGCACTTACATTCCAGACGAAAGCAAAGCCCTGAAGGTTTATATAAAAAATATTACTGATTTGCATGAAGAATTAGTACCACTTGAAGCTGAAAGTATCTGGACTAAATTAGCTAATAAGGTGATAGCTGTTAAGAGTTTTATTGCAAAAATAGGTAGTACTATTATAGGTAAGATATTGTTTCCTTTAACTTGTATAATTGTTGCTTTATTAATATTGAGATTGGTGTGTTTGTGTTGTAAAAACAGGGGAGGGAAAAAGAAATTAATTAAAAGAAATAATGAAAAGAGAAATAAAAGGTTGAAAAGAGAACCACAAGAAATTGAATTAGAAGAATTAAGGGAGAGTGTCTACTTAGAAACAAAGAGGGATGATGAAAGAGTGTCTGGTGTGTAGTGTTGTGTAAGGAGGAAAAAGACATTTCCAATTTCTCCTAAAATGGGACTAAATTTCACTAAATTTTTTTTGGGGGTTATTTGGTGATAAAATCACCAAAGGGGGGATTGCTGGAGCAGGATTTTCTGATGAAAATCTATTGGGTTTTTAAGCTCTGGTTTGTCTATTTGTCATAATTAAATTACTAATTAATAATCACTAATTGGGGAGGAGCCAAGATGGCCGACGGGTCGGACGCCTGAGCTCCCGGCTCCGTGGACCGTCCGGCTTCTTTTGTTAATCCTGATTAATCCTCCTGACCTGCGCCGCCCGGCCGCCGCGGATTACCGGCATTGAAGTGACTGGCGTTCTCCTGACACCTTTATCGGCGGGTTTGGTGGCTGACTCGGTGCCTACTACGACCTCCGGCGCTCCCACGGGTCCCTGCGTAGATGGCCGCCGCTGGACGCCGAGGGATGTGGACGGGGTGCTGAGCTGGAATACTGCGGGTGATCGCGGGGGAGGAAATGCTGGCCGTGCGACTGGAGTCAGACCCTTCCGTCCGGGTCGGACTCCCCCGAGCGCCGGCAGTGGTGTGGACGACGTCGGAGCCCCCTAATGCGAGCTCTCCTCCGCCACCCTGAAGACAAGCGAGCGGACTCCATTTTGTAGCGTCTTCCTGCGGCGAACGGCCGGTTCTCGCGGTGGCCGTGGGGCGCTCTCGCCCGGTGCAGCTCCCGAGTGGAGCACGACGCTTTTCCGGTGTCTACATCCTCGGATCATAGTCAATTTTGTCCCGTCACTAATTGCCCGCAGTGGAGATGACAATGGCGTCTGCTCTTCTTGCTGAGACGCTGGCTGACCCTGGACTCGCAGTGTCTGCGCGCCCATGTGCCCCGGAGCTGATTGCCGCATTGGAGGAACAGCGGGATAGTGCGGACCGATGCTTGGTACAGAGGGACCCGACCTGTGGGGATGTATTGGCCGCCCTTGTGGCGTTAAAAGGGGCAATGCAGAGTACTTGCCGGGCGCTGACCCGGAGAATCGATGAGGCACTGGTTGCAACGGGACGTTCCCGGCTGGAGGATCCCCCGCCGCCCCTGGTTTCTCCTGGAGGTGAAACAATGTCGCAGAGTGGGGGGCTGGTGGTGCGGAGTCCTCCTGGCTACAATGTAACGCGTCAACCCATCGACACGGATACAGTTGCAGGGACACCCTTCACTTTGAACGTTGTGACTCTGCCTACGAACTATCTGCTGAGACCTAGCCTTTCGCTTCCCTTGCCAGATGTTACCCTGAAAGCACCTATCGCTCGAGCCTCTGTGGCATGTTACTGCTGCGTTTGGGACCCTGTGGTGCGATACGTCTTCATTGTCCCCTTTCCTCGAGAGCGGCCATCTTGTCTCTTTGTCCTGGCTGAAGGTGACTCGCAGCAATGGACGGGCCTGAATCATATCTGCCGGTCCGGACAGGGGTGATGGCATGCCGGTTGTCGCTTTGGTTGGATCGGCATACGGGGCCCTGGACTGATACACGTTTTGTAATTTTGGATGAGTAGTCTTTAATGACCAGTTTTTGTTACATGTCGCTGCGATTTCGCCTCCTGTTTCCTTCTTCTGCCGGGGGGAGGACTTGTGAAGTGCTGAAGTGCTGGGTGTTATTGAATCGGGACCACCGGGTTTACGTGGGTCTTTTGATACTGTTCTGTACATGGCGCAGGATGTATGAGCGGCGCGGGAGCCCGGGAGTTCGGCAGTGTGGTGGGCTCCTCCCCGCTTTATGGTCTTTTTTCCTTTCTTCCTTCCTTAATTCTATATTTCGGGTTCCTATGGGGCGACAGACACGTAGCTAGGGGGGGGGTAGGCCATAGCCTCGGCATGCGTGTAGGGTGGGGGGTCTTCTTCGATACGTTTTTTGTTACTATGGGCCTTCTTTTTCTTTCTTCTGTCCTTTTCCTACGTCTTTTTCTAGGGTCAGTGGGGGGGAATGGTGTTAGGAGGGTAGCGGCTGGGAGGCACATTTCGCTGCGTATCTATATCCTGGTATTATAGTTTCGTGCCGCCATTTTAGATATGTTCACTGTTAGTTGACTCTCCTGTTGGATGTTACCCATTTATTGTATGTTCGTCTGTTCTGTGCACTGATCCGTTCTAGCTCTGTATCTCCTTAACTTTAAAACTTTTTAAAATTAACCTTACTGTCTCCTGCCACTCAGTGCACGTGGATTTTGCAACATAGGTCGTATGCTTTTAGGTGCTGCCGTGCCACCGAGTGGACGCGTACTTTGCTATCAAGCATCAGAAGTGTCGAGGCCGGCCGGATGGTTGTAAGCCCGTATTTGTCTTGTACACAGTGCTAAATAAAGGTTTTAAAAAAAAAAATTTAAAAAAAAAAAAATAATCACTAATTATTTGTTTTGTGTATATGTTTAAACTTACCAACGTACTAATGAGAAGAAAACCGACACGAGGGGATGCTTTCGTATTGCTATTTAATAGATGTGCATGTTTTATGAAATAAACGTTGCTGAGTGCTGTTTATTTTAAAGCACGAAACGCTTTTGAATTAATGATTTTCTGTGTTGCAAAAGCTAGATAATTACATACACATAAGGGTATTAGTGGGGTTAACACTGTTTAATCATTATGCTGTGGTAACGTTGTTTTTGTCTCTTTTAATTAAGATGGTCCATTTTGGCCTAACGAAAAATGGCTGCCGTTTGCAGCCTGGCCTCGAGTGAAAGATTTGTGATGAGAGGGCCTTGCTGAATATGGTCACGAGACATCTGACCACAGTCCTTGCCTGGTTAAAACTTTCCGTGAGGACAGCAGCAGTTCTGGGCGAGTTTCCAGATGTATCGGAACAGCCTCGGAGGACAAAGGAGCCATAAAGAAAGAACTCTGAGCTCATTGTGTCATCGCCGAGGAAATGTGGATGTTAAAAGTTACTTTTTTATTTTTGGTTCCTGTTCTGTCTTTTTATTTTTGTGATTTTCCTGAGCGGAGATTTTCCAAATGTAGCGATGCTACATCCTTTCCTTCTCGCTTTGCTCAGAGGTTCAGCGGACGTGAAGAATACTTTTTGTTGCTTTCTTTTGTTTAAAATACTATAAAAATTGTTAGCCTAGAGAGGGTCTTGGCCACTTTGCCATTTTTCTTCCCAAACCTGCGTTGGTGAGGATCGATGCTGTGAGGACGGTGACTCGGGAGACTTCTACTGAGAGACTTGTCCTGATGACCCATTCTGACATTTAGCTAGAATAGGTAATTATGAGAAAATGATTTATTCTGATTAATTTCTTTTGACTAATTTTAGATAAAGAATCATAATTTTAAATACGGTGTTGGTGATTATTTCTTGTCGATTATTGAGTACTCTATTTGATTATTGTTGTATAGATTGTTTAGATTATGACAATTACAATAACTAGGTCTTATCGACCTCAGTGTAGATGTGGGGTGTTTAGGAGTTTTCTTTCCACAGGTTCAATGCTGGTGGAGTATTTGAGTGTATGTTAGTGAAATGGGCCCTAGTGTATGGTGAGTGTATGTGCGTGTAACTGTGAAATTACTCTATCCGTGGAAGTAGGGAGATTTTGTACACCCCAATCTGCATCACCGCCTCAAGCAAAAACGAGTTCCCTATAGCATGATTTAAGCAAAGGGTTTCTGGGTCTGCTTAAGCGAAACCTCTCTTCAGTAATTACATAATCAATCCACTTACCTGCAATTTGCTTAAAGGCCGTTTGCAGAAACCAAAAAAGCAGGAGGACAAAAACATGGGACTTACTTTTTGTATAATAATTCAGGGGAAGAGGAAGTCAGCCATCTTGGGGAGGGATGGGAGAAACTAGAATTTGTTTTGCTTTTAAGATTTTGTGTAAGGAGCTAATGCTCATCAAATGACTACTGTAGCAAGGAGGGATGGCGAGGAGGTAACAAATCCACTCGTCAACTAGCTTGAATATATTTTTTTAATCATCTTGTTTTCCAAGGTGTTGGAAACATGTTCAGGACCTTTACTGCTTTTGTATGATGTTTTCCTTTATGCCCTTTGAAGTAGCGTCCACCTAAGGTAGGAGTTGAACTTTGTACTTTATTAGGAGCATCCACGTATCAGCCAGGACAATCTCCAGCTGATTGGAATACCCACAAAGAGAACCAATGGAAACAAAGGTAGACAAGGATCAAGTGTTAAATGCTGAAGGTGAACAAAGCTTGGTTAAAGAATATAGAATAAAGAACACACACGTAACGCTCTAAGAGCTTAAAGTACAAATTACCACACCCTTGTTAAACTCAGAAACGTGGAAACAAGCTACCAAGTGACTCCGCTGGCTAAGGTGGCTTTAGCCAAGTCCAAGGGTCCCATACCCTAGAGCAGCGCTCCATGCTCTGGAGATGCCGAAAGCGGATGAGCTGAGGAATCCAATGTAAAGAACAAACGCAGTTGGCTTGAACCAGTCCCGCATTTCTAGCAATCATGACCAGTAGTCATTCCAGAAAGTTTTTTTGTTTGATGTGGTCTCTTAGGGTTTTTAGACCTATTGTGACATCATTCACTGAATGGCCCATCTAAGGGAATGTGGTGAAAGAGTTGGCCCGGGCAGCTTTGTGGGTGCTGTTCCATGCACAGGAAAGTGAATTCTCATCTCTCGTGGCTTTGATGACATTACTCCGGTGTTAATGCCTCAGGACAAGGGTCAGTGGCGACCGAGACAGTATATAATAAGGGCCTATTTAATGCAAAAGACACAGCTGTTGATGACACCAGGTGACTCAGTGAGGAAGCAAATAAGAGTTTTCGGGTACAGACCTGTGTAAAGCGCTCGGATGCCCGATTTGGCCTTGTAGGTACTTCTATAAAACCTTGAAATAAATAAAGAGTGTTGATAAACGGAAACACCCCACAGTGTCGTGCAGCAAAAGAGACGCATTTATCAAGGTAATCCGCGCACCGTGCTGTTCCAAGCATCCTCAAATAGGCCATCAGGGGCCATGAGTCTGAAACACCAGGCAGCCATCAGCAAAGGAACATTCTAGAACGCCAATCGTTGGGGAGCATTGGAGATGCTGGACTGGGTAAAGAGAAGTTTTTTTTCTATACACAGAATCTCTCAAGGTACCATCTGATGCTCCGAGTATGCAAATATTCGATTCCCAGCTAACCTCATACTAATTAATGCCTGCCAAAGTCAGACTTCTCTCAAACATGTCCAATAATCACAGACAGGTTTTTGTCCTGTTAGGGGTTCTTGGTGTGAGGTTGATGGAAAAGGCCCCTATTTTTCAACCAATAATGTTTCGCGTTTGATCTTCCTAGGGGTGAGGGTTTGACAACGGGTTAATACTTCCGCAAGAGCAAGAGTGGCAGCTGTAACCCGCCCAGCCCAGTCTCGTGGGACAGGTAAAGGTGAAAGAAAGTAAACAACATTTGTAGAATGTCTGCGTGAGTAAATGTTCTGAGTTAACGAGGGGGTGTTTCCATGGGTACTTGTATTTCAATGGCTTGCCTGCCTCTTACGTAATTAGGAAGCCCGCAGGCCTGCGATGAATGACGGCTGCTGATGTTCGCGCCAAAATTGCATAATGTTTGTGTAACAATTCGCTGAAGGATATAAACAGGAAAAAAAAGGTTCCTTCTTTTCCGGAACACGGTTTTTGTCGTGTTTTGTGTAGACTACCTTAGAAAAAAAAACTAAAAGCAGCTTTAGAGGCGTCTCGAAAAGCAGTGCTGATGCAATATTCAAACCAGAGCCACTGGAATAATGCGGCAGGTGAGGCCCACATTATGCGGCAGGGTTGACTAAATTATGCTAGAAGAAAGTGCGAATTAAACAGCTTGATATTACTTCACTATTTTGTCACACTTGTTAATGTCTCAGCATATGTTTCACCTCCTTAGTGTCTGTTTAACTCAACGTAAAGGTGACCAGTGAATCTTTGTGAAGAGTCTTCCCCTTCACGCTGCAACACGCGTTGCTGCATTTTTAGTAACTTTTGATCCGTTTGAGCTAGAAACTTTTTATTGGTCAAATTTGCAGATTATGCAGCAGGCGATGGATTATGTGGCAAATGTAGCAAGTCCATAATTATGCCAACAACGCTGTGGCCGCAAAATTTCATACTTTCCGGGGCCCTGATGAAAGCCTTGTAGGCAATTGGGTCAAGGCACCACTGCAAATTTTCAAAATTGTATTGTATTTTAATTGTATAGTGCTTACTACCCCTGATGAGGCGTCAAAGTGCTTTTTGGCAAGTAGCACGCTACTCCGGAACCCAAAAATAATTAGTGGTGGCTTAGTATAGTGAAATGTAATTTGAGTGGTGGACATGTGAGTCTGTTAGTTGGATTGAAAAGGAGAATGCGGGGGATAGAAGAGGGAAGAGTCTGCAAAGGAGAACGGGACTTGGACCAGAAGACGCAGAGGATCCGGGGACACAAGGAACCACCCAAGGTAAGTACTCAGGAACCCCACAGAGGCTGTGTGCAGAGTGGAACCTGTAGGAAGCTGGCTCTGTATATACTATACCAAAGTAAGGTATAATGTGCACAGAGTCCAGGGAGTCCCCAGAGGTATAGCAGAGGCTAAATTAGACAAGTACTAACAGCTCTCCCTGTGGTAGTGCGGGTGAGCAGTTAGGCTTATCAGGAGGGTGTGTTAAGCATTTATTGTATTAACTCAAGAACTGATTACACACACACAGAGACAGAGAATCCAGACCAATTTGGTAAGTATTTAATAAAGGTATACTTCTGTTTTATGTCTAGAACGAAGCATGACTTGGTACAGGTAGGTAAAATGTACTTTCAATTGTAAAACTTTACACAGTAATGAAATTGGAAATGGATTTGAAATCATTACAGGCTTGAAAAACAGTTTAAATTACACAGTAATTACGTTTGATTACTTTTGCGTTACTTTTGGATTACATCGACTACTCTGGGTGGTAGGCCTAGATATCACACTGTGGATCCTTCAATACAAAGGTAAGACTTTTTAAGGTTTGCAATATAGTTACTTTCTTTTCATACAAAAGTTAGCTCGACAACATTTTTAGGAACAAAACATAACAACATTGGTTCCTATGGGAAAAAGAAGGTTATCGGTTTGCAGGTAAGTAAACAACCTGCAAGAATAGTTTTTGGGGGTTAGAACCAAAGTTCCACAAGGTTCAGATGGGCACTCAAATTGCACCACCAGCGGCAGTGGGGCGGCCGGGTGCAGAGTGCAGGGGCCCAATGTTAGCCAAAGGGGCTAAGGGGGTCTCCGGTCAGGGGCGCCTTATGAGCAGGCCCTCAGGTGTGGGAGCAAAGCTCCTAGGGTTAAAATCAGCACTGCAGGGGCCAACAATCAGCACAGGAGCTGCACCATCAGCAACTGGGTGAAGAGTGCCAAGTTAAGTCGGGACCCTGTGGATTCCAATGGAGATCTTCGGTTCGGCAAAGAGGCTGCAGGCTCGGGCAGGGAGACTTCCTGAAGGGGACCACTGGCTGGAGAGGTAAGTTGGGTTCTTAGGGGATGCCTGGACACTGTCGGTTGGGCCACCCAAGGCTGTGGGGCGTCGGGTGCAGGGGTGTCTTTTGGCATCAGGTCTTCTCACCAGTTCTGGTCGCAGTCAGGGGGACCCTTCAGGTTGAGGCTGCAGGCGTTGTCTTGAGGCTTGAGGGAGGTCAGGGATTACTAGATCCCTGGTTAGGATCGTTGGGGAGACCTCCTTGTGTTGTTGGGCCATTCAAACTCAGGCCGCATCGGGTGCAGAGTGGTGCAGAACCGCGGAGCCTGCTGGATCCGGGTTCTGTGTTGGAAGTCTGTGCTTGAGCAAATGCGATACTCACGGGAGACAGAGTCTTTAAGATGGTTGCAGGGCCGGTCCTCCTGGCTCTGGGGGGCTGCTGGACATGCCGAGGTTCTTGCTGTAGTCAGGTTGGGACAGGCCGGAAGGGCTGGGACCAAATCAATTGATGTCCTCTTCTTCCAGGGTCAGCACAGCTCTTCGGTCCTTCTTCTGCCTTCTTCCTCGAATCTGAGGAGGCAAGGTTTGGGGTCGTCCCTAAATATTAAATTTAGGGGTGTTACAGGGGTGTGGGTTTGTAGGTTGGTACCAATGGGTCCCTTTCTTGGGGTGAGTACACCTCCTATTATGCCATCCTCCAAGATGGAGGAATCTGAGATGTGTGCTTCACCTTGCCTTCCCCACCTGAGGGGTGGGGTTGGCAAAGGTGGGCACTCCTCTCCTCCTAGCTTGGTTTTTCTGCCAATTCTCCAGCCGAAAGTGGGGGTCAGAACCAGTTGGAGCCAGTTGCTGAGTGCAGCAAAAGGCAAGGTCAGCTTACAAAGGTGGCAGGCCTTTGAAGCTTCCCCTTTCGTTGACACAGCCCATCCAGGGGGAGGAGGCATGACACCTCTGCCCAGGATGAGCTTTGTTTCTGGACCCAGAGAGCGTATGCTCTCTTCCCAGGGGTCCAGAAATCTGTCTGGTGGTGACACATAGCGGGCAGCCATTCAGGAACCAGACCAGGGCTGGTTGTTTTTCAGGGGGCATCTCCAAGATACCCTCTGTTGCATTTTACATTAAATCCCACACTGGCATCAGTGTGGGTTTAATGTGCTGAGAAATTTGCTATCAAACTTCCCACTTTTCATTAAAGCCATTATGGAGCTGTGAAGTTCGTAATGACCAACTCCCAGACCATATACTCTTTATGGCTTTACTGCACTTACAATGTCTAAGAGTGGCCTTAGACACTGTAGGGGCACAGTGCTCATGCAACTGTACCCTCACCTGTGGTATAGTGCACCCTGCTAGAGGGGCAACTTACCTAGAGGATTGCAGGTATGATACGCAGGGATGTGTACCATGTCAACTCTTCACTTTTCTCTGCACCAAAACACGCAGCCTGCAATGGCAGTGTGTGGGTGTTAAGGTACAGGGCCCCTAAGGGTGGCACAATAGGTGCTGCACCCTCTAGAGGCCTTCCCTGGTCTCAGTGCCCTTGGTACCCAAGGTACCTATTACAAGGGACTTACCTGTGGCCAGAGATATGCCAATTGTGGGAACAAAGGTATAGCTTTGGGAAAGAAGACAGGCCCTGGGAACCTGATTGGTAGGGAGCCAGGGCACACCAAGTCAAAGTGCATCATGGGTCAGGCAAAAACTGAGGGGTACCCACGCAAAAAGGAGCACTACAGAAACACAGCCACGTACTCAATGTAAATCAATAGAGAAGTTGCGTTGCAGTTTTGAAGAGAAATGACCCTTCCCAGAGGACCCCAAAGAAACCCTTTGGAAGACAGAAGGCTGGAGAGCCATTGCACCCGTGGATGCCCCGGGAACCAGGTTACCTACACCATTGAGGCGAAGTACAAAAGGAGTGAAGTGAAGTTGGAACCTGCAGTAGACAACAATGGAAGACTTCAAAGGAGAAGACTGTGAAGGAGTCTGGTGGAATCCAAGGGTGGATTCTGGAAGTGAAGAACCTGCAAGCAGAGAGGACAGAGTCTATGCCACTAGGAGGTTCCCAGGAGGCACGGATACACAATGCCCACCGATGTTGAGAGGTTCTGAAGAGT
Organism: Triturus cristatus; assembly: GCF_964204655.1. Classification (NCBI taxonomy): domain Eukaryota; kingdom Metazoa; phylum Chordata; class Amphibia; order Caudata; family Salamandridae; genus Triturus; species Triturus cristatus. The sequence continues at coordinate 122,916,192 of NC_140593.1, forward strand.
CGACGGTGACCTTGTAGCTGCAGCTGTGAGGACCAGGCGACGCTGTAGAAGACCAGGAGCCGTTCACGGGCTGGCCCACATCGGATGTCGAGAGCCAAGGGGTCAGTGTCCAGCAGGGACACCAACAAGCCTTGGCAGCGGCAAACAACATAGTTGAGGAAGACCAGCAGCTGTTCATGAGGTGTCCCACATCAGAGGTCGGTGTCTTGCGAGAGCACCAACAAGCCTTGGTAGCCGCAGCTGGCGTGGAGAACAAAGAAGGAGCAACGTTGGGACCAGCAAGGTCCAAGGGACTCACCAACAGCAGGAGAGTCAGAGCAGGCCCAAACAAGCAGGGGAGCCCACTGAAGTAAGAGAAGGCCCTCAGGAAGACTCACAGGCTGAAGGCACAGGAGTCGCAAGAGGCACTCGAGCAGCTCACCAAAGATGAAGGCCCACGGTTCAGAGGATGTGGTGAGGATGCTGATCTTGAAGGGAAGAGATGCTGGAGGCTAGAGCTTCTTGTAGCCCGAAGATCTCTGGTTTGCAGAGCCAACAAGCCTTGGTAACGGCAAGTCAACGTGGTGCACAGGGGTTTGGTCACAGCAGTTCCGACGAGAGATACTGGCCTTAAAATTGCACAGAGGACAGGTCAGGCCTCAAGGGAGTTGCAGAACTGCCTCCTGTGTTACTGAGCCTTGAGAAGTCCGTAGGACGACAGGAGCAGGAGACCAGTCAGCTTTGTTGCGGTACCTGCAGATGCAGGGGAGTGACTCCATCACTCCAAGGCAGATTTCTTTGGATGTCCTTGATGTCCACAGGTCTGTTGAAGAACCTGGATGAAGCACAGACACAGATAAAAGAAGACTTGAAGAACAGTGAGATCAGGAGGAGCAGGAGCCTTCCTTGGTGCAGTCTTGGTTGCAGTCAAAATCCAACAAAGTCCAAAGTGCACAGACGGTCGAAGTTGAAGTGGTCCAGACAATTGAAGAGCGACGTAATTTCAGGGTTGAGTCTTGTCCCACTGCGAATCAGAGAACCTCCCCCACACACACAGGGGAGCCCTTAAATACCCTACGTAAATGGTTAGGATGACTCAGGGGTCCCTCCCAGAAGAGGGGCTGGACAGAGGGGAGGATACTCCCATGTCCTTTGTCCAGTTTCGCACCAGAGTGGTAGCCAAGGGCTCCCTGAACTGGTTCAAATGGAAGTATGCAAGGAGGGCACCGGTGAAAGCAGTCTGGTGGTGCTGGCAAGCAGCCCCACCCCAGCCCAATACTCTAAGTACTGACTGGAAGGTGGTCACACCTCCCTGTGACAGGAATCCTATTGTTCTACCTTCCCCTGCTCATGCTCAGCTCAGCAGCAGGAGGGCAGAATCGTGTCTATGGTCAGCAGCAGCACTAGCTTGCTTGAAGATCCTGAAAGGCTGTTACCGGGAGTACAGGGGGTCCCCTAGGAAGCCCCCAGTACATGGGATCATACTTCCAACACTGGAATCAATGTTGGGGTTTGATTCCAACATGTTTGATACCAAACATGACCGGGTTTGGTGCAGCCACTATATAGTTAAACATCTTGTAATGACAGATGTCCACTATATGTCTAAAAATGGCTGACCACACTTACAAAGCCTGGAGAATCAACTCTGGGGTTTGTAAGGGTGTCCTGCTCATGCAGGTGCTTATAACCAAGTGCCCTGCCCTCAGGACTGAAGAGCCTGCAATAGGGGTGATTTATAGGTTTTAAATGCAGAGACCTCAGATATAAGGAAACTTACACCTGGTGTGCGAGATGCAAGCGCCAACTCACACAGACTGCAATTCCAGGCCTGTAGTCACAGTTTAAGTGGACTCCCATGTGTGGCACAATACATGCTGCAGCCCATGGGAGACCCCTGGTGTACCTAGGCACTGGGTACCTTAGTACAATATACTAGGGACTTATAAGGGTACAGCAGTAGCTAACTGTGGAGGTACCAAAGTACTTACCGTGTCAATTTAGGGGAGAAAGCACAGTTGCTGGTGCCCTGATTAGCAGGATCCCAGCTGACTAAGTCATAAATACACTGACACCAGGCAAAATGTGGGGGTAACCATGCTAGAAGGATCCTACCTTCCTATAGTTAGATAGTTGTCTGTGGATCTTATGTTTAGGGGCCATGAATTCCATTGTTTGGCTGCTTGAACAAAGAAAGATAGGATAGGATAGGATAGGATGTACATTTGTAGAGCGCGAATTGCTGCCCGGAGGCGTCCAAGCGCTAAAGAATACCCATAATCCGCACTGAAGCCCAAGAGGGGAGAGAAGGGGACTTAGACTGAATGAAATAAAAAAGTTTTCAGTTGTTTTCGGAAGGCTGTGAGGTTGGAGTTTGCTCTAAGATGCAACAGGAGAGTGTTCCAAGCCCTGGCAGCATTATGGGAAAATGCTCTGCCTCCGGCTCTAGCTCTTTTAACTCTGGGGGCTGTTGCCAAAAAGGTCTGACTGGAGCGTAAGCTTCTGCTGGGCATATAATGGGAAATTAGGTCCCGCGTAATCCTAGGGCCAGTATTCCAGAAGGCTTGGTGAGCTATACACATAGCTTTAAACATGACTCTCTGGCGTACCGGTAGCCAATGAAGGGACGCCAGTCCGGACCTCACTGACTGTCTACGGGGGAGGTCGAGTAGAATGCGTGCTGCGCAGTTCTGAACTGTCTGAAGCCTTCTTAGAGTGGATTCAGGGGCGCCAAGATAGAGTACATTATTAAAATCAAGGCGTGACTGAATTAAGCCTTGTACGGCCACTTGTTTGGCTTCCAGGGGGAGGAGAGGGAGAATTTTTTTTAACATCCTCATGATGCCAAATCAGGTGGCTGAGAGTTTTATGGATTGAACGTTAAAGGACAGAGAACTGTCCAGCCAGACTCCAAGGCTCTTAATGCTGTTTTTAGGAGTTGGGGGGGATCCCAGACTTGGCGGCCACATGGACGGAGGGAGGCTACAAACCGAAGGGCCTAGTAGCATAAGCTCAGTTTTATCCCCATTCAGTTTTAAACACGATCGGGACATCCAGTTCTTCACTTCCTCCAGGCATTCTCTGAGCCCACCCCGAGCAGATGGATTGGCTGCCTGTGTCATAGAGACCACCAGCTGCGTGTCGTCCGCATATGAAATGATCTTAATTCCAAATGGGCGGACGACGTCAGCCAGCGGCCTCATGTACAGATTAAAGAGTGCAGGGCTCAGAGAGGAGCCCTGAGGGACTCCGCAGTTCAGAGGTTTGCTGGAGGACACAGACTCGCCTTCAAACACACGAAAAGATCTGTCCTCTAAGAAGGACTGGAACCAGGACCAGGCTTTATCCTTGATCCCGGCCTGGGATAAACGGTACAGCAGAGTATCATGGCTGACCGTGTCAAAGGCCGCGCTGAGATCAAGGAGGATCACTGCCACTGATCCTCCTTGATCCAGGATTTTTCTCGCTTCCTCTGTGACCATGAGAAGGGCGGTCTCGGTCCCATGTTTCGGTCTAAAGCCTGTCTGGGAGGGATCCAATAGGTGATGATGTTCCAGAAAGCTTATTAGTTGAAGGTTTATGTATTTCTCCATGATTTTACTGACCCATGGGAGCAGAGAAATGGGGCGATAATTGCTCAGGTTGGTAGAGTCCAAATTAGGCTTTTTCAATAAGGTTCTCACCATAGCCTGCTTCCATGCGGTCGGGACCGTGCCGGAAGAGATGGAGGCATTTAAGACCTCCCTAATAATGGGTAGGGTGGCCTGTGAGGCTGCCATTATAATGTTTGGAGGGGCAGGGTCATCAGGAGAACCAGATTTTACTTTTTGTGCTAAGGATTCCAGAGTGGCGAGATCCAAAGGGGGAAAGTGAGTAAGCGCGGGTGGCTGTAAGCTGAGGGGGGGGGGGGGCGCGGACTGGGGTAAGGGGGAAGGGTTTTTCGGGGAAAAGGTAGAGTAAATAGAGCTAATTTTCTGATGAAAGAATTGGGCAATGTTGTTGCAGTGGGTAGTGGATTTGTCTACCTGCAAGCTAAGGGGCTGTTTAGTGAGTTGCCTGATGATGTGAAAAATGTCCATAGGTTTAGATGTAGCATGCAGGATTTGCGAGGAGAAGTATAAGGCTTGTGCAGCCTTTATCAGCGTTTTGTATTCGCTGATAGTTTCTCGATAGAGGATTTTATTATCCATAGAGAAATCAGCTCGCCAACGTCTTTCGGATCTCCTACAGAGTCTTTTCTTATCTCTGAGAGTCTCAGTATACCACGGGCGGTTTTGTGGGAGCGCTTAAGCGTGATTTTCTTTTTAGGCAAAATGGTGTCAAGAGATTGGGTGATCCAATTGAGGTAGGCCTGGTTAGCTAGGCCGGGATTGTTAGTGATCATAGGTGGATTCTCATTGAGTTTGCTGGTCCACTTGTCAACCGCTAGATGGGACCAAGCTCTTGTGAGTCTTGTGGTTGGTGTTGGATCAGAGGTTTTAAACACAGTCCAATTAATGGGGATCAGAAAGTGATCCGTCCAGGGCAAAGGGATAGGTGGACTGGTTGAAAGGCCAGGACAGTTGCTAAAAACCGGGTCCAGCAAATGGCCCTTCGCATGGGTAGTGGAGGTGACTCGTTGAGAGAGTTGCAGAGCTGCTAGATCCTCAGCTAAGGTCACGGCTGTGTGGTCTGAAGATGACTCAAAATGAAAGTTGAAGTCACCTAGCAGGATGAAGTTAGATGAGGTATTAAGTCGTGCAGCCACACTAGATGGTAGGCTGACATGGAACTGCTTTGGGGGGCCAGGAGGGCGATAGACAAGAGTGCCAGAGAGGCAACTGTTGGGTGATAGTTCAACGTTGAAAGTAAGACTCTCACAATCCATGATGGTTTCAGAGACCACTCGGCAGTGGAGATGTTCTTTGTGAACTATCGCCACGCCTCCCCCTCTCCCTTTAGGTCGATCTTGGCGGGAAATTTGGAAGCCTGTTGGGAGGGCTTCTATAACTGCTGCTGAATCGGCATCAGGGGATAGCCAGGTTTCTGTAAGGAACAGAATGTCTGGTGTAAGTTCCTCTATTAAAAGCGCAATTTCAGTTGTATGTTTAGGAAGAGAACGGCAGTTTAGTAAAAACATGCGGAAGTCGTGTAACGGTACCATAATTGATTTAGGTTTGAAAGAGTGGTGACATTCAGGACAGGTAGACGGGAGGGTATCGGCTTGATAGCAGTGTCGACTGCAGTTACTATTGGATGTCCTAAGCCTGTGGAGTGTTTCGGCACTGTAGTGTATGTGTTCTAAGGGCTGGGTGGCAGGGGGACTGGCCCTAGGCCCTGACTGGGCGCGGACGAGCGCAGACGAGCTTGCCTTATGCGCCCGCTGCGCTCGTCCGCTGCGCTTCCAGTGCATGCACATTATTATAGGTCAGTAAGGGGGTGTGGCCTTGAGGGGGGCGTGTCCCTCGCTACAGCGTGGCCGATGGCGCCTGCACGACTCCCACGAGCTGTCCCTCAGCGCTAGGTCCGCTGCTGGGGAAGAAGTCAGGCAGGGGAGCAGGGAGACAATACAAGCAGGTAAAGAGCAACAATTCCAAACATCTAAAAAGTACTGTGCAATACGCTAGGCTATCTCCCGGCTGTGCCTCAGGAGAGAAGAAGTATTCTGGCGAGCTCAAGTCAGCGCGCGATTTAAAAACAACAAGGGGGCGTGGCCTTGAGGGGGGCGTGTCCCTCGCTTCAGCGTGGCCGATGGCACCTGCACGACTCCCACGAGCTGTCCCTCAGTGCTAGGTCCGCTACTGGGGAAGAAGTCAGGCAGGGGAGCAGGGAGGCAATACAAGCAGGTAAAGAGCAACAATTCCAAACATCTAAAAAGTACTGTGCAATATGCTAGGCTATCTCCCGGCTGTGCCTCAGGAGAGAAGAAGTATTCTGGCGAGCTCAAGTCAGCGCGCGATTTAAAAACAACAAGGGGGCGTGGCCTTGAGGGGGGCGTGTCCCTTGCTACAGCGTGGCCGATGGCGCCTGCACGACTCCCACGAGCTGTCCCTCAGCGCTAGGTCCGCTGCTGGGGAAGAAGTCAGGCAGGGGAGCAGGGAGACAATACAAGCAGGTAAAGAGCAACAATTCCAAACATCTAAAAAGTACTGTGCAATACGCTAGGCTATCTCCCGGCTGTGCCTCAGGAGAGAAGAAGGGGAGATGTGGACATGTGGCTTTACATGTTGGAGTAGTCTAGCAGCAGAGTTCTGAATCCATTGTAGTCTTTTCATAGCTGATAAAGATGATCTGTGGTAGAGGCCATTGGCGTAATCATGTTTAGACTGTACTAGAGAGATAGTGGCTAGGACCTTTTGTAGAAATCCCAGGTGGGGGAAAATGCATCTCAGAGTTAGCATAGTAATGAAGCTTAACCTGCTTAATTTGTTCACTTGGGTATCCATTGATAACTTGGAGTCCATGGTAATTACTTTCTTAGATATTTTCGGAGGTGGTCCCAGATCGTCAGGCCAGGAATGTTTTTCTGTGTGCGAGTCTGAGTAGCGGGAGAGAGAGACAACAGCGTCCTTTGAAGACTGATTGGACATGGACTTCATGTAATTATAATACCACCAAGCAGAGTGGAGACTATATAAATAATATATTGACCTGATAAAATGACCTTTCTATTGTTGCAAAAATGGATTAAAATTGTACTGAACCTGGTAGGTTGCCAAAATTGTGATGGAACAACATTGGAACACTGGACATAGGTCTGCCGTTTGTGATCCCCCAGTGAGCTGACTGATGCTGCTTTGAGTCAGATTTGTACAAGGGTTACATAAAGACTAAACATATCTGGGCTTCTAGAAACCCGGCGGCATGTGAAGGCGAGACTGGTGATATGACTTGGTCCAGGGTGGCATGGAAGAGGTGCAAGTGAGGAAGGGTGCACATGGCGCGTGGTAAATCCTGAGACTCGGGCACATGAGCGGGCGAGATGCAATAGTAGAGCAGAGGAACACCATAGACAGCACTTGCTGCTGGCGTGGGTGAGAACCACAGTATCAGTACAGAGTGGCGACCATCATTTTCTCAAGCAGTGTAAGTGCTGTCAATTTCAGAACAGGTTCTTGAATTTTAATACAGTTAACACAATGCCTAATCCCTCTCAGAGATACTAGAAAGAGGGGACAAAGAGTCACTTTTCTTTTCTCCCAGGAAGCAGCATAGCACACAAAATGAGGACTGTGAGAACAGGTGTCTATCTACATTCAAGACGTTTGGACCACTGACCCTGGCATGATGAAGATACTCCATAGAATAAATAAGAACACATCTAACCTGAACTCCAAATCTGACACATTAGAGGGGATTGTAATGGCATTAAAGAGAAATGTATCACAACTGGGAAAGCAACTCAAGCACTCCCCGGCAACAAATTCAAAATGATATCAATGATGTTCAAGATGGCCTAAGGATAGTGCATAAACACTCAAGTGTCATGGACCATTGACTGGAACTCTCGGAAAAATACAGCCAGGGACAAGAACCTGCACATCTTGGGAGTCTCAAAAGAAGATGGTTTTATTTGTATGCATATATGAAACCCTGGATGGTGGAGAAGTTTGAGAGAAATCTGACTGGATGTGTGAAGAGGTGTTTTAGGCTTAAATGGGAAACTCTGCTGGTGAAGAGTAGAATACAGTTTTTAAAGATGAAGACACACAAATATTGTGTACTGAAGATGGTCTCTTACAGGAACAAAATAAAGCTAAAAGGCAAACCTGTTTACTTTTTTCCAGACACCTCTCTTTTTTTTTTTAAGCAAAAGAAGGAGAACTCAGATCCTGATCCAGCAAGAGTTTTAATCAAGAAAAGTACAAGCAAAATGACTATACGTGATAACGTTTAATGTTGCAAGAGGTACTTGTTCTAGAAAACAACAGATGTCCACAAAATCCTTGCCTCATTTTGGTAGGGTGTAGGAGGAGGCTAGGAAGGGATGCATACACCCATTAGGCGATTCTAACCACTCACAGTGTTCCAAGGGAAATACATGTCAATTTTGGTGATGCAGAATTCATTGTGTCGATGTCTTATAAGAACTGTAAATACAAATTTGATGTACATGCTGAGCGGTGACTACTGCAATAATCAAAGCAAGGTTCTAGACACCGGCCACACCTATTACCACCCTCAAACCTGCAACAGCCAGAGTTGTGATTTTCTCGAGTGCACCCATCCCCTACATTCATCAGTCCACTCTTTACATGGCACATCTCCATTTCCAACCGTCTGACCATCTGAATTAGCTCCTTCCTTCCATCTCCCATTTATCTAGTTGCTTTGGGCCCTGGTTTACCACTTTCTGTCTTTCCTAAATCCCAAAGCACCATGGACTCTCTAGAGAAGTCATGTTTGATGCCTCTGACTCTTAGGTGCCAATTGTATGGGGGAACTACTGATAATGTATGAGGAAGGGCCAGGTGATCAAATATGGTGGACCACCAAATTAGAGAAAAGTAGAGGATCAACACACTCATTTGAAGGTCTAATGTTGGACTGAGATGACGATCCCACCAGCAAAGTGTTTTCACAGCAGGTTTTCGCAAGGGCCGTTAGAGGGGCAGGAGCTGCTTTACCGGCTGTAAGTATTGTAACCAGGGACCCAGAAGCTCCTACAATTCAAACTACTACTCTGGCTCTCAAGAATACAGACATCAGTTCTACCCCCAAAGAGGTAGAGTGTATCGAGGTATTGGGCAAAAAAGCTTCAGAGCCAACTCTCAGCCAGGTGAGTCCGTGTTCTGGCCAAACTCCTGTAGGAGTAATATCTACAATATTTTCTTTCAAAATGGCAAACTCTAACTTTAGATCCTTGGGTTATAAGTTCAATACAAGGTTATGTTATAGAGTTTTATGCAAAGCCTTTCCGAACTGTGTACCCTCCTACTCCAAAATTTTTCTCCAAAATGTCCATCCTAATTTCGCAAGAAATACAACCTCTTTTACAAAAGCAGGCAATGCTAATTTCATCCCCAGATCCTTCAGGTTTCTTCAGCTCTATTTTCTGACTACAAAAGAAAAACAAAAAGATGAGACCAGTAATAAATATCAAACTCAACTAATTTGTTGTTTACCATCATTTCAGGCTGGAAACAAAATTACATCTCAGGGACTCTTTGCTTCAACACAACTGGATGGTCAGGCTAATCATTTACCTAGCCAACATTCTTTTAATGTGCCAAAACCTTCAGACTCTGCAATATCTACTACATTTCATGTGTTCCTTTCTTTCAGAGTTGGGTTTTCTTAGCAACACAGAAAAATCAGTACTCATCCCTACAACTCAAATAGAGTTTTTAGGATTTCTAATAAACTCATCTTGTGCTGCCCTTCATCTTCCTTCGGCAAAGGTCAAGGCAATCAAATCAGAAATTCTCCAAACACTTCGCAGCTCCTTCATTTCCTTCAGATCTCTACAGAGAATATTTCTCCATATAGGCCATCTTCCCTGGTCTGCTCCATTATAGGGCTCTTCAAAGACTGAAGATCCTACACTTATGCAGATGTCTGGCCTACTCTTACTCCACCCACATAGATCCAGAATCTCAACTAGAGCCTCAGTGTTGGCTAGACCATTTAGACGCCTGGAACGGCAGAACTATCTTTGCATCAGCCCCCAATCTTGTGTTAGTATCCGATGCAAGCCGGCCGGATTGGGGGCCCAATCTGGAACAATCTCGGCTGGGGGTACATGGTCTCACGAGGAGTCCCGATTGCATATAAATTGTTTAGAAATGCTTGCAGGCTCCTTTGCAATCAAAAGCCTAGCAAAAAACAGTTCAATATTCCATTCTCCTGAGTATGGACAATATCACAGCAGTTTGTTACATCAGTCATCTGGGCAGCACCAGATGCAGACCTCTAGCAGTGCTAGCAAAGAGTTTCTGGGAATTTTATCTTCTCAACAAAATGTCAGTACGTGCAGAGTACTTACCAGGACATCTCAATACCATTGCAGATTGTGACTCCCGTTATCTCCGCAATTCAAGCGATTGAAAACGTCACCCTTCGATACTCAGGTCGCTAATGCACAAATGGGGTCCATCCCACATAGATCTATTTGCCACTAGACTCAATTCCCAAATTTCTCTTTTCTTCTGTTGGCATCTAGATCCTCTAACTTTAGCTACAAATGCTTTCTTACAAGACTGGGCCCACTCGACCAACTATGCTTTCCCCCTTTCATGATGATCAACAGCATTCTAGCACAAGCCAGACACCAACAGGCAACATTAGTGCTAGTGGTTCCATTCTGGCAGTCACAGGTATGTTTCCCTCCTCTTCTGGAACTGGCGATCGACTACCCAGTACTTCTACTGTCCTTTCCCAACCTCCTCCTGGCTTCATCACAAACTAGTGTTAGACAACTCCCTCAGCCTTTTTGCCTGGATAATAGCAGGATCTCCCAGTCATGCTCTTTTATTTCGCCAGAAGTTTCAGGGTATATCAACAAATCCTGGGCCCCAGGTACCACTAAGGCTTACAAATCAGCTTGCTCTTTATGGGCAAGCTGGTGTTGAGGAAAAGCTATCAATCCCTTTTCAGCAGATATAGTCTGCATTGTTACCTTCCTTGCAGCTGAGGCTAGTAGAGGCAAGACTTATCATACCATACATCTGTACAGATGAGTTATTTCATTAAATCATCCCTTTATCAATGGAATACCGTTTGGAGAACATCCACTAATCTGTCTTAAAGGGAGTAAAAGTTTGTAATGCTCCTATACCAAAATACAGCAAAATGTGGGATGTGAATGTTTTCTTGAAGTTGTTTATTTCCTGGCCTGATAATAATGATCTCTCATTGAAAATGTTATCTGAAAAACGTACTATGTCGTTATGTCTTCTCTCAATCCAATGTCTGTCTGATGTTAAAGCGTTGGATATTGTATTTCACCAATTTACCCACAATTGGTGTTCTTTTCTCAGTTCAAAGACGTACAAAGACCAATCCAACTGCTGTGTTTTACCCTTAATTTCCTGATCAACCCAAACTCTATATTGGACAATGCCTTAAAGTGTACCAACACAAAACATCTGATCTCAGAACGTCCTCGTGCTCCTAACTCTTCAGTTCTTTTAGAAAACCCCACTGACCTGTTTCGTCTCCCACCCTGGATCGCTGGATTTCATTGGGTGATGTCTTAAGCAGGCTTCAATACTTTCAATTTTGGTGTACACTCTTCCAGAGGAGTCAACGCCTTCAAAGCTTTCTGGGCAGGTTCCCGTCTCCAGGACATTCTGAGATCAACTGATTGTTCTAACTAATGATAATGTCTTTCGTATGTTTTGCTGTAAAAATGTTCCTACTGCATCTTCTTTTGTAATTAACATGCTTTGAACAAATAGGAGCCTTCGGTCTTGCATAACAATGTAGATTTTCCTAGTAATTTATGAAGGAAAGTCTTGATTTTATTAAAGACACAGAGGCGAGTATTATTCCACCTCCACACATTGTTAACTTGGTGTTTTGTTCCCACCCTGACAGCTGCTGTATTGTTACCACCTTCCTCCTAAAGACGTTCCCGCACTTTCTGGTTCCTCTCTGACAAGTTCTTCATATACCAATGTTCCTGGCGTTCTTGTCTTTCCTTTACCAGTTGCATCTTTGAGACTCAGGTTCATGTACTTTTACAAAGAACTGTTTTCCATTGTTTTAGCTATGCTTCCTTTGTTCTCTGATTATCATTAACTTCCTGCACAAGAACAGAGGACTGTTCACAGTCAAGTTAGTGGGTTATACACGTTAAGAGGATTCTATTGGTTGTGGTGCACACAGTGTTTCATTTTCCCATTAGCATTTTCTAAGCCTCATGTGATTTGTAGTGTTTTAAAGTTCTTGACTGCTGCTATCCAATAAACATTAGAGAAGCATAATACCCGCCTCTGTGTCTTTAATAAAATTAAGACTCTCCTTCCTAAATTACTAGGGAAATCTACATTATCTCATACTCAACATTACCCTACACCCTAACACTTCCCCGCGTATGATGTAGTTCCTGTTCAGAGTCCGCCCCAGAACCACAAAGGCCCTAGTGCGCATAACATCAATATTCTACAGGGTAGACATTAGGGGTGATCTTCTTTCCCGGATATACTAGTGCCATGGCATTTTAAAGAGAAGTTACTATTTTGAAAGTCCCCCTTCCCCTCACCGCTGTCGATACAGAGATTGAGGGCGTAGAGATATGGTCATGTAGAAGACGTGCAATCAATCTCTAGCATTTTGTACTGACTGCAAACGTTTACAAACCTGTACATAAACTGCATTGACAAAGCCCATCATTTTTCTGTGTAAATTTTAATATCTAGCTTCCCACATTAGAGTGTTACAAAGAAGGCACTATTTAAAATGACTTTTAAATGAACACAGTCAAGACTCATTCATGTAAACTTTGTAAATAAATTAACACTACCCTTGTAACTGTATCAATAATGAAGATCAACCTTTAGAGTGACACCTCGTAATCCCTTCCTCGAAACTCAAATGCTAGCTTTTATTTCTCCCTGAATATTGATAAATGATAAACAGAGGCTAAAATTTAGCAAGACGTGAACAGAACCCCACATAATCCAGTCTGAGTTAATTATTGAAACCACTCCCCTAGTTTGATACTCTGGGTTTATAAAGAGAGCCCCCGCCCTCCCAATACAGATATAAGTGAAAGAAGGCATTTCTGACCACCACACCAATCTGTAGGGTTGAATAAAAGGGGGTTGTCTCAAATCACTGAGAAATTGGCAGCCTTGCTGTGACATAACTCATAAATTTACCAAGAAGACTTGGTAGAGCAGCAAATTTTGAGGATGTTTATAGTGCACCAGCAAACCTTCAAATGTAACACCATCAAGCTTTGGATACTGGTTCCTATCAGTATTTGTAACTTCCTTATGAAGGACACTGACACGCGAGATGAACACTTATAAGCACATCAATTTGTATCACATCCATATAAGAGTGACATAAGAAGTCTTAAACACAAAGGAGATGGGAAGAAGCGTTGATGAACCTCACACTGTAAAAGGAAGTGGGAGGGATTTGAGGTGCCCACCTTCATCTGCTGCGGACAGCTGGCAAAACTAAGCAGAACCTCCCAGGCTCCAGCAGTCACAACAGCTAAGCTGTCCAACATGAGTCCACATTATTGACCAAGTGGAAGAGCTGTGGGCACAGAAGAGCTCGCAGTTTTCATACCCCAACACTTTACATCAATAGAACACCCACAATTCCGTGAATCGAAGACAATGTTAAACCTCAATGTCATGAGGCACTGTGTCCCCTGAGGTAAGGCACCTCCAACAGATCAAACTTATCAGAGAATCATTCAATTAAGTAAAAGGACCCACTAAATAACTGAGTTCAAGATTAGTGGAATAAACGTTGAGGATTTATTACAAAATTTAAAAGATATGGTACAGAATAAATGCCATGAAGACTCTCAGCAAATTGAGCATTACAGAGAAGTGCAGAATCAGGAGGGGAGGGGATGAGGTCTGTCGGCTAGACTGCCGACTTTGGTGCTGGAAACCAGGGTTCGAGCCTCGGGGTCGCGTCCACATCCTGTGTTTCTGGGCAAATCACTTAATCTCCCCGTGCCTGAATGTGTAATGTAAATACGGTGCTCGTGTAAAGCGCTCCAATACCTTCGGGTCGAGTTCGCGCTATATAAATATGCAACAAAAAAAAATCAAAAATATTTAAAGTCCTAACTGGGCAGCAAAATCAAGAGAGAAACAGACAAGTTCCCTAGCAGCATCTAAGTCTTCAAAAACGTCTTCTGCCTCATCCCCAAAAACAAGCGTTTTTTATACATTATTTTTGCATGGGAAATCGCTAAAACTGCAGGTTCATTGTGGTATGATCAAATGTGTTACATTCTCAGCAAATCAGAGAACAGTTTTATTGAGTCATATTGCCTTAGCACCTCAGCACTATCCCATTACATAATATTAATTCTACCCTCTCTATGCTAGTGCCATCTGGGGATGGTGGAATAAACTAGATGCATGATCAACAGTCGACTCTCCTTCTACGTACCCAACAGGAAACTCCACTCCGCAGACCTCTCCCTGGCTACCGTCCCATGCATCCGTAGAACCACAGCCGGAGGCAGATCCTTCTCCCACCGCGCCGCCAAGACCTGGAACACCCTCCCACTCAACCTACGACAAACCGAAGTCCTACTAACGTTCAGGAGACGACTCAAGACCTGGCTGTTCGAGCAACAGCACCCCCCCACTCCCCACCCTCAGCGCCTTGAAACCCTTGCGGGTAAGTAGTGCGCTTTACAAATTATTTGACTGATTGATTGAACAACAGCAAACTGTTATGAATGAATAGGGAACAGTGAACTAACGGAAGGATCTTGAAGTATAGTTACAGTTTTGGGACTAATTCGGGGAAGATTAATCGAGAACAGCACGAACAATGCCCAAGGACAAGAAATAAACAAACATGATTCTGTATGACTATGTGCTGCAGAAATAATAAACAGTGAAATGTACAGAGGGAGGACAGCAGAGACATCTAGTTTATAGAACATGGCTGCTAGGCCAAAATTGAGGCCTAGTTACTGCATGTACCCGAACTCTTAGTTATGCAGTCTTTCCCACATGGACATTCATTGGGTGCAATAAAAATTCGACCCCCCACAATTTTCACCAGGTTAATTTGATCAAATCAATACTAACTAGATGGAAAATGCAGAAAGCATCAAAATGTGTCTTTTACTGCTCGTTTTGGAAGTGTAATTTGTTATAAGGGCATTTATAGCAGCCAGTAAATTCCAAACTCGAGGGTATTTAATTTTACCAGGTGCAAGAAATGTCGACCCTCAATCCTGGTCACTCGTAATTGGGCCCAATGGCCCTGAAGGGGCACTCGTGATATGTCAGACCTTTCACTGTATGCCAAGCTATCTCTCCCCAGAAGCTTTGGGGGTTCTTCTGCCCGAAGATCCTTTTGAGGAAATGCGGACTAAATGATGCGTTTTTTAGCACGATTTGCCTTATGTTGCCTAAAAACATATATACAGGCATTTTTGAAAATACAATTTAAACTCGGCTATGTGTTGCAATAACATCCATCTATACATCCAGGGCTCGAGTCGGGGTACCACGCGGGTGGACGGCGTCCCCCCACTTATTTTACCAGGTTTTTCCGGGTGGACGCCGTCCCCCCTGCCCAAAAGCTGGACAGCATTGTGTGAGCAGAGAGCCCGGGTGGGAGGGAAGTTTCCCGTAAATTACCAAAGATATGCTAATATTTGTAATTGGAGACTTTAAGAGGCACCGGTGGTGTGTGCAGGCTGGAGTGATTGGGAGGCGGAGTGAGCAGGCGTTGACGGTTAACGCTTGGAATGTGTGTCCTTCTGTATCTTGTGCACTTTTGAGCACTTCTTTGTGCAACTGGGGCACCCCCTCGGGGGAGTGGGGGGGAGGGGGGGGTTGCAAAGGACATCGAGGAACAGACCAGGGGTAGCAGTGCTGTGAAATGCCCCGTCATCTAAAGGCATATGAATACTCATGAGATTCCTGTTGTGGCGTCACTTCCGGTGACAGCGTCCCCCCACTTCTTTTCATGAGATTCCAGTTGTGACGTCACTTCCGGTGACAGCGTCCCCCCACTTCTTTTCATGAGATTCCTGTTGTGACGTCACTTCCGGTGACAGCGTCCCCCCACTTCTTTTTTTAGGACTTGTGCCCTGTATACATCTACATCTCGCTTCCTTTCAAAACGAACAAAAAGAAGTCTGTGGATGGACGGGCTCCGAGCACAAAAATATAGGAGTGTGGGGTGGAATTCCCTCTGGCAGGTAGCGCCCGCTGCTGCAACAAAGCAGCGAGCCCTTGTCAGGGTTTACCTTTCCCATCCGTGTGAGTCACGCAGAGGAGCAGTGAGGCACACCGGGGTCCATTTCGGTGAGTTCACGCGGCTTTCTTGTGGGCAGAGCAAAGCGCCCACAGCCTGCCTTGTACTGCATGGAATGCGCTCCCTGGCCGCTTCTTTTCATGCTGTTTCCGCCGCCATCTTGTGTACATCACCCAGTTCCAGGAAGCTTTTTGGTAAGCCGGTGGGGGCCCACAGCTGGCATCGACTGTCTGTATAGCTCTGTTATGAGCGGCAGAATCAATGGAACAGGATTTAGAGCGTGTGTCACAGTAATTAATTAAAAGGGAGCAATAAAATTCTCCCCCCCCCCTGCTCTCTTCTAAGTGGACCCCATTCTTCAAGAGAGCAGATGGTTCTTCTCGGATATTACCGAGGGCCTTCGCGTTTATGGGGAAATCAACTCATTTCCGGGCGGTAAATCGGTGCCTCTGAAAGGCCAGCAGGGCCGCGGCAGTCAGTCAAACGTTAGGCAGTTTATGCCTCGTGTGTGACCGACTCTCCACCAACTCGAAAGCAAAAGTCCTTAAGAATGGCTCTCTGCTGCTTTCGCACCTGAGGCCCAACATCACCTTTCCATTTACCGCCTCAAACTTGAGTTCTTCTGTCCAAGCCACCTTCAGTAGAAACCCTCCTCACCTTAACTGTCAGAGCTCACTCCAACACCTGCACCTGGAATTCACTGAACCCCTCATCTCCAAAGCCCCATGCGGCCACCAGGTTGTGTTCATCGTGTACTATAATCGGTCTGTGGACATATTGATATTTCTGCTGTATTTGTATACAATAATATGTCACTCACCAAACATCTCTCAAACCATAGTCTTTGTTTTCTTGCCCTGGTAGGATCCTGCTGACATTTTGAAGTGCCCCTTGTATTGTATTGTATTGCAGCATTTCTTTAGCGCTTACTACCCCTCTGTGGGGCGCTAAAGTGCTTACCTACATGCAGGTGTCTCCATCCAGTCGAACGCGAGCTACCTGTAACTCCTGGACACCTTCAGAGTAGCTCACAGCCTTCAGTTCATTTTTAAATAAGCACAGGGTCACATTTTCCTTTTGAGGTTATGGGAAGGCTGTGTTTATTTTACATTATTATCATCAGGCTGCAGATAGCAGGGGCTGATAACGAGCAGTGCTCAGTCAGAATCATGACCCAGGCTGGGGAGGGGGCACAGAGGTGAACAACTGAAGCACTGAGGTATTTAACTCTTAAACAAAAGTACTTGTCAACTCAATATTGGAGTGTGAGAACACAATTATATTTCTGAATGCTTTTAAAAGGGAGGAAATTAAAATGAAACAATTACTTAATGATTAAGTTAACTCTTCATTTTTATTTTTTCCCAATTCAAAGTGTTGTATTTACAAAAAGCCTCCTGCTCCCTGTGGCCATTTGTGTAACTGAAAAATACAGTATTTCATTAAGTGGGAGAAATGTAAAGTGCTGAAAAATGTTTCAGACTTGGATCAGTTTTTGCAGAACATTTTCCTGCACTTTACATTTCTTACATTTAAAAAAATGGTTGTATGTTTGTGTCATATATGTAACAGTGCAAAAACCAAAGGAAATGATGGACGGAGTGTTGAACATTGCAAGCACTCACCCCCAGTCAACTGATCTGGGTTTAATCCTTCACCGTTCTTTAGCCCACTCTGCCACCCCAGTTCAGACATGGCCATATGCAAATCAGTCTGACCCTGTGCCTCATGGGAACAGTCCAGCCTGAACTGCCAAGCCATGTCTTCCCTGGACCGGAAACAAGCTTCCTAGGACCGGTTTCTGGCATTTCAGCCGTCTTCAGCCAGGCTTGCTTGAATCCAGTGGCAAAGTAAGCAAGGGACTCACATCTGAGCATACCCTGCCAACTTATGGTGAACAAAGCAAAAACCAAAGGAAATGATGGACGGAGTGTTGAACATTGCAAGCACTCACCCCCAGTCAACTGATCTGGGTTTAATCCATCACCGTTCTTTAGCCCACTCTGCCACCCCAGTTCAGACATGGCCATATGCAAATCAGTCTGACCCTGTGCCTCATGGGAACAGTCCAGCCCGAACTGCCAAGCCATGTCTTCCCTGGACCGGAAACAAGCTTCCTCGACCAGTTTCTGGCATTTCAGCCATCTTCAGCCAGGCTTGCTTGAATCCAGTGGCAAAGTGAGCAAGGGACTCACGTCTGAGCATACCCTGCCAACTTATGGCGAACAAAGCAAAAACCAAAGGAAATGATGGACGGTGTGTTGAACATTGCAAGCACTCACCCCCAGTCAACTGATCTGGGTTTAATCAATCACCGTTCTTTAGCCCACTCTGCCACCCCAGTTCAGACATGGCCATATGCAAATCAGTCTGACCCTGTGCCTCATGGGAACAGTCCAGCCCGAACTGCCAAGCCATGTCTTCCCTGGACCAGAAACAAGCTTTGTTTGCCATAAGTTGGCAGGGTATGCTGACGGCTGAAATGCCAGAAACCGGTCCTAGGAAGCTTGTTTAATAGGTAAAAGTTACAATTTGTTGCTGACCTCTCTGTATTATGGTTTTAGTATTGTGAGCCATAACTGATATATAGGAAGGACATAACTATATAATGCCACAGCGAACCATAGGTCAGCTTACCTACATGTTGAAAGCAGTTTGCTGGTTGAGTTGTTTGCAATTTGTGTTTTGTAAGCTGAGGGTTTCATTTAAGTGTGCAGCTGTGTTCTGGGCTCTGTGGTGACGCAGATGGTGCAGTTATCTAGGAAATAGCCAAGTCGTCAATTGTCTTCAGAAGTGTAGCTGCTCCTGGGTGCTTTTAATGCTGTCTGCGAGTGAATTCCAGAGCTTCTTGCTTGTACTGAGAAAGCAGTGCCTCCTACGAATTTCTTATGGTGAGGTGGTAAGATGATAAGTGGTTCACGCCTGGAGAACAGTGTTTTGTTTGGTTTGGATTGCTTGGATTTAACTTGTAAGTATAGTGGTCCTTTTCAGCTTGAGGCTTTGTGTACAATGTAGAGCGCCTTTATCATTGCCCTTCCAGCCATAGGTAGCAAGAGGGGTGATTACAGGACTGGAATCATGCGTAATCTTGGGTGACGGTGGAGAAGAGCCTTGCAGCAGCATTTTGGGTGAGATGTATTTTGTGTGGTTGTGGGCGCGCCAAGGTATAGGTTGTAGGCATAGTCAAGCTTGGAGATC
The DNA here is from genome assembly GCF_964204655.1 of Triturus cristatus. Lineage (NCBI taxonomy): Eukaryota > Metazoa > Chordata > Amphibia > Caudata > Salamandridae > Triturus > Triturus cristatus. The sequence goes on from NC_140593.1 coordinate 122,935,269, forward strand.
GTGAGTGTGAAGATGACTAGCAGTTTATGTTGGTATGCAAGTATGGGAAGATCTGACGTAAACATAATAATTGTGGAAAGGATTTTGGATTTTGGTCATCACAGACACACACACCCACGCTCTCCTCGCTGTCCAAAGACGTGGATCAATCTCATTTACATTTCTTGCAGCTTCCTATGCTTGGATTCAGAGGTATTATAGAAGTGTATATGTGTGAACTGTCTATCTGATTGTTCAATTAGAGCTAGCAGATTACTTGAGGGACAAAATAATTTTGTGTTTACAGCCAAAGGAGGCTTTGACATAGCAATGAGTGGTCGACAAACGCCTGTGTTGCTTGTCTTATTAAGAAAGCTGCTTGATGCTTATGGAAGTTTGGAAAGAGATACCTGCAAAAATGTAATTCTAGCTGTAATCTCCTGGCAGCTATTTTGGGTTATTTATTATAATTTTGTATAGGACTCTTACAGAATATTCTGGCAGCTCAACTGGGAGCATTCATAGTAACAACAACTGGGAAGAAGATTGCCTTAAGGGCTTCTATCTTTAGGCTGAGCAAAACCAAAGGGGATAGTGGACGGAGTGTTGAACATTGCAAGCACTCACCCCCAGTCAACTTAACTGGGTTTAATCCATCATCATTCTTTATATCACTCCGCCACCCCAGTTCAGACATGGCCATATGCAAATCAGTCTGACCCTGTGCCTCATGGGAACAGTCCAGCCCGAACTACCAAGCCATGTCAGCCCTGGACCGGAAACAAGCATCCTGGGACCGGTTTCTGGCTAATCAGCCAGGCTAGCTTGAATCCAGTAGCAACGTGAGCAAGGGACCTACGTCTAAGCATACCCTGCCAACTTAGGCCGAACAAAGCAAAACCAAAGGGGATGATGGATGGAGTGTTGAACATTGCAAGCACTCACCCCCAGCCAACTGATCTGGGTTTAATCCATCATCATTCTTTAGCACACTCTGCCACCCCAGTTCAGACATGGCCATATGCAAATCAGTCTGACCCTGTGCCTCATAGGAATAGTCCAGCCCGAACTGCCAAGCCATGTCTTCCCTGGACCGGAAAGAAGAATCCTGGGACCGGATTCTGGCTAATCAGCCTTCATCAGCCAGGCTAGCTTGAATCCAGTACAAAGTGAGCAAGGGACCCACGTCTGGGTATACCCTGCCAACTTGGGGCGAATAAAGCAAAACCAAAGGGGATGATGGACGGAGTGTTGAACATTGCAAGCACTCACCCACAGTCAACTGATCTGGGTTTAATCCATCATCATTCTTTAGCTCACTCCGCCACCCCGTTCAGACAGGGCCATATGCATTCTGTCCATCAACTGTTGTTTTTGCATTTGTTACCCCGAGTGGGACGGGTATGCCCAGACGTGGGTCCCGTGCTCTCCATGCCACTGGAATCAAGCTATCCTGGCTGAAGAGGGGTGAAATCCCGAAACCGGTTCTAGGATGCTTGTTCCCAGTCCAGGGAGGACCTGGCTTGGCAGTTCGGGCTGGACTCTTCCCATGAGGCACAGGGTCAAGACTGATTTGCATATGGCTGGGTTCAAACTGGAATGGCATGGTGAGCAAAAAAACGATGGATTTAGGCCCAGATCTCTGTACTGGGGTGAATGTATGACATTGCTCTGCATTCCGTCCATCAACTGTTGTTTTTGCATCTATCTTTAGGCTGAGCAAACACTTCACAGAAAAGACAAAAGATTTAGGACCAATGTGACAAACAACAAATGTAAAATATCTAGTGTTTCTCTTAGAATGAGGATAAAAGATTAACAAAATTAAGAACTACATCACAGAATAGCAGAGAATTAACAAAGAAATGATCCCTGAAAAATAGCAGTGGCCACACTGAAAGTCCAGTGAGAACATATCTTCGACAGAAGTTAGTAAAAACACGATTAGAACTATGGTGCAATGCAAATCTCAGTACCTGTTGCACACTTATATTTATACCTCTATGTATGTTTATATATATTTATATTTATATGTCTATTTATATCTATTTGTATTTTTAAACATATATGTTAGAAAATATAGTTTGTTGTCATCCTGCACTCAATTCTTGTAAATGATAACTGAGATGTATTGACCTTGATCTTTTGTGGTAGGCAGGATTTAACAAAGAGATACCACTTGATGTCAAACCGCTTATTGAAGTTTCTGTACATGTATACTTGCTGTTTCTTTAAATGGTGGAGGAAAATCAGAGGCAGTGCCCCTTAAAAGACACTCTAGAGGTAACCACTCTATGGCCCAGTTGAAGACTTTGGCAGAAACGCTGAGGCTTTTCTTTTTTTATCATCCTGCACTTTATTCATGCACTTGGAATTGAAAATATGTAATCAATAAATTCATATTGAAAATAATGTACCGGTCTGTGCCATTCTTCCTGCTTTCCCCGTTTGATTGTTGATTTTGAGGATCATTGGGTGCTGGTGTGGGAGACGTTTATGGTTTCTTTTGCAGTGGTCAGGCCGCATAGAACGTGCACCTGGATATGAGTTGGCAGCAAGTACCGGCGCACGCCAAAGAATATTGTTGTGAAGCTTCTCCACCTCTGGCTAGTGTGAATGGTAAAATGAAGAAATACTTGAATCAGTGCGCAACCACAGAGGTGCGGTGTGGGAGGGAACGGCCAAGTGACTCCTCAGGAGGGGAACCGGTCGGGAAGTGAGCAGTTCCCATTCCGCTCATTTGTTTCATCCAATTTCATGTGGGAAATTGAAATGGCGTTTCACTAACCGTCTGTCTGGTCTTCCGAACCGGGATAATGGAGAATGTGTAAGGATTAAAATTAATACCCGGGTTGCGCTTGGAGTAGATGGTGCTAATTTGACAAGGTGATTGGATTAAAAATATTTCCAAGTCTTTGAAGTGTGGGCGATTTTAGGAAACAGCAGACCCTGGGGGGACAAAGACACAAATATGAACAAATATTGACAATCCTAAAAAACTTTTAAGAGAATTGGAACAAGCCCGGACATTGGAGATCAACAAATGGTGGGAAAGTGCAACTTTAAAGAAATATGTTGAATGTGGTTGGGTACCAAGAGGTTTAAGGATTTTTGTACTTTCAACATAGAGTAATATGGATTCGGATTTACTCTGACAATGGTAGACAGACACTTCAGAATGTTCAATGAAATTGATCAACACTCTCTTCACACATGCAGAACGAAGACTCTCAGTAACGATGGAAAAGGTCAAAGACCTAGAAAAAGCCTTAGAGAAATTTCAAGAAACAGTAGAGGGCAAGAAATGCCTAGAAGAACTTGAAAAGAGACTAGACAAACATGAAAAAGAGGTACAACTGAAGAAAATCGAAAAATGTATTGAGATAGAGTGGATTATGCCAGCAGAAGAATTTACACTTTTGCCAGATGGTACGATGTGAAATATAACAAACAAACGATGGATCAATTGCAAGAAGAAAAATTAAGACTGCCATCAAGTGTGGAAAGTTCCGAGGTGAGCTCAGGGGATGAGAGGCCTATATTTGTACGGTCGAAGATGGATTTTTTTGTGAGAAATGCGCCTTTTATGGATAACAACTCGCGGGAGAGGCAGAGAAGTCCACACGGAAGAAAACCAAAAAGAACAAGGCGCATTCGGAAGAGGCAAACGAAAAGGTGGCACAGGTGTGAAGAAATAAACAAGAAGGATGTCTCATGATTTGATGAAGATTTGGTTATTAACTTGTCATTGAAATTTCTAAATGTCAAACACAAGAACATACTCATTAAAGGCTTAACATTTTGTCCTATGGTCGGTATGGACATAGCTATGGCTAGAGTGGACTTATATAAATTCTGCAGAAAATTAAAATTGAAAAAATACTTTGCAACGAACCAACATACAAGAAAATGTAGTCCTCCACAGATTTTAACAACATTAACCGCAAAAGATATAGGGACTATGAGAGCATTGTCTAGCCTGAAATCAGAATCAAGCGATTCCTCAAGAAAAATTAATTTGGAAGGGTCATCGACTCAAGAGTTTTTACAGACAATTGGCATAGAAAAGGATAAGTCCTTGACCAGCAGATGTAAACCGAAATTAAAATACTGTCCACAACTACCACCAGGCAACAAAGTAGATCTTTTTCGGGAACTGATATCAGATGAATTAAAGAAGATCTCATTAAAAGAAAAAAGTAATATGTGCTCTAAACAGAGGAACGTGCCTGCAGACTATTGATGGGCTTTAAAAGATCTAGAGAATGATAAAAGTATTTTCATAAAATCTTCAGAAAAAGAAGGGAATATAGTGGCGATGGATCACTTAAACTACTATCAAAAGTCAGAAGACAGTTAAGCGATCCGAACTACTATGAGAGATTGAATTAAGACTCAACAGATAAAAACTCTCGAAGGAATTCCATCAAAAGCTACAAGTATGGCATGAACAATGTCTACTGGAGGATGAAGATTACAATATCTGAAAAATACTCACACTATTACAACAACAATTTATGTACTTCCAAAAATACATAAAAATTTAGACAATCCCCCAGGATGTCCCATTGTAAGCTCTTATAACTCCCTGTTGGAGTATGCCTCCAGAATTGTCGACATCTTATTTCTTTATGTAGCCAATTTGCCTTCATATGGTAGAGACTTCATGGATTTTTAAAAATAGAATTAATGGTATACCTTGGAAGAAAGAATATATCATGGCCACAGTGAATGTCGTTTCACTTTATACATCAATAGCACATGAGGATGGCCTCAAAGCTTGTGAATATTACTTACAAACAGGATCATTAAGTTTATTACACATTCACACATGTTTCTTGATATGATGCAATTTTGCCTGACAAATAATGTGTTTTTATTTGATTGTACATTTTACAGAGTAAAGGAAGAGCGATGGACACATCATTCGCTCAAATTTATGCCAATCTTACTATGGGGCATTGGGAGGCTGATCATATTTGGACAGAAAAGAACAGTGAGATCATGAAAAAAGTAAGTTTATGGGTATGTTTTATTGATGATCTGTTTTTAATATAGGAAGGTGCCAAAGATGAATTTGAAATTATTTTTACAATCTCTAAACCATAACCCCCAAAAACTGAAATTTACATTTCAAATGATTGAAGTTACAATAGACTTTTTGGATATCAGAGTTTATATTGAAAGCAACAAGATTTGTACAAACTGTATCGCAAACCGACCAACTGCAACAGTATTTTATTTGCTAATAGTGCTCATACGGAGAATTTCTAAGAGCAAGGAGAAATTGCTCCGACGAGAATTAATTCAAAAACAGATCAGAGACATGTTCACTAGGTTTCAAAGAAGAGGGTATCCTGATGTCTGATTTAGAACATGCCAAAGGTAGAGTGGAAACTTGTAACAGAGATAACTTATTAGTTCCAAAAATGGAAAAGAAAACTACAAATGATAAGACTTTGAGATATATCATGGACTATAATCTCTCAGAAAGTGAAGTAGCCAAACACATCTGGGAAGAACATGTCGGGGATTTGAATGGATTAAATTATTATGGCATTCAACAAATCCCGAAGAAGCAGCGTGGAGGGAATCGTGAATTAGGTCTAAAGAGAGCAGAGTCCAGATGGATTATAACCATAGGGACTGAAGTACCATGGGGTTTGAACATAGATGCTGAGCTATTTGTACATCTTTAGAACAAGAGTCCTTGAGATTTTAGAACAGAAAGAGGGGTATGCATTTTGGTTGGCTTTTTGTTTCTGAGATTGTTTTTCTGCTGTATACAATCAGATTTCTTTGATGTTCTATATTTATATCTACAAATCTGAAAGTCCTTATTGACACCATGACAATGCATTTCTTACCATTTTGTATTCTATTGTACGTCAACTAGATACTGGACACTTCTTAGAGATGATTTTAATGTCATTGTTAATTAGAACAGAAAGAACACTTGAGTGGAACAATACAGTGGGTAGGATCTCGTTAGAATGAGGAATTTCATAAGAACTTGATCTTATATATTCCAAAAACTCTAAATTTAGATCACAAACATATTGCACTTTACCTTTGTAAGTAGTCGCACAAGGTATTAAAAGTGGATAGTAGTTCATGGAATATTTAATTATGTAATGTTTTGATTCTTACCTTTAAATGATTTTATATAGAATGTTAAAATGTAACCTTTTAGAAGATTATATAGAAGATCAGCTGGACACTAGACACTTTATCAAGACTGTATTTTATCAGGATTATTAACTATGAAATTCATTCTCTTAAAGGACTGGATTAAATATAAACTAGGCACCAGTCACTTTATTAGGTGAGCACAGAGTAGACCAACTGGTCACTAGTCACTTTATAAAGACCACTTATATCTCACTAGGATTATAAACTATAAGTGAGTATATAGCAAATACATATGATTAGTTACTCCAAAGCACATTGCACTTTAACCTTAAAGTACGTCATTGCATACAGTACCACAAGAGCTTTATTGACAATCTAGCACTTTATTGGGATTGGGTGACTTGTCTTAAATGACTTATACACTTTGAAGTGAAAAAGATAGTATTCCAATACAAATAAAGTTATAATAAAAGAAAAGAAAGAAAGAATGGAATAAATGACTTTTTAGTACGTTTGCTCCAAATCCCACAATGGTGATTTATCTGATATCATAGAGACAATAGGCTTCAATACAGATACAGATCAACTTGAAGGAGTACTGGAACAATAGGGGAATATAGCAATAATCAGGTACTTTACAAAAAATATTTTTTTACTATTTGAATACCCTAGAATACAGAAAGTAATGGATAGGACGACAAGGTAACCAACAATTTCAGTTGGGATTCTGTACTTTAAAGGAATGTTAGAAAAAGTAGTTTGTCATCCTGCACTCGATTCTTGTAAATGATAACTGGGATGTAATGACCTAGATCTTTTGTGGTAGGCAGGATTTAAGAAAGAGGTGCAACTTGATGTGAAACCGCATATTGAAATTTCTTTACATTTAGACTTGCTGTTTCTGTAAATGGTGGAGGAAAATCAGAGGCAGTGTCCTTTAAAAGACACTCTAGATATGACTTCTCTATGGCCCAGTTGAAGGCTTCGGGCGAAACCCGTAGGCTTTTCTTTTTTTATCATCGTGCACTTTATTTATGCACTTGAAACTGAAAATATGGGAACAATAAATTCATCTTCAAAATGATGTACTGGTCTGTGCCGTTCTTCCTGCTTTCCCCACTAGATTATCGATTTGGAAGATTCCTGGGAGCTGGCTTGGGAGACGTTTATGATTATATGTATATTTATATCTATATTCTTTATATCTATGTGTATATTTTATGTTTATAATATTATATGACAGCTGATTTTGCTGCTCACTACCTGCCTCACTGTGCCGGTGCTAGCGACGGCGGCAGCAGCCGTCTAAATATTTGAAACAAATCCAATTGGATTTGCTTCAAATATATATTTATATCTATATGTATATTCATATCTATGACTATTTATATGTATATTTATAAATGTATTTATATATATATATGTATTTATATTTAAGTACACACCAGACCAGGAAGGCATTAGAACGCTTTATGTAGGATTAAATACTAATTAAATATGATACAGACAACATTATGAGGCTATTGTGGGATATTGCATAGTTCAGACTTGACATTTGTTTGGGTCAATAACATATTGTACAGCGATAGGTATGATATATACATACAATGTATTTGGTAAATACAAATAAAAAGGTACAAAAGTATAAGTAATTTACAAGAGACGAAAGGTATAAGCCATCCTGAGGGGCGGTGTCAGACACAGGGTGTTGGGCAGTTAATAGAGAGGGGAAGAAGGCTGCAAGAGAGGAAAGGAGCCGAAAAAACACTTCGATCCACAGATCAGTGAAAAAAAACGAGTTGTGAATAATTCACACCCTGTTCTACCTTCCTTCTAAAACCATAATCTAGAGTAAGGCACGGGGGCTTCTTCATCAAATATTCACGCAATGTAACGAAGCACTGCATGAAAGGGAGAGGGCAGGAGTGTCCCGTATTTAACATTATATGGCTCATTCCTTTTCTCTATCTGTGCTGGCACACAAACTGCTGCTTAGCACCAACGCAGGCCCCCTTGAGCCATGGTGCAAGGTGACCTCGCTTGGCTTTGTAGATTATATTCTAGGTCTGCGTTCTCGTTTGCGTCAGCTTGCGTGGTGCGAGGGCGATGAAAAACCATGATAAATAAGCCAATAAATATTTTTGATACATATATTCAGGAATTCAGACATTTTTAAATCCCACTATACAATGCCGTAGCCCTATATAAATCAACATTCAGGATGTTTGTCTTATTAGTTATAATCCCACCCTATAGCATTGAAAATATTTAATGAAACGTTTTCAATATCTTGGTCACCTGACATCTGGGGGCATCAGTTTGCTGTGTACAGTATTCAGTATGCTATAGCATGTCTCCCTATATGTTTTATATCACTCGTTACCCCACTCATACGGTTCTTGTTTTACACTATTTGGCAAATATTTGTTATATCTTGGCTGTGAAATGTTTTTTCTTTACTTTTTAAAATGCACAGACATCCTGAAGAGGGTCAAGACAGCTACACAAAAGCCAAATGAAATTAAAATTAAAAAACGAAATAAAAAGACGTGATAAATCAACGAAGGCTCAAGTTTTAGGGAAAAAGAACAAAAGTGTAAACTAGTGGGTAGTGAAAAGGAGGGGTAAGTACAATGTGAGCAGAAAAGAAGAGGAAGAAGAAATCATGGTTGTGGGATTAAGTAAGGGGAGGAGGAAAGTCATTGACAAATGCTACAATTCTAAGGCTTTCTGAACAATAAAGATGTGGGAAATCTATGAACCGTATATTGTATTTAAAAGCGTATCATTACCGGGGTCTACTTGCAGGTCTGCAAGAATGAAATACATAAGAACAATTTACCTTTTCTGTGGAAGAAAGGGGATTTGGGGGGCAGCTGACCATAGGGCGCAACTAGAGCCAAATTTCGGGGGGGGGGGGGGGTCAATTTTTTTCACTAGGAGCTCTAAGAAGGGGCGAAAACACAACAATGTCTCGTTAGCAAGTAAATGGTCTTTTAAAGCCTGTTAAGTGCTGCTGCAATAAGACGGTCGCTAGACCAGCCAGCCCGGAAAGCTGTCTCAGCCCGGGATGAGACACACAACGAGCGGGGGGTGGGTGGGGGGGGGGGCTGAAGCCCTTTGAGCCCTATGGGCGTTGCGCACCTGGGGTGGTCTGACCCCCGGGAAGTTTGGGGAAGTGGAACAGTCAGATGACTGCTCGGGGTTTGGGCTGGTTTTGGGCTACTTTACGGCCATTTAAGGTACCAGCCACCATTTTGTATGGTGACATCGTGGCTGGTACCTGGTAGTTATCTTTGTTGCCCCTCCCACCCGTCCCTGTCCTAAGGCTTTGGTATTAGGTCTTCCTCTTGTTTCCCTTTAATTATCAAGCGGCTGCGCATTGGTTGAATTCAGGTGTGCAGAGGGGTATGCTGTTAAGTTGTCTACTGGAGTTTATAGTTGTTGTCAGCGGCAGTTTAGGTTGAAAGGGAACGGGTAGGCAAGTTTGCGCCTTGGCGAGCCAGGTACTCTAAGGTTCTGTAGGAAGTTTAATGGGTTAAGACTAGAGGTTCATAGATGTAAGAAAGAGGGAAGGGATTTTAGAGGTCTCAGTTGCAGTTGACTACCCCTGGAGCATATACAATGTTGATGTATTGAGTTGTTATGAAGGGGAGGGATATCTTGGGTGCGGGGGGGGGGTAGCTTAACATAGGTGCGTAACTTTGTATAGTGAGGTTGTAGTTTTGTAAGGTAGTGCTAAGGTTGTTTTCTGTGATGTGCTCCTGTTTTCCTGTTTCAATAAAGCTGCCTTTTTCACACAAACCTGCAGTAACAACAGAGACGGGAAACCCAGTGCTATCAGAAGCCATCTTAGAACCCGTGCAGCACACGAAGACGCCGTGTGACGCCCGTTCACACGAGACACAGCACCAGGAGCGCTGGTGAACATGTTCACTATGGGATAATGGATGACCGTGTATCTCGACGCGGTCAGACTGCCCGGCCCCTATACATGATGCTTCAAAAGCAAGTCAGGTTGTGAGGTAATAACAGATTCGAGTTAAAAAACCTGCTACTGAGGCGTCCTCAAACAGGAGCCCTGTATTCCCATAGCGCGGACAACCCCTGGGCGATTTCAGAGCGCTATGCAGTTGACAGAGAAAACGAGATTTGTGATAAAATGATCGGTAGAATATTTGGGAATAATGGCCGTGAGAGTGGTGCTGGGCATGGTGAGATTCGCAAGGGGGTGGAGGATAGCACATTCATTTATAAAATGTAGTTCACGAGCAGTGGTTCTATGACTAGTGTTGGTACCTCGTGCAAGTAAACGTAAGGGAGTGCTGCTCTGCTGTTTAATGTTCTGTTATCCAGTTCTATGTTAGACTGTGCTATGTTGTGTTATGTAGTTTTCTGTTAAGCAAAACGGGGAGATTTACTAAGATTTTGAGACGTGTTTGCTTCACAAAAGTGACGCAAATCAACGCTAAATAATTTTTGCCCAATTTACTTTTCAGCTCTAAACTTGCTTAGCGCTGGAAATAACTGCAAAGTAATGCCAACTGTGCGAACAGAAAGTAAAGCATTACTTGGCGCCATGTGGCGTAACAAGGGTGGTGCCTAGGCGTTCCCATGCAATCACCCACGGTTTCTCACCCTAAACCTAATTTACTAAATAAAGGTGATGGGTTTAGCGTCAGAAAACTGCACCCTTTTCAAGTAGGCGCAAGGAAATGCTTTCATTTCTCCTTCCTTTTCCAACTTTGCATGTGTGCTGCACTTAACACCACACATACAAAGAGGGAAAAGGGTTAAAGTGAGTCTCTGCATAGTATTTTGTACTCGTAGGTTTCCTTCCAGTACAAAACCTATGCTAGACTCAGAGAGACACCCTTGCACCATGGTGCAAAGATGTCTCCGTGGCATACGGCAGCTGATTTCAGCACCGGCGCTAGTGAAAGGGAAATAGAGTGCGGCTGCTGCAGTGTGCTACGTGAAAAAATAAGTAAATCTGCCCAACAGTGTCATGACAGGCTATTCTTTGTTGTATTATTCTTTGCTATGCTATGTAATGTTGTCAAGTTATATTGCGCTATGTTACATCATATAATGTTATATTACAGTATCTTGTGTCTTGCAATGTTATGTCATGTTATAATGCACTATAATATGGTATGCTGTTCAGTGCTATTCTATGTAATGTCACCATTAATGCTGTATTACAGTATGTTGTCTAAGGATGTGATATGGTTTGCAGTGTTATGACGCAATATATGTGCTATGCTATTCAGTGCTATATTAAGTAATGTCACCATTAATGTTGTATTACAGTATGTCGTCTAAGGCTGTGATACATTGTGCTGTGTTATGATGTACTATATGTTATGTAATGCCATTGAATGCTATGCTATGTAATGTTGTTATTAATGCTATATTACAGTGTGCTGTCTAAGATTGTGATACGTTTTGCAGAGTTATGACGTAAAATAATGTTATGCTATGCTATTTAGTGCTCTGTTATAAAATGTCGTCATTAATGCTTTGTTGCAGTGTGTCTTCTAAGCCAGTGATACGTTGTGCAGTGTTATGACGTAATATAATACGTTATGCTATGCTATTCAGTGCTGTGGTATGTAATGTTGTCATTAATGCTATATATTGCAGTGTGTCGTCTAACGCTGTGATACTTTTGCAGGGCTACAATGTATTCTATGTTATGCAATGCGATTCAGTGCTATTCTATGTAATGTCATTAATGCTGTATTACAGTATGTCGTCTAAGGCTGTGATACGTTTTGCAATATATATGCTATGATATTCAGTGCTATGTTATGTAATGTCACCATTAATGCTGAATTACAGTATGTCCAGGGCTTTAAGTGGGCCGGGTCTCACCGGTGCTCAGCACCAGCAGTTTTTTAAAGGGGGCCTCGAAACGGGTCTCTATCAGGCTCTGTTTTGAGCCCTGGCACAGGCGGTCCATTTTGTCCGGACTGCAGTGACAACGTGCTCACACTGCTCACTTCTCACTAGTGGAGAAGTTACGGCATGACGTCATGCCATGTGAGCGTTGTAAGGGAAGAGAAAATTTTCTCTCTGGATTTCCCTTTTCTTTTTGAAACTCAGGAGCAGCAACATTGTCGTGGTATCACCAGGGTTTTAAGTGGAAGCTTTTTCAATATCATATACAAGCCATAGTTGCTGCTTATTTATCTTATGCAACTAACAACCATTGACAAAGCCAATAGTCCTGACTTGTTATAGGTATGATGTTACTTGTTGTATTATATATCTGGATGCAATGAAAGAAACAGCACAATACAAGTTGTTATTCTAAGCCCCAATTTTTAGCTTACGTGTTTTAAGCCACGCCCTTAATTACATTGGCCATGCCCCTTGGCGAGACCCCCTAGTTTTTTCATCCCACTTAAAGCACTGAGTATGTCGTCTATACGTTTTGCAGTGTTATGAAGTACTATTGTATGTTATGCTATGCTATTCTGTGCTAAGTGATTAAAGAGTATTGTGAATAGAATAGTCTTTGCTAAAATGCCTGTATCTCACAGAATGGAGCAACTATCAGGCATTTGATTGGCTGACCTGGAAGAAGAAGAGGCAAGGATGAAGCAGGAGAGAGAAGAATGGGGTATTGGGGAGCAGGCGACATCGGATCCCTACCCCATGGTTTTCAGGTGGGTGTTGGAGTCCAAGGGCTGCAGTGTTAGGATTGGCTAGTTCTAGTTGGGGGGTGGGGCTTAGGGAGTAAGTGGGCAGGGGGCATGGGTTAGCACCTTTTCTGGTACCATAGCACGGCAGCTACCAGAAAGTCAGTGGGGTTGATTGGCAATTTTAATCCCCCCTTCCAACCACCCTGAAAAACGGTTGTTGAGAGGGGTCGGCAGGGATTGTAGGATGAAGACGCTGATGGATGGAGCAAGTGTGTCAATGGGGAAGAGAATGTGATAAGGGATGCCACAGATGAGCTGGTGCGGGTGGGCCAGTTTTGGACATTGTGAACGGACAGAAACAAGCTTGGTTACACATTAGACGTGCCGATCAGCTCAGGGAAATGGAGGTTACAAAATTAAGCAAACACAAGGAGATGATGGACGGAGCGCTGAAACTTTTCAGACACTCACCCCAGTCACAGATCTGGGTTGAATCCATCATCATTCTTTAGCTCACTTCGCCACCTCAGATCAGACCCAGCAATATGCAAATCAGTCTTGACCCTGTGCCTCATGGGAATAGTCCAGCCCAAACTGCCAAGCCAGGTCTTCCCTGAACCGGAAACAAGCATCCTGGGACCGGTTTCTGTGTTATACCCTTCATCAGCCAGGCTAGCTTGAATCCAGTGGCAAAGTGAGCAAGGGACCCACGACTGGGCATACCCTGCCAACTTATGGCGAACAAAGCAAACACAAGAAGATGATGGACGTAGCGCTGAAACTTTTCAGACACTCACCCCCAGTCACAGATCTGGCTTGAATCCATCGTCATTCTTTAGCTCAATTCGCCACCTCAGATCAGACCCAGCCATATGCAAATCAGTCTTGACCCTGTGCCTCATGTGAACATTCCAGCATGAACTGCCAAGCCAGGTCTTCCCTGAACTGGAAACAAGCATCCTGGGACCGGTTTCGTGGTAACACCCTGCATCAGTCAGGCTAGCTTGAATACAGTGGCAAAGTGAGCAAGGGACCCACGTCTGGGCATACCCTGCCAACTTAGGGCGAACAAAGCAAACACAAGGAGATGATGGACGGAGCGCTGAAACTTTTCAGACACTCAACTCCCAGTCACAGATCTGAGTTGAATCCATCATCATTCTTTAGCTCACTTCGCCACCTCAGATCAGACCCAGCCATATGCAAATCAGTCTTGACCCTGTGCCTCATGGGAACAGTCCAGCCCGAACTGCCAAGCCAGGTCTTCCCTGAACCGGAAACAAGCATCCTGGGACCAGTTTGTGGGTAACACCCTTAATCAGCCAGGCTAGCTTGAATCCAGTGGCAAAGTGAGAAAGGGACCCAGGTCTGGCCATACCCTGCCACTTTAGGGCAAACAAAGCAAACACAAGGAGATGATGGACGGAGCGCTGAAACTTTTCAGACACTCACCCCCAGTCACAGAATGAAACATTTATTTACTGGTTAACCGGTTAATTGGGGCATGGGATTCTAGCTACCATATACAAAACAAGGCAACTGTGGTGCGGGTGTCTCATGTTCCCACCTTTGGAGCACTGTTCTGTTATGAATTGGAGCTTCCACAATATTGTACATCTGTTGCCACCATGTACCTAAGCGTGATCCCACAAAATCTAACCACTGCTCAAATCATTTAACACATAAATAATGGAGCACTCTTGCACCTGTAAAAAGACAAATTCTTCATATGGCACCCTGATAAGTTTAATTTCAGCCACTCAGTGGCATTTTAGTCCTTGTTAAACTCCTCTTAAAATCAGTAGTTCAGAACTCATGGAAAGTGGTGAGTTGTGTCTTAGCACCATCAAACATGGACCACTGGTGGTTCAATCATAAAAGGTACAGATCATTCAGCCGACACGTGTTTTGTCCAACCTCAGGGAGAGACTGGGGGGGTAGGAGAAGTAAAGAGGCAGCAGAAGGGACAAGGGATCAGCAGAAGAAGGTAGGAGGCAGCATGGAAGAGAGAAGCAGCACGAGAGGGAAGCGGACAATGAGAGGGAGAAAGGAGCAGCAGCAGAGGGAAGGGGGCAGTGGAGAGAGAAAGGAGCTGGCAGCAGAGGGAAGGGGCAGTGGAGAGAGAAAAGAGCTGGCAGCAGAGGGAAGGGGGCAGTGGAGAGAGAAAGGAGGAGCAGCAGAGTGAAGGGGCAGTGGAGAGAAAAAGGAGCAGCAGCAAAGGGAAGGAGGCAGTGGGAGAGAGAAAGGAGCAGCAGCAGAGTGATGGGGGCAGTGCAGAGAGAAAGGAGCAGCAGCAGAGTGAAGGGGGCAGTGGAGAGAGAAAGGAGCAGCAGATGGAAGGGGGAAGTGGGAGAGAAAGGAGCAGCAGCAGAGGGGTGGGGGCAGTGGAAAGAGAAAGGAGCAGAGTAAAGGGGGCAGTGGGAGAGAAAGGAGCAGCAGCAGAGGGAAGGGGGCAGTGGGAGAGAAAGGAGCAGCAGCAGAGGGAAGGGGGCAGTGGAGAGAGAAAGGAGCAGCAGCAGAGGGAAGGGGGCAGTGGAGAGAGAAAGGAGCAGCAGATGGAAGGGGCAGTGGAGAGAGAAAGGAGCAGCAGCAGAGGGAAGGGGAAGTGGAGAGAGAAAGGAGCAGCAGCAGAGTGAAGGGGCAGTGAAGAGAGAAAGGAGCAGCACGAGAGGGAAGCGGACAGTGAGAGAGAGAAATGAGCAGCAGGGAAGAGAAGGGGGCAGTGGGAGAGAGAAAGGGATGGGGCAGAAGGCCAGAGAACGGGGCAGCATGAGACAGTAGGAGGCAGGAGAGAGAAAGCACCAGCAGTAGAGAAAGGGCAGTATGGAGAGAAAGGAGAAGCTGTAGAGGGACTAGGGCAGCAAGGGACTGAGAAAGGAGGAGCAAGAGAGAGAATGGAACAGCACAAGAAGGAAGGAGGGAGGAGAGAGAAAGGAGAAGCAAGAGAGAGAATGAACCAGCACGAGAAGGAAGGGGGAGGAGAGAGAAAGGAGAAGCAAGAGAGACAAAGGAGCAGCACAAGAAGGGAGTAAGAAGCAGGAGAAGGAAGGAGACAGAAAGGAAAAAAGAGCAGCAGGAGTGGAAGGCGGCAGTAGTAGATACAATGGAACAGAAGCAGAAGAGAGAAAGGGAAGTCGATAGAAGGAAGGAGTAGCAGGAGAGGGAAAGATGCAACAGAAGGGAGAAAGGAACAGGAGGCGAGAGAAGGGGGCAGCAGGAGAAAGAAGGGGGCAGAAGAGAGAAAGGAGCAGCAAGGGAGGACTTATGATGGCAACCAGAGGAGCTACAATGTGAGGAATAAGGGCCTTAGAGAGTTACAAATCAAGGTAAAGATGTAGGGCCCGGTTCACAAAGATAAACTTAGACCTGAATTCTAAGTTTAGACCTGAGTTCTAACTTTAGACCTTAAGACTGAGTTGAGACTTCAGGTTTAAAGTTAGACTTCAGGTCTATAGTTAGACTTCAGGTGTAAAGTTAGACTTCAGAACTACAATTAGACTTCAGGAGTAAAGTTAGGCTTTTTGTCTAAACTTAGACTTCAGGTCTAAAGCTAGACTTCAGGTTTAAAGTTAGACTTCAGGTCTAAACTCGGACTTCAGGTCTTAAACTAGACTTCAGGTCTAAAGTTAGACTTCAGTTCTAAAGCTAGGCTTCAGGTCTAAAGCTAGACTTCATGTTTAAAGTTAGACTTCAGGTCTAAACTCGGACTTCAGGTTTAAAGTTAGACTTCAAGTCGAAAGTTAGACTTCAGGTCTAAAGCTAGACGTCAAGTTTAAAGTTAGACTTCAGGTCTAAACTCGGACTTCAGGTCTAAAACTAGACTTCAGGTCTAAAGTTAGACTTCAGTTCTAAATCTAGACTTCAGGTCTAAAGCTAGACTTCAAGTTTAAAGTTAGACTTCAGGTCTAAACTCGGACTTCAGGTCTAAAACTAGACTTCAGGTCTAAAGCTAGACTTCAGGTTTAACGTTAGACTTCAAGTATTAAGTTAGACTTCAGGACTAAAGTTAGACTTTTTGTCTAAACTTATACTTCAGGTAAATCAGGCCTGTAGTTGGGACCCAGAGTGAGCCCCAGGAATGCAAGAGACTGCCACTCCCTACAGAGTCTGCAGTCTCCCCCCTACATTCAACAGCAGGCTCAGAGCTGAGGAAGCCTGTTAGTAGGAGAGGGAACAGGGAGAGGTGTACATTGGAGGCAGTTGAGAGTCTGAGACCAGTTGAATGGGTCATCGGTGCTTGGATTATGGCTTTATGAAGTTGTAACGATATCACCAAGCTCTGTCGAAATGTTCTCAAATTTCAGTCCGTCACAAAGTTTTAGGCTTACCAGCATTTGCATAAAAACCGTGGGGCATATTATCAAGCACGGCGTTAAAATTATTACCGCTTCAGCGGCAGAAAACTGCCGCTAAAGCGGCGAGAATGGGCTTGATAATATGCCACAGAGAATTCCCATAGAAGCCCATGTTGACACCAGAACATGGGCTTCTATGGGAATTCTCAAGGTCATATTATCAAGCCCATTATCGCCGCTTTAGCGGCAGTTTTTCTGCCGCTAAAGCGGCGATAATTTTAACGGTGTTTCTTGAAAATATGCCCCCATGACTTTTATGAGAAATTATGTTCTCAAAGGTAAACCTGCAGAACAAAGTGTGCTTGCATTGTCCATCTTACCTAGGTTTGGTTACAGTGAAAATGATCTTGCAACATGGCGAAAAAGATCCTGCAGCACGCCGAAAAACTTTACGCAGGCAAAAGTGAACTTATATCAGGAAACTTTGAAGAAATATGAAAATCTGAAAATGTATGAAACTTTGCAGACTTGAAAAATCTTTGCACCCTCAAGTTCGGATGCATCCAGGAAGTGGTGTTGGAACTAATGCCTTGCTCACAGGGAGTTGGCGGTCTGGGATGTTTGAAAGGCGGGGAATGGTCACAGACCGGTCAGGGTACGCAGTGGACGGTCCACTACCCAGCATCCTTCACGCTCTGTGCCCCTTGGTACCTTAAAGCTTGCTTCACCGGGTCGGTCTTCACATGTTTACTGAACACATGATGATTGTTCCTGCTTTCGGGGTTGGCCCAAAACCTTTCCAGCTCTTTCGACCCTACTCGCCAAGAACTTCAGAGGCTCAAACTGTGCCTTGAAGCAAAATAAGCGTTTTACAACATATGGTAATGGTTTGCCTTTATACATTAAGCATCTTTCTGTTCATTTGGAAGTTTGTGTCTGTATAGTCATGCAACTTTGGAAGTTTGTCTTGCATTGTGGTCAGAAATGGTCCTCAAGGCTATTCCGAAAGTAAACATGCAAGTAAATTGTATATTTGTACAGCTACATAGCCTGCAGTTGCTCCAGAGGGACAGTTGTGGTAATAATAGCTTTTGTTTGTACATAAACACTGTATGCGCCTGATATGCTGAGAGAAGCACTTTCATTCAGCGCCTCAGAGATGGAAAACTGCGCCTCGTGGACGCGGTAGGAACAAGTGCTCACACAGTCCTTCTCTTAAGAACGGTGACATGGATGTGAGGGCGCACTGTCTCCTGGGAACCATACATACGGACCAGACATCTATGCAGCTATTACAGGGTCGGCTATGATTGGCCGAAGGGGAATCAGGTCAAATCTGGGAGTTATTTTCTATAACTCAAGGAGATTATTTCAGTCCACGAAATAAAATATTTTAACCAGTGAAAATCTAAAATATGTTTTTCATGTAAAATAAAAAATATCAATGGTAGCCCTTTCATTATGTTTGTTATCAGCATTTGTAGCGCATTTCAGGGGCTTCATGGCGCAGGGCGTGCCTCTCAGCTGCGCGCGGAGCCTGACGGTAGTCACGTATCTTTTTGCTGCTGTTATCTGTCTGATCCCTTTAATGGTTCGTCTCTCATTTAGAGTAGCTTAAATCATGTTATGTGTACGGAAATCCACTTACCAGGCATCATTTCAGCATCCTGTATTCTCTAGATTTAGAGTAACAGCTCCTCCGCTAAGGCGGAGGAGCTTTGCCCCACTGCTTTTCGCAGTGTAAAAAAAAGACAAAAAAATGATAATAACTTGACGTTATAATTTTCTTTTTTCCTGCTGCGGCAGCTTTGCGGGCGGGCAAGGTTGCTCTGCTCTCAGAGCAGGGGGAGGAGCCCTGGCCACACTCTGTAGGTGCGCATGAATATTTGGCCGGCCGTCTTGGGCAGGCCAAACAGTCATGCGCACTTTGCATGTTCTCCACCCGGGCTGCATTACAGCCTGGTCTGAGAACATGCCTAGGCTCCCATTCCTTGGCTGCGCGCCGAACCACAGTGCTCAGACGAATAACAACGCTGCATTACAGTGTTGTGATTGGCTTAGGGGAGCCTGGGTGCTTCCAATTTCCGGCCCAACACAAGAGACGACGGGGGAGAGACGCGGAAATACAGTGGGTTGATTTATTTTCCCTACACCCCCTCCTAATCCCCTGCCGTGCCACCCCTGATCCGTGCCAGCCGCCACTGCTAGATAAATATATAAAAAACATTAAATGTGTGTTGAAATGTAGTGATGATGCCACCTTCTTCATGTGACGATGGGTTCTTAGTCGATTATCCAGGCTTGACTCAAGCGCAGCAGTGCTACACCGTCTTCTGTGTGCTGTATTGCACTTTTGCTGTAATTGCACCCCCTTTAATAACCTCGGGCATTTTCCATCTACTGCAGACTTAGGGCTCATTTACAATATTTTGACATACGGTTGCGCGGCCATCCTTCCTCCTGCGCTGCCGTGCATCAAAAGAAAAGGGCAGGAATGCTCTGTATCTATAAGATATTGTGCATCCTGTCCTTTTCTCCTGTGCTGGGGCACAATGGGCTGCCATGCGCCAATGCAGGCACCCTTGCGCCATGGTGCAACGGTGTCTGCGTTGTTGGGGTGTTTGTTTTTGTGCAGGTGTCCCTTCCTGCACAAAAACAATCATGAGAGGTGTTTTCCTCTTTCTATGTGTGCTGCAGGATGCAGCACACATAGGACAAGCATTGGCATAGCCAATAGGTCTCGCTTTTGGGACCTTATAAGTGTTTAGCCATGCAACAGTTGCATAACTAAATACTTATAAGGTCCCAAAAGTGAGCTATGCCAATGCTTGTTACTGTTTATTACTGCTCTGTAGTAATGGTGGCTCACGGGTACCACCATTACTACATAGAAGTAATAAACATGAGAAAAAAAACGGGCTCACGGAGAACATCAAAGCGGCCGTGCGGCCGCCAAAGTGAAAGTGATCGCATCGCGATCAAACATCAAAGCGGCCGTGCGAAAGTGAGGCGTGCGCCCCCGCGCACATGCACTGTAGCTCTAGGCTACAGTGGTAGCACTTTTTTGAGCCCTCATAAAAAGTCTCACCAGGCCAGCGCATGCGCTGGGTCAGGCGAGACCTAAAAAGGAAAAGCAAGGAGAAATAAAGGTATTTTTGCTCGTTACGCCACCCTTACGTCTCCCCCTGGGGAATTTGACCAATTCCCAGGTTTCCAAAAACCTTGTAAATCTGGGAATGCATCAGGTTCCATGGATGTTGTCAGGGAACACCCACAGCATCACCCATGGAACGCCCCTTTCACGCGGACTAAGGTGTTAAAGGGGGACATAAATACAAGGCCATGAAAAGTCACACAGGGTGGCTTTACGTGGACTTGTAAATATGGGCAGGCACACTGCGCCGCTGGTGCTTCTAAAAAAGTGATGCAACGGCGGTGCAATGGGCTTGTATATAAACCCCTTCGTGTCTAGTGTGATGTTCTGGACCATGGGCTTGATGGCTCAATACATGGAACTTCTCAAAACGTTCTCTTTTGTAGGTGTGATGCCATTACACATGGGCCGCTTACTTATATTCTAGAGTTCTGTCTCTTATACAGTATTTAAAAATACAAATGTGTGGTCTCTTATCAGACTTCGCTCTGATTTAAAGTGTGATTTGATGTATTAGATTTTTTGTCTGCTTTTATGTTCCTCCTCATAGCAGGGATTTCATTACAAGACCGGAGGCTACCATTATGCAAATACTTTTATTTGCTGCCCAAACATGCAGCCCTTTAAAGAATGTAACTACATCACAATAAGTAGAACATTAGCAACCTAACATGGAGGCAGTGCACGCTCCAATCTTCCTCTTTTGTTCGCAGCTCTGACTCAGCTAAGTACCTTTTTTTCATTTGTGGCATGACTTTTACTTAATTGTCCTTATTCGATAATTATTTGATTGATATCTTTTAGTTTTACGTTTCTAGGAATGTACTGTTTGATCTATGTATTGGACTTGTGTCCCTTATCCTGCCTATGCTAACCCCCCTTTCTTTACTCAGCACTCCCCTGTCCAATTTATGGCCGGGAATGGTCTCTTAGTTAATTTTATGCCTTCCGATCGCTTCGCGATCATTTTCCTTAACCAGGTAAGTGTGTCTTGTCTGCTTGATCAAACCCCTCTGCTCGTAATACTCATGCGAGCAGTTGTTGGCACTCGGGCTTCTCTACCGCTTTAAGCCCGTTTCGTTGTTTTCGTAGTTTTTCTGCCCTTTATTCACTTCAGCTTACGAGCGTCAGCAAAAAAAATTAAAAAAAGAGAGAAAAAAGGGGGAACGAACCGGAGCTTGCGCATTTTGACTCCTGCGTCTCTTAGCAACCAGCTGGGAGACGTGAGAGCGTGTCTTTATGGCTTAAATTGGTGCGCACCACGTAATGCTCCCCTCCGGCTCGGCGTCGGGTTGCCTTGGTTACACCTCCTTGTCTCGAGAGCGTAGCAGTGACTGACCGAGCCGGAGCCTCCTTCTTCCCCCTTCTTTTTAAAAGAAACTCAATATTTAGAGCAAGATCGCCACCTGCTGGCCTCTTTTCACGCTGTGCTCGAATTTTCATACTGCCAGAGAAATCTGCCTTGCAAACAAGCTTGACACCGATCTTGAGTGCTTTACTGGCACTTCTGTGAGTAAGCCTTATAAAGGCCTTTTACTGATTAAGATATATATACTGTACCACAACTGATCTTGAGTGCTTACCTGCACTACTGTGACTATTACTGTACCTCATTTTATCCTACTCTAAAATGTACCCTGACACAAACGTCCCTCAACAGGCCCCTAAGGAGCTTTTGGGAGATAGCCTAAAAAGGCTTATCGGGGAAGAGCTTAAATCTGTCATCAGGGAAGCAGTTGACGCTTCTCTGTCTAAGAGGAAGAGGGTGTCCCCTTTGGAGGAGATTTATTTTTCTCTCTCGGACGGAGACTCCCCCTCTACCTCTGGTCCCCCAAAAAGGGGTAAGGTACCCCCCCAAAAAAAAAACACACGAAAGAGGTATTCACCCATGCAATAGAGATTGGTAGCCCTCGTCCTACAAAAGATGTTGGTGCTCATGGCAGCACAATAGAGAGATCCCAGTTCCTTGGGACAGAGAGAGGAGGTGTTCGTAGCGGCATTATAGAACGTGGCGCCCTTTACAGGACAAATAATTTCACTGACGATTCCTTACTATTTAATCATCAAAGTACAGACTATGAGGACATGGACAAGTTTATTTTCGATCCAGATATCCCTGAGGATCTTGATGAGGATTTAGACCATCCTTCCACCTCATCTTTCACTGTCAAAGACCCCCTCGGCAGGGAAATGTTTAATCCTACTGCCACCCGCCACCCTTGCAGCACCGAATGGTGGCCCATGGATTATGTGGGTAAATACCTATCCCAGTGGGTGGGGAAACCACTGGATAGGGAGACACGTAACCTGCTGCGGAACGAGTGCTCTCGCCCCTCTTCGGAGGACAAGATTTGCAGCACCCCCAATCTTGATCCCGAGCTTATCACCTTCTTTTTCAAATCGGGGAGGGACCCCAGGAAGAAAATTGAAAAATGCCTGAAACGATGTCAGGACAAGCTTCTTGACGTTCTTGGACCCCTGTTCAAAATCCTCGACATGACCGAAGAGGTTAGATCCAACAATACCCCGGTCAATACCGAACTTCTGCAAGGATGGTCCCAACGGGCCATTTTTTCGTTGGGCATGCCAATGCCAATTTGATCACCGAACGGAGGAAGGCAGTCATCCTCAGAATGAACCCCAAGCTTGCAGATCTATCTGCCAAGGAGGACATGTGCGACGCAAAAGGGCTTTTATTCGGTGATAACTTTGTTAAATCCTTGGGCAAGTACATGTCCACCATCAACGCCTTCAGCAAGGCACAATCTAATATGCGCAGAGTTTTTGGGGGACAACCACTTTTTGGAAAGGCTGACAGGAGGGGACAACCTGTCAGCCGCGTCTCCTTCAGGTCCCAGTTTTATACACAAGACTAAAAGGCTCACGCCCCTATAGAGGCTACCGTTCAAACTCCAACTTCTACCCCCAGAGAGGAAGGGGTTCAAGAGCCCGTGGTGGCAGATCAAGATCCTCCAACCAATCCTATCAAGGTAAGCCTGAAATCCCCCTTCCCCTTGAAGGTGTCAGGGAGACTGAAGCATTTTGCTCACAACTGGTTACGAATTACTCAAGACCCGTGGGTCTTGGAAACTGTAGTGGGGTTCAAGATAGATTTTTGCGAAGAGCCGTCCAAAGCAAAAAAAACAAATCTAGACAAGAAAAATTCAAAACTGATAGAGCTGGAAATATCTCAAATGCTAGACAAAGGGGCCATTATAAAAGTCCCCTCATCAGAAATTTCAAAAGGTTTTTTAAGTACCATCTTTCTAGTCCAAAAAAAGGACAGGGGTTGGCGACCTGTCATAAATCTGAAATATTTCAACAAGTTCCTAACGTACAGACACTTCAAGATGGAGGGTATCCATCTTTTGAGGGACATTTTGCAAGCCAAGGATTGGCTTGTAAAACTGGACCTCAAGGATTCCTATTTTACGATACCCATGGACGAGGACTTCTGAAAGTATCTTCAGTTCACATGGAAAGGAACTCTTTATCAGTTCCAGTGTCTCCCCTTTGGCCTGTCCTCAGCACCTTGGTGCTTCACCAAGGTCCTGCGGCCAGTGGTCAGCTACCTCAGGGAGAGAGGGGTTCGCCTAATAATCTACCTAGACGATATCCTCATTATGTCCCAGGACGAGTTAGAACTACAGAAACATCTACAAATGACCGCAGACCTTCTTCGGGACCTAGGCTTCATCATAAATTTGGAAAAATCTATTATAGTTCCGACACAAGAGTTGGAATTCCTCGGTTTCAAGGTAAATTCTATTCTTTCCAAACTAATCCTTCCCCACAAGAAAGTTACCAAGATAAAAAAAACACGTCTCACTTGTTCTTTCAAAGGATTCTATCTGTCTGAAAGACCTAGCCAGGGTCTTGGGTCTCCTCTCGTCCTCTATCCAGGCCATTTCTCCCGGCCCCCTTCATTACAGGGGCCTGCAAAGACTAAAAGCTCTGGGTCTGAGGAAAAGCCTGTGGTACAAAGACTCACTGCCCCTCTCGTAGGACGCCCGAGAAGATCTTCACTGGTGGCTGAAAAACCTTCCTGCATGGAATGGGAAAGCTATATTATTTTCGGAAACGTCACAGATTTTACCCTAGAATCAGATGCGAGCAACCATGGTTGGGGTGCTCGATTAAACAATTTAGGGACCGGGTGGAGGTGGTCCTGAGAGGAGCAATCCCTTCACATAAACTCTCTGGAGATGCTGGAAGCCTTGAACACATATAAGCTTCAAAGAGTTACTAAAGAACTCAAATACCCTAAACCACTTGGACAATTTCTTGGCTGTCTCTTATATAAATCGCCTAGGGGGTGCAAGATCCAAGAATCTCTCAGATATTGCCAAGCGAATATGGTATTTTTGTTGGGATCAAAAGATCTCTCTCAGGGCAGAATTCATTCCGGGAACTCAGAATCTGAGAACAGATTGGAATTCTCATTTTCTCCACGATTCCAGCAACTGGAAATTGAATCCCGAAGCCTTTTCCCTGATCCAAGAGCTTTGGGGCCCAATCCATGTAGACCTGTTTGCCAGCAGACTAACTCACCAAGTCCAGCGATACTTCAGTTGGAGGCTAGACCCGAAAGCGTCAGGCGTAGATGCCTTTCTCCAGTCTTGGGAGGGGATCAAGAGTTACGTCTTTCCCCCCTTCTCAATGATTCAGAGGTTGAGACTAGAGTCGTGCTCCATCATTCTTGTAACTCTCTTTTGGAAATCCCAGGTTTGGTTTCCCGGGGTAATGGAATTAGCGGCGGATTTCCCGCGGCTGATCCCATCATCCTTATTTATGCAGAGAGAATCTTGATTTCATTAAAGACAAACGGAGGCTAATATTATCCCACCCTCCTCTCCCTGAGAGGTTTGGGTTCGGTAATGCTTATCTCTAATAAGTTGTTTTTAATCCGTCTCTATACCTTTCACTATACAGTGTCTTTTGTGTTTTTTCCCAGATAACAATGTTAAGGATTAACTGGATCATCACGTCGTACAGCTGTGTCATCGCAGCCAAGAGGAAGATTGGAGCGTGCACTGTCTACTTGTTATGTTGCTAATGTTCTAAATATTGTGATGTAATTACATTCTTTAAAGGGCTGCAGGTTTGAGCAGCAAATAAAAGTATTTGCATAATGTTAGCCTCCTTTTGTCTTTAATGAAATCCCTGCTATGAGGAAGAACATAATAGCAGACAAAAAATAAAGATTCTCTCTGCATAATAAATGGAGAATCGTCATTCTCTACCCAGGAATGCACACATGAGATGCACAAAGAGGTGTGAACTTTCAGCACCTGGATATTTCGCAGTAACCAGGAATATAGACAAAAGACTGGTTTCACTTGAAGGACCATTTTCACCCTCAGCAATGGAGACTGCAGTCCTACCCTTCCCCCCTTTCTGCCCCCCTCACCCTATAGCCATCTACCAAGTGTCTGCTTCATTGACTACAGTAAAGCTTTTGACCGCGTCAACCGTCACCTACTGTGGACCAAACTTATAGCTTAGAAAATCCCAGAACCTTTATTGCAATGCATTATACTGCTTTATTCCAACACGTGGGCAAGAGTAAAACTAGGAGGCCACATGGCAGTTTCAGACAAAATTAACACGGAACAAGGTGTCAAACAGGGGTGCGTTTTAGCACCAACCCTTTTTAACCTGTATATGTGCGACCTGGGTCCTGCATTAAATTTAGTTAACAGTCATGCTCCCAAACTCTCTTCTCTGCTGTATGCGGACGACATCGTCTTGCTCAGTCAGACGCCAGTGGGACTTCAAAGATTGTTGGATGCCCTAGTCACGCACTGCCAGGCAAATGATATGCAGATGAACTATGAAAAAACAATCATAGTTATTTTTGGTCGGAAAAAGAGAAAACAACATCACTGGCACCTTGATAACAATCGCCTGACCATCGCAAATCAATATAAATATCCGGGCTGTTGGTTAGATAACAAAGAAGGTCAGTTATTACACTTGAAGTCACTAAAACCAAAATTAGCCTCGTTGCAAGGTGCTTTTCGGACAATATCCAAGGGCACAAATAAGTTCTCTTTCGAGGTACTGTAGAAAATTGAGCCTGCTAAATTGGCTACCCCGATATCTGTAGTGCAATAGCCAGTCACACCAAAGTATCTTTGGCCAATAGGAAAAGATATGAATTAGAACACGTTTAGTTGTCCCAGTGATACTGTTTTAACTAAAGAGCCGCATGACCTTTTCTTTTAGGATTTTTTAAAATAATGTCCAGTTGGCTAATTTATACTGTGATAATGTTTTTTGTAAATTCGAATTAGTGTTAGGAAGCTCTCCCAGATGCTGAATTGTAGGAAGTGTGTTTATTTGAAGGCTATGGCTTTGAATTTCGGGAGATTATGGAGGTTTACTTAGTTGTTTTTAAGCCTACTAGAAATGCACTGTACCCCATGTATTTACAAGATTTATGGATCTCTTATGTGATGTTTTTAATGTATTGAATGATTTTTATTTGTTTTCTTTTATGGCTGTTTAAGCCAAATAAAGATTTATTGACTGACTGGTTCAGAGGCTTACACAGGAAAACTGGGATCCTTTTTGAATAGGGCACAGAACAAAGTATGCTGGAATTCACACTACAGGATCAAACGATTGTACAAATGGGGGGCAGCATAGTAAAATACCTACATTCTACAAGATCTGCTGTGCAAGGAACATTAAAACATCTCATCTGGCTTGAAGTCGCGGGTTTCGACAGCACAAAACATACAAACATATGGTCGCAAGCCCTAGACGTAGCCCTTGTTCAGAATCAATCAAGGGAGCTATGACTTTTAAAATTATTTAATTTACAGTTAAAAAAACACTCCTGAACAGAAATGTAAAAATGTTATCATGAAAATCAGATCAAAGAGCATTTGCTAAAAGAAAACACGCTTGCCTGGTCCTCAGTAGTTACGACAGAAAAGGCTTGCAAACATATATTAACGAACCATTCTCCACCTACCATAAGAAGAAACTTCTGCAGCTTCAGATGGGAACTTTTGCATCTATAGATCTCTCTCCACCTTGGGTGGACAAACCAGAGTCAACAATTTGTCGGCTGTGTAATCTATCTCAGCAGTCAATAATGCATCTGCTCTGTCTATGTCCTATACAATCGGTTGAGTGCAGAAGATTCCTCAGGCTCCTATGGATCAAGGAGGGGACACGGACATTACCATCCGTAGTTACTTTTCTATTGAACAATGAGCTGCCGCAAGTGATCACAAAACTGGTAAAATGTTTAGGATGCGGGGAGAAGCAACTAAAAATAAACTCTGATTCCCAAAACGAGGAAGTGGAGGATTTATGAATATTTGCACTTTTAATCATTTAATCTTCTAATACTGTGACAGTATT
Organism: Triturus cristatus; assembly: GCF_964204655.1. Taxonomy (NCBI): domain Eukaryota; kingdom Metazoa; phylum Chordata; class Amphibia; order Caudata; family Salamandridae; genus Triturus; species Triturus cristatus. The sequence goes on from NC_140593.1 coordinate 122,962,856, forward strand.
GCTTCTCTTTGGAACCAATGGCATTTTAATGGAGTTACCAACCTTACATTGAAATGTATTTTACCCATTTTCACCAGTGTGTATTGATGATGAATTATGAACTACTTGTTTAATTATAGAGACCCTTGAAAAATTTGTGATAATAACCATTACGCTAAGGTTATTTGTAATTTTAGGCACTTTGATAGACTTTATTGTCTAAATAAAGTATTATTTTTTATAATTTGATTACCAAGTATCTGTGATGCACGTAGACTTATCGGGAGCTCCTCTCAGCCAAATGACCTAATGACATTCCTTAAGCCCTGTCTCTTCTGTCCGCACTTTTATGTCTCCCCTCCTGCTTCAGGATTGTCAGCAATACACTCCCACTGTCTGGGAAAACAACCTCACCTCTATGCCCCATCTTTGCACACTGATAGGCCAAGGACTTTCAAAATGGAATCCTCAGTCTTACATTATTTTACTTCACTTATACATACTATGCATGTACCACACCGGCAACATACACAAACACACACAGCATACACTTGGGATGTTAGTGCTGGGTACCTTTGGTATGTGTGGTTGCTTCGCTATGCTGTGGAAACAACCAAGATTGAGATTTTAGGTAGTAGTGTATCCTCTCACAGGATTGGAACCGCACAATCATGAATCATTTTACATTTACAATTATAGTGTGAGGTTATTTACACATGTGTCTATATTCTTTACGGGGTGCTTTTCCGTTCTTCCTTGCACCTACTGCCAAGAGGTGCCAACAACTCAACCAAAAGGCTGGGTAAACACAATTGTAACAGTAGAAAGAAATATACAGCACACCCTTATATTTATCTCAAAAGTCCTTAACTACGTGTAGGACAAATTTGATAGCTTCATGTTTAGTGCGCCAATGATCATATACTGGTTCTTTAACACTATTGAATCATCCAATTCATTCAATTGTATTAAAAAAGTAGAGTCCACATCACTGGATTTTCTTCAAGACGTGATTCTTTTTATTATTCCTTGATGATACATCCCAAAACAAAACTGCCAACACGTGTTTCGTCTCCCCTTAGACTTTGTCAAGGCTGTAATACAAGAGGTATATTTCATTTGTAACTGCCGAGTAAGAGATGAATACTCAGATAGTAAACATTACATCAACAGTCTATTACCGGTATCCAAACATGAATTGGTGTACTTTACATCGTACTAAAATTCTCATTTTGTTTGTTTTACGAATCTTAACCACCTAGTTCTTATTAGACCTATTCGTTCTTTTTGGATACGTCAAAAACACTCATTTTTATTCACTTTTATCCCTATAAACCACAAAGAAGAAAGAAAGAGATTTAAATACTCAGTCGTTGCGTGAGTGTATGCAAAGGGGCAAGTGCTCGAAAACATTCACCAAAAGGAGTATTAAAATCGTTTTTAGAAACACCCGACAATGTTGCCCCCCTTGTCTGCTTCTTTAATTGCTACATCAGTCTAGCCTGTAAGTTTCTCAAGTGCTGCTCTTTCTGCTTTGTTTAAGTTGTCCTTAAAGCCCTTCTGTTTTTTATACCTTTATCTTCTAGTCTGTATAGATCTTGTGTAACAGCCTTATAAAAGCAATCTATCATATTGTCCATAGGTAATGTGGGTACAAACTTTGATTTTGGCTTTAGACTACTATCCAAATTATAATCCATGTCACTCTCTAAATCTTCCGAGATTTCTGCTATACTTGGAGCAGCTCCCATGCTATCATCAATGACAGTAACATCTGCAGAGCTTGTATATCCTTAATTGTCTTATCACTTGTGGTCACAGTATATAGTGGTATCTGACACGGTTTGTAGTTGGCATCAAAAAACTTCTTTAATTTTAATTTGCGCACATACTTAAAAAGATCAACATGTATTTGGGCAAAATTAGGTTTGGATACTGGGCAAAAACGTAATCCCTTTTGTAAAACAGAAATTTCAGCATCCGATAACTCATGTTTCGATAAATTGACAATGGAGACATTTTCAATCATGTTTGTAGGACACATTGTACAATTTTCCATCATTTCAGACATTACATTCACTCCAGCACTCAGTTTTTATATGTAAGGTCTAACCTTTTAAGTGCGTCGTTTTGAAAGTACGAACAGGAGTTTCATATTATAACACGTCCTTCGTATCTACTTTGTTTATTTTAATATAACAAGTACTAGATGGAGATGGTTGTGGTACTTACATAGGCCGAAAAGGAATTAAGAATAAAGTGTACAATATACTTGCCTTATACGTTTGAATATTTTAAAGATAGCTCATGATGTTACCTTGTTGAAATGGTAGCATTATTGGCTTGAGTGATATTTGATATAAAACTTATGAGAATTTCGAATACGCCCTCACAACACAATTTTCTTCCCATTTAATAGAGTTGCGAGGACTAATCTTGGTAGTGGTATGAGAAACCACTCCAACTGCCTAAGGGACACACTATTTGATCAAGAAACAGTTTGCCTTTTGGTAGGTGGACGAATTCGTCAATAATTACACACTTTGGGTCTTAATTGGCACATCTTGGAGAAAACTTTCGCTATTCGCTGCCTTATGCATAAATAGGTCTCTCTCATGGAACATATTTTCCTGTTCACAAATTCGGGTGTTTCTAAAAACTATTTTAATACTCCTTTTGGTGATTGTTTTCGGGCACTTGACCCTTTGTATACACTCACGCAACGACTGAGTATTTAAATCTCTTTCTTTCTTCTTTGGGGTTTGTAGGGATAAAAGTGAACACAAATGAGTGTTTTTGACGTATCCAAAAAGAAAGAATAGGTCTAATAAGAACTAGGTGGTTGAGATGCGTAAAACAAACAAAATGAGAATTTTTGTACGATGTAAAGTACACCAATTCATGTTTGGATACCGGTAATAGACTGTTGATGTAATGTTTACTATCTGAGTATTCATCTCTTACTCGGCAGTTACAAATGAAATATACCTCTTGTATTACAGCCTTGACAAAGTCTAAGGGGAGACGAAACACGTGTTGGCAGTTTTGTTTTGGGATATATCATCAAGAAATAATAAAAAGAATCACGTCTTGAAGAAAATCCAGTGATGTGGACTCTGGTTTTTGAATACAATTGAAGGAATTGGATGATTCAATAGTGTTAAAGAACCAGTATATGATCATTGGCGCACTAAACATGAAGCTATCAAATTTGTCCTACACGTAGTTAAGGACTTTTGAGATAAATATAAGGGTGTGCTGTATATTTCTTTCCACTGTTATAAACAAGATTGAGATTTGGTAGCAAACAAAGTATAAATCTGATATTGGCGAGATGCTCTCAGCCAGTGGCAAATAACAAAATGTTTGTGAGTTAGTGAAATAACCTTTAATACACAATAGTGAGGGAAGATAATTAAGTCACGCTTTTTTCTTTTTTCTTCACAAACTTCTCTTACCCAACTTCTCTTACCCAGTGTACAGACCCTGTACTAAGGTTGGGAGAGTCTGGCCTATATTTAAAAGGGCTGCCATAGGCTTGGCACACAGCAGGTTCCCGCTCTTAATGTTTAAATGATGCGTACTCTTGGACTCTCACATTTAAGCTGTGTGCCCAGGACACTGATCAATATAATGTTGTTTCTTTCTACAGCTGACATCCTCAAATTGCTGCCTATCTCAGAAAACCTTCTCCCACTAGACCTCTGAGTCCGTGCATGAACCATTGAGCTTGACTTGCTTCCGGTTGATTTGTGTCCTTTCTTTCTTTGGAGTGACCTTCTCCTTACCTTCAGTCCTCTGCATGCCTTCTGTTTCTGCATATAGCCTTCTCTCAGCCATATGCCTATCTGTTTTAATCACTGTTATTGTATTTCTGTGAATGGTTCGTACCTCATTTCATAGATCACAATCGCTCCTTCTTTATAACCATATCTCCGCAACCTAACAATACCAAAACTCTGCCAGCCTATTTACATATCTTGCCAACTGTTTACCTGAAATCACCTAGCTCCCACTATTGTTCACACTTAACTGGTGCTAATTAGTACCAACTAGAATAAATGTGTTGGATGTTTTTTTTTCTTTCTCTTGTGAACACCAAAATATAATAATAATTAATTAATTTAAAAATAAATAATACAAAATAAATTAATAATAAAATTAATGTATTTCTTATTTAAATAGCTTTCCACCTTATTCTCCTACAAACCGAACAGCTCTCTAAAACAGTATAAATTACTAATAACAATTAAATAAAAAATGCTAAATCACTTAAATTCACAGGCTTTATATTAAAAAATTAGTGACAATTATACCAACCATAGTAACACATAAAATTAAGATATTAATTAAAACACATTCAAATTTGATACTTTTGACAAGTATATTACTGAAAGTGATATTAAACACAACAATATTCTTAAAAACAATATAACTTACCCAAAAAATTATATTCATGACAACGATATTCTATACCACGATATTTATGCATCAAAATATTTTTTCCAATATTAATGTGTTTTGATATTTTGAACTCAATATTTTGCCTAAACACCACCACCAGAGAACATGCAACTGAGCTCTAGATTAGCCTTGAAAACAGCAAATGCAGCACTTCATCTCCAGGAGTGGGCCCTTTGTTATGTCTTTGTGGGGCTATCTGATCACTGCAGACCCATGTGCTATGTTCTCCCTGATGCAAGACATGAGTATAGAAGGGAGTGAACCTGCAGAGAAGGTTTCGATTCCCAACACAAACCCTGAGAGATTCAATAGAACAAAGAATCACTTGGAAGCCTGGAACCCCATATCAACAAAAGTGTTACTTCCAGTAGAGCAGGTGATATGGAAAGCAAAGCCACAGCTCCCTCCTTATGAAACCAAACTGTGTAGAGTGTAGCAGTGATTTCTCTCAGCTTGCCATGAGCTGTGTCCCTCTACCTGACCATCTAGAAAACAGCCTCGATGGTGAGACTGGTGGAAGTGGAGGAAACAGTGGACACCAGTCATTGCAGGACCATCTTATCCTTGAGACAGAGGGGTAAACTAGGTTTGATTAACAAATTCCAAAATGCCCCACACAACTGGAAGATAACCTGGGTATGTGTGTCCAGTCATCAATGAGAGCCAGGAGTCCAGGATAGCAGACTGAATAGTAAGACCAATCCTTTCACTCAAAGATCAAGGAAACAATTGGTTTCTGAATCAGTGCTTAATTTGAGCCGGTGATTTCCGGTGCTCAGCACCGGCACTTAATTGTCAACAACGGCACTTGTCACAGTCTGCCACAAGGTGGTGCTGTCTGGCTAATTTGGAGATGACTTCCACTGCAGGTAATTATTAATTCAACGTAAATTAAAAATGACTGTTACCTGCAGACCAAGCCATTCTTATAGCTTTGGAGGCAAGAAATAGTCCAAATTGTCTCACTTGTAGCTGTGTTGGTTCTGTCATTGTCATCATGGAAGGAGCAATGTGTGTTGCAAGCTGCAGTGGTCTCCTGACGAGAGCCCTGGCACTTACTTATTCTTTTACAAATTAAGCACTGTTCTGAAAGATTACGGGACAGGCCGACATAAGCTTGAGCTCATCACAGCACATCCAAAGCATTGTTAATCTCGTGGCTGATGCTTCCTTGGTGTGTCTTTCAAGTGTTGGTTCAAACAAACTTTCTAATGGGAGGACTTTCCATGGAATTCCATAATCTTTCCCTCATCTAATATTCATCTTCTTGGATTTATAGTGCTTTATGTATCAGCCACCATGCGCCAACGGAACATTGTTTGGTTTATCTATAGGCTTAATATATTTATTATAGAAAGACAATATCACCACGGCCCTTTCTAGCTATGGTAGCCGCTGGGGCAGAGCAGAGGAGAGGTGCCTGTGCTGGTGTTCACCGGATTCTCGCTGCAACTCGGATTCCTGTCATTCCTCTGGCCAGCATCAACGCCATTTAGCCGCGACGCAGACCCGCGGCACGGGATGCGCCCGGGCAAAGCCCAGGCCAAGGGCGGGCCCGTCCATGCCTATCGGAGCCCGGAGAAGGCTGGGCTGGGCCCCCCCTCTGACAATGGTAATCCTAGTGAGGTACTGTACAAATATTATTTCTCACTTTTAAATATACTGCCCCTCTTAAAAAATGGTTAAACGCAAGGGTCAGAGCGACCAGGCGGGTGGCGGAGTAGCAGGTACCCTTGATGCATTTCTAACACGGGCTGCGTCTTATCTTACCCATGAAATCGAACTCACAGAGAGGCGCCTATCATTGGAACCCCAGACCTCACAGAAACGCTCCTCTTTAGGAGCCCAAAGTATGGACAATGTACCCATACAGCCCCACTTAACAGCACCACCAGACCATGTGGTGACTGTCCCTCAAGAACTCCCTCCAGCGACATCTACTAGTGCTAAAATGCCTACCAGGGGGTCGGCTTTGCAAATACAATTGGACACCAACACGGACCCACCAGTTAAAAAAAGAAGTGGTGGTGGGCCGCAAAAGCCAGTGAAAGCCACTCGAACAGTAAAATCAAGACGGATTGTACCTAATGAAACTGACTCAAGTACTATCAGCCCTCCTATCCCACACCTACGGATGATCGATGATGACACGTGGAAGAAAGTAGAAATTATGGTCTCCGCGCTGCTGCGTCCTCTCCTACTAAAACTAACTCAGATTGAAGGAAGACTTTCTCAGATTGAGGCCCAGGCCGTTAACATTCTACAGCCTTCCGAGCTTTTACGCCCTGGGATGGGCCGTGGTCCTCTATCACACTCACAGGCGAGGTCCCAGTTGTCAGAAACTGAAACTCAGCAACATCAACCAGATCAGGCATATGGCAACTTGGGCCTATTCACATACTAAACTGAGAACTTGGAAACTACCCCCTCCCTTCATTACCAAATCCACCCCTCATAGTCCAATGAACAATCTGAGAAGTCAATGGAAGATATAACATAGAAGCCAAAGGCTAGTAGTATTTCAAATAGACTGGTGGCATCGTCGCTTGAGGTTGGGGGGAGGGAGGATTTTCTGAGGCTGGAAAGACTCAAGGCGGGGAAGTTTGCTACTCCGTACCAGTCTCTGCATCGCCCACCGGCAGCTTCCCCACTCGTACTGGTTTTGGCAAACATACCGACCTTGAGAGAGGATCAGCAAGAAACAACTAATCAATTAATGGACAAATCCCTCCATTGGCTGTCGCGCTATTTATTTTACGCGAGGGGAGGTGGTAGCCCTCTGTCTAATCAAATTATTATGGCAAGAAGCATAGGGTGGCTGGGTACGTCCATAAAAGTAATACCGGGTGACTGTGTGGTGATAAATTTGAATAATGATCTTGTAGCTAGATCCCTCCTGGCTCAGCTACACAAAGTCCCACCCAAGGCACACAGATCACAGCTGGAATACTTCTACTGGCCCTTTTCTTTAGTGGCCGAAGAACGTAGAGTCCAAGTAAGGGGAAGCTCAACATGGTTTAACTTAGCAGGAAACACTGGTCCCCTGGGGGTGAGCCTTGAGAATAGATTTGCCCCCCTCTCTGACCTGGAAGCATGTGATTGACTACCACCAGATGATAATAACCCTATAGAGGGCCTTGACAGATCAGTCACTCCGGATCCCTTAACCCAAGGGAGTCCTAAAATTACTGACGTGCAGGAGAGGGTAAATAAACATTCACTCAAACTAGCATCTTGGAATGTGGCGGGCATCGCACAAAAATTAGGTGATAAACATTGTCAAAATCTCTGGCAAGACCAGGACATTTCATGCTTACAGGAGACATGGGCAACGGAAGCCATTTTTGTAAATGGTTACCGCTCATTTCAGACAGTGGCAACACCATCAGTATCAGGGAGGGCTAAGGGGAGCCGCCTAACGTTAGTCTCTAAAACACTGTCGATCAAAGTCAAGAAATAGAAATGTACGAGTGCTCATTTTCACCAGCTCACTCCAGAGACGGCTAACAAAGGCATTTGGCTTTTAATAAACTATTACAATAACACGTTTGGGGAGACATGCACCTAGTGGTACTTTAGTTGAACAGGGCAATAGATAAATACATAAAGCTCACAAAAAATGAGTTTCTAAATATTATTTGGGTGGATGATTTTAACATACATCCGTGTAAGTACAACCATGATCGTGTTGGTGGCTTGGAAGATCCGGTGGGAAACCCAATGTTTCATTTCACCCATAGTGAATATGGAAATTGTCTTAATAGGACACTATTTACCGGGAACATGGTAATAGTTAATAATTTGAATTCTCGAAAAGACCACCCATGGATATCCTTCCGGCAAAATGATTATGAATCAACTAGTGATTTTATCTTAGTCACTAATCCCAATAGTAATAAAGTAATTCGTGTAGGTAACTGATTCACGAACTTTAGTGATCATGCCATCCTAAGATTACAGTTAAGTTTGGCAACGAGGGAAGTAATCCAGCATCAGAAAATGTGAACCCCAAACCTGGTAAGAAAAAATGGTTTTCAATTAAAATGGGCCGAAATAGACAAGCTTAAACTAGTTCCCGGAATCATATCGAGTAGAGAAAATAAAATTGGCACTTACCCTTCATAAAATCACCAAACAGTGTAACGGGTAAGCGCTGGTTCGACTCCCCCTGCACAAAAACTAGAAAAGCGCTCATTAAAGCCCTGAAAGCCCAACCCAGAAATGCGGACCAAACAAGATCATTACGCACCGATTATAAACTAGCAAGAAGAACAAGGGAAAGGGCTATGAGGGAGGAGGCGTGGTCTGAACTTGAGTTTGCAGCAAAAGTGGGAAACAGCCGAGAATTCTGGAAGAAAATAAATGCACCCTGTTTTTGAAATCCTAAGGACCCTACACTGGATACTAACGTAGGAGAGGAAGCATGGGTGGCACATTTTGAAAACATCTTTGCCTTCAGTGCTTCTTCTGTGCTACTCCCTACTAATATAGATCCTATATTACAGGGTACGTTGTCTTTCTCACTCGTAGAAGTGAGAAGAGGGCTGGTGGCCTACAACGCTGGAAAGGCTCCAAGACCTTGATGGGGTCCCGATAGATTTCTTCCAGGAAAGCCAAGACCTCCGGGTCTCTCTATTGACCCATGTTTTTAATAACAAACCGGTCCCCCGCCTTCTTGGAAAACTAGCGTAATTGTCCCGATTTATAAAAAACGGGAGAAAGGCCCAAAGAACTATAGGCCAATTTCCTTGCTGGACACAATGGCCAAGCTTATGGTCCGACTCCTCCTATCTAGGCTGGAGGGGTGAGCCCAGGAGAACAACATCTTAATTCAGACACAGTATGGGTTCCAGCGGGGAAAGGGCACTATAGACCAGTGTCTGAATCTATTGCTAACAATAGATAAATGTACCAGAGTGAAGGGTGGGAAAATGTATATGGCATTTATGGACCTTTCAGCAGCATTTGACTGCATGGCCCACTCTAAGCTCTGGCATATAATGGAGAAGATGGGGATTGAGCCAGCCATAATCAATTTCTTTCGACAACTATACTCATACGCCACAGCATGTGTTTGCTATTCTAAAAATGAGGAATGCACCCGCCCATTTAAGATCGCTAGGGAGGGTAAGGCAGAGATGCATCCTCGGCCCGTTCCTTTTCTCTATCTATACAAATAGTGTAGAGGTAGCCCTTCTGGGTGCTTCTCTGGATATCCCTGTGTTCGATACACATTTGTTACCAATACTGGCCTACGCCGATGATGCGGTGTTGATTGCCAGAACGGACCTAGCCCTCCAACGTCTTGTAACAGCATATGCGAATTCTATGGACTCATTGGATTTGAAAGTCAATCAAACAAAATCATTTGCTATCATAGCAGGGGCTGGCAAATGAGACAAACCCCCTCACCTCCATATGGAATCTGGAAAAATTGAAGTGGTAGTAACCTTTCCTTACCTGGGGGTCCTTTTTGAAAAAAAAAAAACATGGTCAAATCTGGTGGAGGAAAGGGCTCTAGGAATGGAGAGGAGCCTGACAACTATAAAGTAATTCTATAAAAAACTGGCCGCCAGACCATTAGTCACAATTAAAAACATCTACCAGGCTAAGACAAAGAGAGCAGCAGTATATGGGGCAGGCGTCTCGGGTATGGCGTCTATAGACTTGCTGCAAATCACTGAAAATAGATTTTTTAAGTCCCTAGTGTCTCTCCCATCTTCCTATTCCAACTATATTCTACATACTGAACTGGGTCTGGCCTACATCTCAGATTCAATCAGACTAGCCCCGATCCTACTGTGGTTCTCGATTTGGTGTAGGAATACGGTGAACCTAACACAAAACCTTATAAGAAACTGTCTAAAACTGGAAACCTATCGTAGGATTAGATGGCTGAGCTGTGTGGAATCAGAGCTGTCTGCTATGGGGATTGTAGAATTATTTAAGGACCCAACTGCATGCAGAAAGGTTCTGAAACAGAAGCTGATTAACACATTTATGCTGAGGGCACAATACAAACGAATGGAAAAGAACTATGATAAACAGGCAGTCCTCGCATATCAATTAAACCCGCCCCTGATGAATAGAGGTTTTTTCTACCTAGCAGACATTAATATAGCACAGCATAAATTCATAATACTGAGATTTTGTATAAATCTGATACCACTGATGCTAGGTTACCCAGAGAGGAGGTTTAAGCACTCAGATCTGACCCTGTGTCCCTGTGATAACCATTCTCCCCAATCTGATTTGCAATTAGTTTTGTTCTGCGGCTCTATAAGAAAGAAAGGAACAGTTACATTGTCCTGATTTTAAAACGTTACAATTTTAAACAATGTCGGGTTGCACTTAACTTTTTAAAATCTTTACCTGATCCTTTAGTCTGCTTCTCGGTAGCAAAATTATTGTGGGCCTGTATGAAAAAGAAGAAGGTGTGGGGCTTATAAGAGGCATGGCATTTTTATCAACCTATTTATCCATCAATTTGAAGAAATGAATATGTAATTTTATATATACTTTTCATATGGCCAAAACGGTATAAAATACCCCAGACTTTTTTTTAGTATATATTCTTCTTCATAAGACTTTTTAAAAACAATCAATAGGATATTTGACCTGAAATTGTTTACATGGACTTTATGTAATATGAATAGTAACTGTTTGTTGATTATTGTACTTTTTATCTGTGCTTTTATGATCTCAATTTAATGGATCAAATAAATAATCTAATGATTGATTGACTTCTAAGTGCAATAAGGGTACCCTTAAACATAATTCTAAATAAAGTATGAAAACCCACATTTCTCAAGTATGACATCACTCCCATCAAACTCCCAAGAAGCACAGGGGCATAGAGACTAGAATGGAAAACAGTGCATTCTCTAATACATTGCATTACTTAACACTGTATCCATTACAGATTCAAGAGCTCGAAAGCCCATATATACTAAGACATTATCCATAGACACAGGATGGAAAAAATGATTTGATACATCAGGCCCCCATTGCTCAAAGGCTTGGCATAATAGGATGATTTTTAGCTAGAAATCATCTAAATGCCCTTTCTATAGTCATAAAGACAGATTTAATTTAAGTGCCCTTTCTATAGTCATAAAGACCGATTTATTTTAAGTGCTCTTTCGCTAGTCATAAAGACAGATTTAATTTGTTCTTTGTCTCTGGGCAGAAAAACAACAGAAATGGTCTCCATTTTGCTTTAGTTTGAATTCTTTGTGTTTGCAATAATTGTTTTTCAGAATTTCAAATCCAATAATAGGATTTAGGTGATTTGACTTTGTACACAGTGATATTACAGTGCCTTGGAGCAAACTGAGTGCTGAGATGTGAGGCAGTTTGCTTCCACCTGATGAATACAGGCCCCAGCTAGGCCCGCAGGACACAAGGGTTCGCTCTCCTGTAAAGGAATCTATAAGGAAGTTGGCACGGAAACTGCAAAGTACAAAGACAAGGTTTATTAACCCTTAAGGGTGGTCCTACAATCCATACAATACCCTTCAGTATTGCATAGAGTAGCACAAAGAACTTGCATACACGGTCCCCTTTTATACACAACAGAGGGGCTCATAAGTGGGAGGATACAACATGAGGCGAAGAATGTTACCTTTTATGGGCATTTTCAATACAAGATCAATATGTGGGCGGAGCTGACATACTCCTTAAGCCCGCGAAAACATGGTCAAGCAAGGACTAACTGATAACAGATGTGGTCAAGTCTGGGCATGCGCCAGACGGACAAAGGAACTATTTATAGACTGTTACTAGGCAGATTACAAGAGCAACTAACACAAAGATAAGACTCTCCTTGTGTTGAGCACTTGGAGACATGACAGTACAAAATGGAGTCCAGACTTCAGTCAACATAACAAAAGAAACATGTGTAAGGGAGGAGAATTCATGTCTTTAGTAAATGCTTAATCACAGTGAAGTTGCAATTTACAACAGACGACCCTTTCAGCATTTACTGAAGACATCCGGCTTGTTAGAATAATCATCATATATATCAATTATCATCATCTCTTCTACTTCCTTAGCTAAACGTTTCTGGTAAGTGACATTGGCAATAGCTTTCTTATCGGGGATACAAAATGATACACATACGGAACAGAGCAAAGGACCACATTGAATACAGATACAGCAAGAAAACAGAACTGCTATAATTATGCAGAGACCAGTCAAAACCTTCCAACCCCAAGCAGTGATCAATGCCCAAAACCATCCAGAAAAGGACCAAGTGCCATTTTCTGTATGGATTTCAGCTGCAATTTTATGCAACCTGTTAATTGCATTGTAGACTGAAGGTGTGTGGTCAGGAATAAACACACAGCAACTACTTCCGATAATTTTACAAGCTCCACCTCGATCAGCTAACATAACATCTAACACCATACGATTCTGCAATGCAACAATTCTGGTAATCTGTAATTCTTCCGTAAGATTCCCAAGAGCAGCAGCGGTTTGGTTTGTCACAGCCTCTACCACTCGTGTTAATCTTCGAATTTTCCTACTATTTAGGGCAGCTCCAACGAAGAAAAACAATCCTAGATTGAAGTCGATATACTGCTGTAAACTGGTGTCAGTTTGATCCACATCATCAACTGATAAAGTACGTTTATACCTATTTACAGTCACATTATTCAACAACTTTAAATCCTTATGATAGGATGCAGGTGCCAGAAATACAGGAGGTAACAAAAATGATACATAACATACTCCGGACCAACCGGCAACCTTCATCATCCAGTTCTCCCTCACTGGACCATTGCTCCCGTTCTTTGTCAGAAGCGGTCCTCTGTATTTCTCGTACTTCTTCCTTCGCATCATGCCATCTTTCTACTTGTGACTTCACTACATACATGGCAGTAGCACCGGGCTGCATCGCAGTCTCCCGTGCCACCCGGTCTGCTAACGCATTCCCTTCTCCAATTTTATCGACTACCTTCCTATGGGCGCTACATTTAACAATGGCAATTTTCTTCGGATATGTCAATGCAGTTAAAAGATTATGAACTAACTCCCCATGCATTATTTGTACTCCATGCGACGTTAAGAACCCTCTTTCCTTCCAGAGCAGGCCGAAATCGTGCGCTACTCCGAAGGCATAGCGGCTATCTGTATAAACATTCACACACAATCCTGTACTGAGCTCACATGCTCGTGTTAATGCTATCAGTTCCGCTGCTTGAGCTGATTTCTGTGGTATGCGTGCTGTCTCCACTATTGTTTGCAATGTGGTAATCGCATACGCTGCTGAAGTCGTACCATCTGGTAGCTTCAGGCATGACCCATCCACCCACAGTTCTCCATCTACATCTGAAAAGGGCGTATCCTGGAGATCAATACGACCCTTTGTTTGTTCCTCGGTCATGAGGATACAATCATGTGCTTCTCGTGCCTCAGACCGAGTCTCGGGGTATGGCAACAATGTGGCAGGATTTAACGTCACGCACCTCTTCAACGTGATATGAGGAGCCAAAAGCGTCAGCTCATATCCCGTTAAACGGGCACTGGTCAAATGCTGCGTCTTTGTCTGATTAAGCAGGGCATCAACAGCATGGGGGACTAATACCAACAGCTTATGAGATAACACAATTCCCTCGCTCTGGCGTATTAACACAGCTGTCGCCGCAACCGAGCGAAAACAACCAGGCAATGCTCGGGCAACAGGATCAAGTACAGCCGAAAAATATGCACAAGGGCGCTGCTTATCGCCGTGCATCTGCACTAAAACTGATAATGCACATCCATCTTTCTCATGCACATACAACGAAAAAGGCTTGGTATAATCAGGTGTCCCTAATACTGGTGCTGAACAGAGGGCCTGTCGCAGTTTCTGAAAGGCAGTGTCACACTCATTCGTCCAGGGGAGCGGGATAGGTGTATCTTTTGTCAAAAGGGCTAACAATGGCTTGGCTATATACGAAAACCCTAATATCCACTGCCTATAAAACGAAACAAGACCCAAAAATGCGCGCACGTCCTTCTGCGTGGACGGCGTCGGTGTATCCAGAATCACTTGAACACGGTCTGGTGTGAGTGCACGTCCCTCCTTAGACAAAAGGTGACCTAGATAAGTCACCTTTGGTCTACAAAATTGCAACTTTTTCCGAGAGACCTTGTGATTGTGGGATGCCAAAAAGGAAAGCAAAGACAACGTACTCGTTTCACACAACTCCGGGGTGTCAGCCGCCAGCAAGATGTCATCGACATATTGAATGAGGGCGACACCCTCGGGCAGAACAAAGGAGTCCAATTGTCTTTTCAAGGCTTGACTGTAGATGCTAGGGCTTTCCGTATAGCCCTGGGGAATTCTACAAAATCGGTAAGACCTATTATTGAGAGTGAAACCAAAAAGGTATCGACTATCGGGATGAATGGGAATTGAAAAGAAGGCATTTTTCAAATCAATAACTGAAAACGTGGTCGCCGTAGGCGGGTCCAAAGTAAGCAACGTCGTGATATCTGAAACCACTGGGTACTGGGGTATCACGATCTTGTTTACTTCTCTCAAATCAATGATAAACCGATAGACTTTGGCATCCGTATCCTTTTTCAGAATGGGTAGAATCGGGCTATTACAAACATTATAGGGAACTTCTTCCACCACTCCCACCTTAATCAAATCCTGCACAATCTGTATAAGAGCCTCTTCCCCCTCCTGCGAAATACGATACTGCGGAAGGCGTGGTAACACCGCCCCCTCCTGGACACTAATGTGAACAGGCGGAATCACCATCTGTCCCACATCAGTATCCGAAGTGGCCCACAGAGCACGGGGGAGGGCAGCTAACACAGCATCTTCCGTAGCCACACACATCCGTTCAGACCGGGGGTAATTGTCATTCAATATCACCCGCACTCCAGCAGGGGAACACCGGATAGTAGCTCTGAAGTGCTTCAGCATATCAAGGCCCATAATATTATCCGGCGTGTTCGGGGCTAGCAAAAACGGACAGGGTGCAGAAAAGGAATTGACCTGAAATGTGAGGGGCCGCGAAAGAGGGCTTCGGGAGAGTGTTCCATCAAACCCTACCGATGTAACCATTAAGCCAGATGGGGGAGCCCTCGGAACCAATTGTTTAGACAGCGCACTACGAGTCGCTCCTGTGTCCACTAGAAACTGATCAGTGGAGCCCAAAACCTCAGCTGATACGTAAGGACCCCTCTGATCAACTGGCACCTCAACTGATTCTAACCCCCATCCAACGCATTCCTATGCATGCTGCGAATCATGATACCCAGACCGGTCAATTCCCGACACTTGATACTGATTTTGTCGATCAAAAACATTAGACCTATCTCGTTGCTGCCCAGCAAGGTCAAAACGAGCGTGATCAGTAGAATTCCCTCTAAAATTCGAGAAACCCCCTCTACCTCTGGGGCCACTCTGAGTGTGTCCCTGACCGTGCCCCTGCCGTGAAGCATGCAACGCTGGGCATTCTCTGGCCCAGTGCCCCGATTGCTTACAATACGCACATTGATTCCTATTCAGATCAGATCGGCCTGAGGGAGGACCATAAAATCCTCCCCTACCCCTATTTACACCCCGTCGGGGCAGACCATATACTTGTGCTAACATCACCTTCGTTTTTAAATCCTTCGATTTCTTTTCCTCCTGCCCCTTCGCTTCTAGCTCCTGGCGCTCATAGTACTGAGCTATAGTCAGAAGGGCTGTCGGGGTCGTAGTGGACCAAGAACTTTCACTCGCTTTGAGGCGAGCTGCAATTGCCGGTAATAAATTCGCCACATATTTGTCAGCAAAAAGGTGCCGACCCGTATCATCCGTAAGAGACTGACCACTAAAATCATGAAACGTCTCCTCAAAGCGCGTAAAGAAATCTGCAACTGATTCATCGGCTTTCTGCTTACACGAGGCTAGCATATTCCAGTCAATCTTTTTAGGGGGAATGATGGTCTTCAACTTAGTCAAAATAGCAGCGGGGAGATCTAAAATAATCTGAGGTGGTTTCTGCGCGGGCTTTCTCTCCCTATCCTCATCCTCAAGTTCAGACCATCGAGCCTTAAAAGTGGCAGCATCATCCACCTTCCGCACAGATCGCCACATATCTGGTGGTAGAATAAGCCCAAAGAACAAATCTATATCTGCTAAGGTCATAATACAAGAATTCAAGGCCCCCTCGACTTCTTCGTAAAAGGCCGCTGGATTCTTGCGGGGATCAGGCAACGCATTCTTTAAGGCCATGACGTCAGCCCTGTGCCAGGGAGTATAAACCCAATTATACACAAAATATCCCTTAGCATCGGCGGAGGTAATATCCGAGCTAGTCCCCGCTCCTTTAGGAGGAACATACAAAGGCGCCGCCTCGCGCATTGGTTTAGCATGCACTGGATCGCTCTTATCTGATTGAGAGATGGATGAATGGCCGCCTCCAGTACGCGAATCCGACCGCCTTTCCTCCTCAAGATGTTGGCGCGCTTTCTCTTTAAGGTCTGCTGCCGCATCCCGCAACGCAAACAGTCGCCGAACTGCTTCAGGCGCCTTAGAGGGAGAGAAAACACCATTACGCAATGCTTTAGCATCCAATACCACATCGTCAGGTTCAAAGACGCTGGAATATTTCCGAAAGGCACCAATCACTTCATCAGAAAAGTGTCCCAAAAAATACAACCTTTCTCTATCCTGCCACGACTCCCAAGAAGCCAACAGTTCATCAAGGGATAACTTGCCCTTACATGCACGATAAGAAACCTGCCGAAGCTCACCCATTCGCTCAGCCGATAACATGGACCGCGTGTCTACCTTACTCGAACCCGATCCAGAATCTTGTGGCCTCGGGGCAGACGCGCCGACATAAGGAGGCGGAGAACGATCTAATAAATAAAAATCATCGTCATGATTATTAAGGACAGGATAGAGTGGCTGACGAACAGCATATTGACCCGAGACTTGTAACCTATGTTCTTTCTCTTGTTTCTCCGTCTGTTCTCTTTCCTCCCGACGCTTTGCTTCCTGCGCTCTCACATGATCATTCTTTCGTTGCTCTTTATCAAACAGCGCTTTCTCGCGTTTCTCTCGCTCACGCACTTCCTTCACCCATAGTCGCACACATTCAAACATGTCTTGCCGCGCACGTCGTTTACACATACACTGTTCCACATACTCAATCTTACGTATATCAAACGACCCATACAACGGCCACCGTAACTCAGGATCCTTCTTGGTATATTTCCTCCATACTGTGCTGTACATTCTGGAGGAAAGACCATGCTTCACATACATATCCCTATTAGGAGTCCCCTCTGGGGGAGCTGGAGCAGATTCCTCGAGGTTTAACCGGTTTCCAAAACAGCAGCACCACTTACGGAGTGCGCTAAAAGCAGGCATGCTCAAAAATAATGCAGAATATGCAGTATTATCAAAAAAATGGCACTTAAACGTTGTGCTGGTCAAAGTTACACAGTTCCGGAGAAATATCTCCACATTACCTGCCTATATGTGTTGCAACGCATATATTCTCACAATAATCAATACAAGATATGACCGGTCATCACAAATCAAACTCAAATAGCCAACCCAGGCTTCAAAAACTCGGAGCAAGTACCGTACGACGGTTCTTACCAATCAAGAGTCCAGATTCCAACTGCCAAGCTCCAAAATTCGCCCAAACGGCTGTCACGGCAGGACCGACAGAAGAGGTCTCAGTCGAGGACCGGCGCCACCCAGATGGTCAGGTCGGAAGGGAAGGAAGAAAAACCTCGGGATGCCAGGACTAAAGTGCCTCTGGCAGTGATCACATCCCCGGCCAAATTCCTCACCTTCGTCGCGACCAATCCTTCGAGCATCCGAGTCGCCGATGAGCCCCACGTGACGGGCGCCAATTGATGAATACAGGCCCCAGCTAGGCCCGCAGGACACAAGGGTTCGCTCTCCTGTAAAGGAATCTATAAGGAAGTTGGCACGGAAACTGCAAAGTACAAAGACAAGGTTTATTAACCCTTAAGGGTGGTCCTACAATCCATACAATACCCTTCAGTATTGCATAGAGTAGCACAAAGAACTTGCATACACGGTCCCCTTTTATACACAACAGAGGGGCTCATAAGTGGGAGGATACAACATGAGGCGAAGAATGTTACCTTTTATGGGCATTTTCAATACAAGATCAATATGTGGGCGGAGCTGACATACTCCTTAAGCCCGCGAAAACATGGTCAAGCAAGGACTAACTGATAACAGATGTGGTCAAGTCTGGGCATGCGCCAGACGGACAAAGGAACTATTTATAGACTGTTACTAGGCAGATTACAAGAGCAACTAACACAAAGATAAGACTCTCCTTGTGTTGAGCACGTGGAGACATGACAGTACAAAATGGAGTCCAGACTTCAGTCAACATAACAAAAGAAACATGTGTAAGGGAGGAGAATTCATGTCTTTAGTAAATGCTTAATCACAGTGAAGTTGCAATTTACAACACACCCTCCTTCTGCTCGAAAAGGCTCCCTTGAGCTACTAGGCTGACAAGTTTGTGTGGATGCACCTGCACCCAGTGAGTGGTACAGAGACCTGGGAGGACTTTGGACAGCTTTTCCAGCACCCCCAAAATGACTTGTTGCTCTCTATTGATGAAGGAAAGAATCCAGAAACACATGTCTAGAATTATTTACAATGACAGCGGTAGTAGTGTATAGATGGGTCGCACATCAAAGATTATAAATATGTACAGGGCTGGCAAATACAATTACAAATTGATGCTTAATCAGAAACAATAAAGTAGACTACGGTGCCACTAAGGATAGATAGCACCCGACTACCATGGGTGCAGAAGGACACAGGAGCCTAGAAAGGTCCCTGTGAGCTAAAATGTAACAAAATGAATCCCGGCACTCATAAAGTTTAACTTCTGGATGTATGACCTTGATAAGTTAATACCAATATGGCAAGAGTCTATTCAATCACAGGCAAGACCCCAAAGAAGTATTTAGACAAAATTTCTTCAGTTTATTCTGTCCAAAAATTTAACATATAGGCTAAAAGCATCGCTATATCAGTTTGTAACATGACTGAATGCACTCCAAGAAATTTGTCTCAAAACAGATACAGATGGCAAAACATTCCTTCGAGGAAGGTGATGTCCATCAGTCCATGTAGGCAGATACGAAAACAGCTTTCAGTCATGTTACAAACTGATATAGCGATACCATATTGGTATTAACTTATCAAGGTCATACATCCAGAGGTTAAACTTTATGAGTGCCGGGGTTCATTTTGTTACATGTCTAGAATTACACAGCACGGGCTGCACCAACAAGGGTGAAACATTAAAGACTACTACTGAAGTAAGTGTTATCATGCACTTCACCCTGATGCACTGGGGCAAACTGAGTGCTGGGACAGGAGGCAATGTGCTCTCACCCTCCTTCTGACTGCTATGAAGGTGTTATCTTCAATTGCTGTGTGTGTTTGCTGAAATCCACCTCTGCAGGATAGGTGCGGGAAAGAGGTGCAGGAAAATAGAGAATGGGAACGCACAGGGAAAATCGGATGAAAAGGACCTGAAACTTCCTTTTACCTCAATAAACCCCTTTCCAGATTTTAAAGATACAGCAAGGAGCTAAGGAGATGGCACAGTATAGCAGAAGTAGAGCATATGTGGCTTCAGCACGACCTTTCTCTGCGATAGAGAGCACCAGGAGTCCTATCTAACCATGCCCAGGACTGGTGGCTCAGTGGGCTAATGTATCTGTTCCTGCAATCTGGTCACAGATGCAGATTCCAGCAGTTCCCCTTAGATGTATAAAATGAGTACAGTTTGGTAACAATGAACATCTGCTGTTGAGTACCACAATTTCTTAAGGGGTGAATGTGCACTTTACAAAGACACACTCGCTATTTTACAATTCTATATTACTCAGTATGGTTGAATCCTCTAAGCCATGGATCTAACAGCTCTTTGAACCTGCGAAGTGACTAGAAACTCGGGGGCAGATTTACAAGCCCCTTGCGTGACTTTTGCGCTTCAGTTGCGTCACTTTTTTGACGCAACAGCGGCGCAAACAATGTGGCCTATTTACAACGTGACGCATCTAGGAAGAGGCGTCACGTTGTAAAGCCCTGCGTCACATTATACCTGCGCCAGGTATAATGTATGCAGAGTGGGTGTTCCCACGCAGGAAGGCCTCGTAAAAGTGACTCAGTGAAATCTACAAGATTTCACTGCACCACTTTTAGGACGCCACTGCGTCAAAACCTTCGCCTGCTTCAAACAGGCGTAAGTAGTGACGCAGTATAGTGGGAATAGGCCTCAACAAGCATTGCTGGGGTTGCGTCGTGCTTGCGACACGACTTCAACAATGTGTGACTTTTCCACCAACAGATGCGTCAGAATTTCTGATGCATCTGTCAATCCTTGCGCCATAGTGCGCCGTATTGTAAATACGGCGCATCTATGGTGGCGCAAGGGTTTCTAAGGGTGGCGCAGGGAAAGTGACGCATCTCTACAGATGCGTCACTTTCTTGTAAATCTGCCCCTTGATGTGGTGGACCCTGAGGCTTTCCTGCCTAACCCAGGTAGATGTTAAATGTATCGTATGTTATTCCTGTAGCCGGCTTTGCAAGAATGGTTAGGTTTGTGGCCGCCATATACCTGGTGTCAGCAATAGCAGTGTGGTCTGTCGTTTTTCGTGTATCAGTGGATATCTGTGAGGTGGGTGGCATCTTTGGCTAGTTATATTTTGGGGAGAAGCCAGTGGCACCAGTAGTCTATAATGCAGTATCCTGATTTTCTAGTATAGTCTATAATGCAGTATCCTGATTTTCATATATTATAGTTGTAGAACGGATGTCTAGGAGTCTTGTTATGCACTTTCAAGTGTAAATTTTTATCTTCATTGGAATAATGTAACTGTATTCTACAGCCATCATATCGCCTTCAAGGCTGACATGTTTCACCCTTAGTCGCATACCATTTCTGGTGCTTTCTCAAGGCAGTACGTAATAATGCTCATGTCTACAGACTGCATACGTCCAATTTTTAACAGACCGCAACCCAGGTGGATTTACAAGTATGGATGTTTCACTGGTCATAATATATGGGGAACAACCTTTACAACGCAACTTTTACAACGCACTACACTTACAACGCATTTTTTACAACGCAAAATCCATTACAACGCACTACACTTACAACGCATGACACTACAACGCATTTTTAAAAACTACCTTTACAACGCATTCCATTACAACGCCTACCATTACAACGCATAATATTACACTACACTATCCAACACTTACCCTACTGTTGCACCCCCTGGAGTTAGAGTAGTAATTTTTACCCCTATACTATCCAACACTTACCCTACTGTTGCACCCCCTGGAGTTAGAATAGTAATTTTTACCCCTATACTATCCAACACTTACCCTACTGTTGCACTCCCTGGAGTTAGAATAGTAATTTTTACCCCTATACTATCCAACACTTACCCTACTGTTGCACCCCCTGGAGTTAGAATAGTAATTTTTACCCCTATACTATCCAACACTTACCCTACTGTTGCACCCCCTGGAGTTAGAATAGTAATTTTTACCCCTATACTATCCAACACTTACCCTACTGTTGCACCCCCTGGAGTTAGAATAGTAATTTTTACCCCTATACTATCCAACACTTACCCTACTGTTGCACCCCCTGGAGTTAGAATAGTAATTTTTACCCCTATACTGTCCAACACTTACCCTACTGTTGCACCCCCTGGAGTTAGAATAGTAATTTTTACCCCTATACTATCCAACACTTACCCTACTGTTGCACCCCCTGGAGTTAGAATAGCAATTTTTACCCCTATACTATCCAACACTTACTCTACTGTTGCACCCCCTGGAGTTAGATTAGCAATTTTTACCCCTATACTATCCAACACTTACCCTACTGTTGCACCCCCTGGAGTTAGAATAGTAATTTTTACCCCTATACTATCCAACACTTACCCTACTGTTGCACCCCCTGGAGTTAGAATAGTAATTTTTACCCCTATACTATCCAACACTTACTCTACTGTTGCACCCCCTGGAGTTAGAAAAGTAATTTTTACCCCTATACTATCTAATACTTACCTTAAATGCAATTTACTATTATGCGTTGTAATGGTATGCGTTGTAAAGGTAGTTTTTAAAAATGCGTTGTAGTGTCATGCGTTGTAAGTGTAGTGCGTTGTAATGGATTTTGCGTTGTAAAAAATGCGTTGTAAGTGCATGCGTTGTAAAAGTGTGCGTTGTAACGACATACATCCGTATATATTGGCCGTACTGACACTCATACAAGAAGGTTCTACAACTAAAGTCCATTCCACAACTAAAGTCTAGTATGGATTTGTCTAGTAAGATTTTGGATCATAGACCTCCAGTGTCATCTGCCACCCTCCATAATATATCATAAAATCTTTGTAGGACTATTGTCAACACAGCATATGCAGAAAACAAGAAGTTGTACATGCTGTGTGAGAGCTCTACTGACAAGTTTACAACACAATAATTCGTTTTCACCTAACTAAATAGCACAATTAGAAAAACACACAAATCTTACAGCTTTTTTCCTTGAGACTGGCAAATTATACACAAGGTGACCACATTGTTCCAGGTCATTACAGGCACTGTTTCCACTTCTGTTTTTTTTTAGTGTGATAGACTAATGTAGTGTAGGTGATATAGACTTCATTTGCTTCCTTTGAATTATTAAATAAAACACCTGAAAACAACCATTTGTGGGTGAAAGATTGTCCATAATGGCCTGGTATGAGGTAGTCACCCTAACTATGCGTGACCAGACATTTGAAGCATGTCGATGGTAATCGCCAAAAGCAGCCAAATTGAACAAGGAAATGCCACAGAGTGCGGAATCTTGCTTGAATGGATTGGTCTATTGGCTGCTCACTGAGAAAGTAATTTATGACTTTAGTAAAGGTTGCGGCAAAGGTGCACAAGTCACCTCCTAGATGAGGATATAGAGGAAAGTGTACATTTAGTGCGTCAAATGCCAAATCTCAGCATGGCATTTGGCCATTGCTATTCTAGAAGTGTTCTGTGATAATGAACACAAAGGTATTTGCCAAATCACCTGTGTTTTAAATGGGCAGGCACTGCTCTGTACTGAATCCATGGACTTATGTTATTTGCAAGGGAGAGTACCTGCAATTCTCGACACTGCTATAATATATTTAATTTGGGAGTACCTGCACCTCTCAGGAGCAAACAAGCGCTCTCAATAGTGAGTACCCGCACTTCTATATTTCCGTTTAAAGCACTGAAAATCACTGTTACTCAATGAGCGATAACCTGTAGATACAGGTTCTCCGCTAATCAAACACAGAAAATATTGGGCTCTCCATAGCAGCCATTAGTCACACAAGGAACTACCTACCGACTGCATCTCGGGGAACTCGGGGAACAGTGTCCATCTTGGTTCGCCTTAATAGCCCCATTCCCTATAACTGACACTGGTAAAAATTCCTGTTCAGCAGCTGCTCATGGTTTGTATTGACCTAGTTATTGACATATGTTTTTTTGGCTATCTATTAAATTGATAAGGGGACATTCCAGCCACTTCTGATTGCATTTTGGCACTGGTTAGTGCTGTGTACTGGTGTCTATTGATTCCATCTGATATTTGTATTTAGCCAATAGAATTTATCTTGGTTTCTTCAACTGGGATATTTAGTCCACCCCTGCAGAGAGCATTGATAACTTTTCAAGCGGAATTTACACAAAGCAGAAGCAAACCCCTTAATCTCAGGGCCGGATTCACAAAGGGCCTCTCCACTTGTGGCGGAGGCCCTGCAGTTTTGGTAGGGGTTCCGCGGGACCTTCGTACTGCAGTTACCAATTGCGGAAGTCACGCCACGAGTGCGGGGTCCCCGCCATGAGTGTGGGCCCTCCTACCTCGACTGCGGGGCCTCCACCACAAGTGCGGGGTCCATGCCATGAGTGTGGACCCTCCCGCCACAACTGCCGGGCCTCCACCATGAGTGCAGGACCTCCACCATGAGTAAGGGCCCTCCTACCTCGACTGCGGGGCCTCCACCATGAGTCCGGGGCCCATGCCATGAGTGTGGGACCTCCCGCCACGACTGCTTGGCCTCCGCCAAAAGCGTGGGCCCCTGCCATGTGTACTGGCCCTCCTACCTCGACTGCTGGGCGTGCACCACGAGTGCGGGCCCATGCCATGAGTGTGGGCCCTCCCGCCACGACTGCTGGGCCTCCGCCACAAGTGCGAAGGCCCTTGGCTAATCGCCCCCTCACTATTTTTCTCAAAAACCTTATGTTTTTTGTCCCAACTTCTCCAAATCCCACTCCTGAGCGCACATGGACCCTGCTATCTCTGCCTTTGATTTCCTCATTGGGCTGCCTGTATGTGTTTTGGTTAAAGTAGGACTTTTGGTGTTGCCCAATGCTGTTTGTAATAACAGCTAATTTTACAAGTCTCTCCACTTAACTAATTTCAAGCGCCTTTTTGTTGTTTTGCTGAATAATTCTAAGTCCCTGGATTTTTGCGGCTTTGCCCAGGCAAGTCAAATAATTGTGTTCCCCAAACCAGACAGAAGGAATGGAAACATTCTGACTAAGTGGCGAGCTCTATTTGATGGTTGCACGTGGGTTGCAGGATTTTGCCTCGATTCCGGTAAGCTGTAACATGAGAGTGCCAGGTTTTTTTTTCTTACCGTGAGTGTTTTATGTGCAGCGTTGTGTTGACCGGCGCAATGCAGCAATTAAAAGCATGGAAAGAAGTGATATGAAGAGGGTCCAAAATGTTGCCTTTTTGCACATCAATTAGCAGCGAGCTAAAAAATTTCGAATATTAAAATTAAAGCCATATATTTATAAAAACGCTTACAATATATTTGTATTGATTACGCTGAGATCTAACAACGCTTTCCTATGCCAGTGTATAACAAAGTGATGCTGACTTCATCATTAATATATTTTACTGTAAATCCCACGTGAGACAAAATAAAATTCGAACAATGCATTCCAGTCTGACGGTGTGAAGGAGCAGTTTTGATATGCACCCACATGTTAGAGCTTTGGAGGGGAAGGGGTGTGTCATCTCGCAGCAGGGTGGCTGGAACTGGGTTGTCCATGTGCTTGACTTGAAACTTGAAAACTGTTGGGATTTTTCTTTTTCTATTTTTTGCACGGCTCGCTTGCAGCCTCAGAGGAATTAGGAATGTCTGTTTTTCTAAATCAAAATGTTTTTGTTTTGTAAAACACAACAGTAGACAGAGGATAGGAACGAAGAACAAACACAATACAAAAGTTCATCTGGCCAATGAATTGAACAAGCATTGGCAATGCCAATAGGTCTAGCTTTAAAGGAGTGTTGTATGCTAATGTGAAGCATTATAAGTAAATAGCGTGGAAATAGGTGTGTATTTGAGTGGAAGCAAAACACTGTAAAATAATATTGGTGTAGGTTAAAAGGTCATGTGACAGTTGCACTGTCGAGCCAGACTTATAAATCCATGCAGACTACTGACTGCCCTCCCCCATCTGTGCTGCTGCCAGAGCAAAACAACATGTTATCTAGTTATCGTAGACATTTAATAGCATTCCAGTGTCAAGTGTGTGCCCCTGAAAGTTCAAGCTTAGGCAGCTGGATAAATAAACAAAATGATCACAGCTGCGTGGAGGGCAAGCACTTTTTTGTGGAAGCACACAACGTCTGTCCAATCCAAACATGTACTCTTGGATCCCAACATGTACGAAGAGCCGAGGCTCATCTCTACTGATGCTCACATAATTGTCTGTCGACCGCTGCTTTGTTAAGCCAGACCATAAAAATAATTGAAACAGGTTATTGTTCATTAGTCCATAATATTCCCACCATTGTCCCCATATCTTATTGTTTTTCTACTGCGGATAGCCTCTATCTTTGTAAATGGGTTCTTCCATTGTAGCTTGGCTTTCTTCCAAGCTGCAATAGGAGGCGGGCTGGGGATTTCCATAATAGGCAATGTCTCATAAGGCAGTCAGAGTCCCCATGCCCACTAGCCTGCAGTCTCCTTTGCTGCTTCCTCGATCTCCTAATAGTCCTTGTGTAGCAATATGTGTAGAAGGGTAAACCAGTCTCCCCATCATTTTAGACAGAGTGGTAAGGATCTTTGACCATTATAATGCTGTGACTGGGCATTTCCAAACCATGTGGAAAAAATCACCATCTGTGTCATCGCATCCAAATCACAAGGGCAAAAAATCCTTCACAGATTTCTGGGGTAAAGTAAGTTGGATGTACATAGTTTAATTGTAAATGGCACAGCCTCGAGAGAATAGATATCTCTCGAGGAGCAACCTTTACATGCCTCCAGTCACTTTTGCCTAAGGGGGGGACCCAGGCTTTCCAGCATTCTTTAAGCATCCGAGAGAGATCAGGGGCATTCAAGATTAGGGATTTATTGATGCGCGAGATTCCGCCCAACCCCAATGGACCTTGGTGAGTTTGGCTTCTAATGGACTGTAGCCAGGGTAATAATTAAGGAGTTGAGGTGACATGATAGTGCATGACAAAGTTACTGGTAATGATAAAATTGTGTTTTGTGGGGATCAGACTCAAAATATTTATATATTTACCTTACCAACCTTTCCCTAGCCTAGAGATTCAAGTTAGGTCTTATCTTGCAAAGCATTCCATGTGGTTGCTATGCAGACGCCACTGACCGTGCCATACAGGAGTTTCCAGTGTGGGATTTTTGCCCCACTGTACCCCAGTGGAGGGCAGATATCCAACTTAGTATAATTCTTTAGTAACTTTGGGTAGTGAGAACAGAAGAGGGGCTCCGTACATTGACTCTAGGATGTTCTCTATTCCAATTAGAGAGATTTCTGTGCAAAATATCGTGCCTGCATGTCCCCCAAACAGCCACCCGTTCAGCACGAGAATCTGTGAGGCCCAGTAATAAAGTTGGGTGTCCGCCATGCCCATACCTTAATCATATATAGACTTGGTCAGTTGTTCAAATGCAATATGGAGGGTGATTTGCCCATATGAACTTTGACTCGCAGACTCGCAAACCAGCTCTTAGAGATTACCCAGGGAAAATTCGGTAATGTCTATAAAAACCTTAGTAGGGCCAACATTTCAGATAAAGCCACTCTTGCTAGCATGTTCAGTGGAAGCTTGAACCAATTGCACAAGTCGACATGTGTACAGGTGAGCAGTCGGGAGAGGTTCAGGCTCCACACTAGCTCAGATTCCAAGGCTATATGCATGGCAAGATATTTGAAATTGAGTCTGCGGATGCGGTGTCAACAGTGCAATGCGACCGCCTCAGTGCCTTCTCTGATGGGGACAAGAAGCGGTTTCGCCCAGTTTAACCTACAAGCCAGATGCTTCTTCATTTGGCTTCAACATTTTAAACAACTGGGATTCCGTATCATGGTGAAGTTCTACAAAAAGGAGCACATCATCAGCATAGAGCACTATGCATTCTTCATAATCACCTCCCTATTGAAATCCCAAACTTGTGCCCCTCTGACCCATGTTGCAAGAGGCTCCATTGCAAGAGAAAAAAGAGCGAGGATAGAGGGCACTCATGCCTGGTGCTACAACCAACAGGAAACAAGGGTGATAGGGAGCAACTCACCTTTAGTTGGTTCCAGTGGCGGGTTCGATGGCCCTAACCAGAGATAACAAGCGGGCCCGACACCCATCCTCATCAGCACTATAAATAGGAAGAACCAATCCAGTGAATCAAAAGTCTTTTTGAAGTCTATAAGCATGAGTACTCTGTTCACCTGCATCATCTGAGCCTGGGCAAGCGCAACATGTACTCTACGGATGCAGCAGGTGCTGCGATGGGGGATGAAGCTGCATTGGTCCAGGTGAATCAGAGAGGTGATAGCATGACATTTTCTTTAAACTAGGATCTTGGCATGGACCTTGATCTCCATGACAATGAGGGACATGGGGCAGTATGAGTGGCATTGTTCTGGCTGACGGCCTGGCTTTTGGATGATAACTATTGTTTCTAGGTTGCCAGGCAACTGCGGCCTCCTGGCATAGAGGTGAGAAGTGAGGAGCAGTTTGAATTTCTTGTAATATTCAATTGGGAACCCATCCAGCCCAGAGTTTGCCTGACTGTAATCACAAATGGTTACCTCAATCTGTTCTGCCATGATAGGTTGCTGAAGATCTTCTCTATTTTGAGTGGACAGAGCCACCAGGGGGAGGTCTTCCATTAGGGGAGTGACTTTCTCCTGTTCAAACCTTTCCTGATGCTCCGCTGCTGTGTCTGCTTTCTTCCTATCTAGGTCTACTATGTTAAGGACCATTGTAGAGGCAACATTGTGGATTGCTAAACAATAGAGCAATTTACCAGATGTATCTCCAATTTCGAAGACAATTCCATTTGAGGCCATCCACCATTGCCTGTGTTAATCTGAGAAATATTCCACTCCTTCCCTTTCAAATAGGCTTTGGCTCTACCCCAGAGCATGACTTTGCCTTCCACTATCAATTCTGGTCTCTTGTGAGACTTCATCTGTATTCCCCGCCTGGGATGGGCTTAAAATCTGAATCCAGCAGGTTGATTAAGGAGTGAGTTCGGCTGTCACAAAGGTCTTGCTGGATTATACGTCATTGCCTTACGATAATGTACAGCACAGTAGGTACAGCTTCCCATATGAAGACAAACAATCTCAGGGGTTCAAAGCATCCAGATCAGGTACACTGGGAGCTTCGCTGCTGTCTATCAATTGTTAAAGCTCTCCCCACTCCATGCACAAACAGCAGCTTTCTATGCATGTGAAGGACAACCACTCAGCACTCACAGAGGAGTCTGTCTCTAGTTCTAGTGACTGTGGTGCAGAAACTGCAACATTATTTGGAAATACAACAAATCTGCAAAAGTTGCACAATAGGGACCATCTGGCAAGGGGGGGCATATGTGCTCCTTTCAAGACCTGCAACATCGGTTCTCCCTGTCCCGTACACAATTCCACAAATATTTGCAGCTTCGCCACGCCCTGTCCTGCCTCCTGAGTGACATTACTGAGCTGCCTGACTATTACCCTCTCCAAGCCAAGCTCCTCATGGGTCGGCTGGGAAAAGGAGCAATATCCCACATTTGCCACACATTAGTAATTAACGCCCAAAGTGTTTCTAGCGCTTGAGTAAAAATGTGAGCAACTGACAGCCCCCCTTGAGGACGTGTATTGGCGTGACCCTCGGATCGCCCCCGAGAAATAACTATCTCTTCCAAAATGCAGCTGATCCAACTACATTACTTGCACCTCACCTATTTCACACCCAAGCACTTATGGTATGCCAGGAAACTTCCCCAACCCGCCTGCTCCAGATGTACTCAGGCTAATGCAAAATGTTTTCATATGGTAAGAACCTGTCCCCAGCTAGAGGGCTTCTGGTGAGGGATTGAAAAGATGCTCTCCTGGAAAGACCGGTGGTCCTGACCCCGAGGTGGGACTGCCTGGCATACTGGAAGACCTCGGTGGTCCCCAATGTAAAACATAATGGTGGGATGGCCACGATGGTAGCCAAACGTCATATTGCCTGCAGATGGAAATCCCCGCTACCCCTCACAGTGGCAGGATGGTGCGCTGGGGTGGATTGGTGTGCTAAAATGGAGCAACCGATTTATCAAGCCCGGGGATGTCCGCAGCAACACATCAAGATGTGGGGCACGTGATTGTCATACAATGTCAATGTCAAACATTTTTATAGAGCGCACAAATCACCAAAAGGTCTCAAGGCGCTATGGGCTGGAGGGAGATTGGCCTCTGGATAAGAATGAAATATTATGATGTATGCTCATTTACCGTGCGCTAAACTTGAAACGGATTCTACTGAATATTATAATGCAAATAATAAACATCGGTTTATCAAACAAATCTGCAAAAGTTGCAGGAGTTTATTCCAAGAATTCCATAATTGTGCTTTGTTCTTCTATGTCCGAGAGACCTTGCTGTCCATTCAGCCAGGGGTATGCATTTCAGCCGACTCTGTGATCGTGTCAGATTTACATCTTCAGGTACGGGATGGTGAGTGTATTTACAGACTGACCGTAGCTGACAACTGACCTAGTGACCTTTGCAGGAATTGGAAAAACAAGAATATATTTGTTGAGCTAATGCGGAGTAGAGGTACGACGTCATGTGAATTGGCTGTTAAAGCAGATAACATTTAGAATATACATAAAAACTAGATAATAGAAAATGATAAACATGAAAGGGGTGCCAACTTGCTTGTTGGTATGGCACCTTCATGTATTGCCTTTACTCATGCTGATTCCACCCACAGCCGCCAACAGGACGGGCAATCCAGCGAACCATCATTAAGTTTGAAGTTAATCTTCAGTTCCTGGGTGAGATATTGTGAGCACTGTGTGCCAGTCAGAAGCCATGGATTTATTTGCCACATTGGGTGTTCTCCAATGTTAAGGGTCCCAATGTTTAAGACTTTTGGGAAGTGATTGGATATCCCCCGGGGAAGGATGTTTACTTTCATTGTGCACAGCATTGGGTATCTAACACTTGTATCCCACCCCGTGGGAGGTTGCCCTTCATGTCTGAGGACTTTGGTGTCTCTGTTCGGGTCCCTCTCCATCACTATGAGCCTTGCCTCCTTCTTGGCTTCCCTGTGTTGAGTTGTCGCCTACTTTCTGGACGCCCTCTGTCTGTGCCTTTTTAAGGTGACACTTCAAGTCTTTTTTCTCATACCCAATCCTAGGCTATCTCAGGTTAATCAAAGAAGATGAAGTGTGACTGGTCAAGGACCATCAGCCTAACTGGGTACATCAGCATATACTTCAGGTTTAGGGCATGCAATTTCTGTTTAACTGCGTCAGAGGATTTCCTTCATCTCTGAGAAGCCCGAGTATAGTCTGGAAAAATCATGATCTTGCTAGATTGAAAAGACAGGTTCTCCTTTGCTCAAGCGCCCTTCAGTATTGTACCTCTGTCTTTGTACTTTAATATTTTGGTGATGATGGGATGAGGCAGGACTCCTGGAAGAGGTTACTAAATCAGGGCCTTGTGGGCTCTCTCAAGTACGAAGCAGGGTGATAGTGCGTCAGGAGACAACCAGAAGGACATCCAATTTTCTAAGAATTTTTCAGGGTTCCACTTCTCTACACCTTCCGGGAAGCCCATGAATGATAAGTTGTTCCTCCTTGCACTGTCCTTGTTCTTCTAGGGAGCAGAATTCAGAAGAAGGACAGGAAACCATGGATATCAGTGATGTGACAGGATCCTCCAGCTTGGCAAAGCAACCTTCAGATTCAGAGACTCTGTCAATGACATTTATGTAGAACTTGTCGAAGGAGCACAATATGTACATCTACTTCTCTAATTTTAGTTTCAAGCCATGTGCAGGAAGCTTGAATTGCTACCAGTATGCCTTCTGTGTTAGGTAGTAGGGAGGACACCCCACATGTCTGGTTCAGGCAGATTTGCCAGTGGGACAGTGTATTTTTCTATCTTCACCTTTGCCTGAAGTGGGATAGGTTGATATCTACCCATGGTAGTAATGTCTTGGGTCCTACAGCTCTAAAGTACAGAGAAAACAGTCCCGTATTAGAACAGTGACTCCACAAGTGGTAGATCCAGCAGTTGTTGTGCACTTTGCGGATCCTCTAAATTAGGACCACCTACAGGGTTACATATACAAGGTGGATCATCTATCGGTATGGCCCAGACTGTGTGCTACAAAGATTTCACCAAATGTGTCTAGTGGTATAGTTGCGGTCATGCTTGGTAGGTGGAGAGCCCAAGCAATGCTATGAGTGCACAGAGGTGTTAAAACCGGATTATAGCAGTATGTATTGCTCCAGTATTGCCATTAGCACCTTGCAGTTGTAGATGGTGTCCCTTGCCCAAGCAGCTCCCCTTGCCCGAGGCAGCGACAACAGTGTCAGTGTTCAGGCAGCCAATGCTAGGCCTAGTCTCAGGTCTCTCTTGTCGTCACAGCCTATAAACCGCTGATGGTACTGACCTGCTTGCACTGCAAGGTGAGGGTGACCCACAGGCAGCACAAACAGCTGTGTTGTCAGCATCTCAAATAGTCAGTTCCAGTAGTCACAGATTTTAGGACCTTGAGTGACTTTTTCCCCTGTACAACGAAGGAGCCAGGATTCTTTGGTTGTGCTTATCTGAACAGGGTGCAGCTACAGGCTTCAGACGGTGGAGGGGCATCATAAGATGGACTGTAGCTCATCGATCTGAAGGGTGGGACTTGACGGCGCCAGGATGAGGGCTGGGCCCAATTTAACCACAATGACCTGAGTGGGAGGCAATTTCAAGTTTGTTAGCAGCTATCCCATACTGCCATTGACTCACCCTATATGCCTGTACCAGGATTTAAGAAGAGCGCCCTGAAAATCTGGCAGAAGGCCCTGAGCACTGTCCATGCACAAGATCTCTGTAGCTCTTAGAAGGAGACCCTCTCCATGACCCAGGTGGTGCTAATCACTGTTCAAAGGTTTTGTTCAGTGTTGTGGTCATCTCACAGTTGCAGAATACCTCCCTGGGGACTGGGCCCTTTTCCAACTCGGGGGCCTCCATTGAGAGAGAGAGC
Organism: Triturus cristatus; assembly: GCF_964204655.1. Taxonomy (NCBI): domain Eukaryota; kingdom Metazoa; phylum Chordata; class Amphibia; order Caudata; family Salamandridae; genus Triturus; species Triturus cristatus. Next base: position 122,995,858 of record NC_140593.1, read on the forward strand.
AAGCCCCTGCTTGTCGACTGCCCATCTGCCTCTAGCAAAGAAAGGCAAGGGGCTGCCATGTGTGTCTGCGTCCTGCCCGTCAGCGTGCGAGAGATGTGTGGCCACAGGATGAGTGTTAGTGCTCAGGCCACTGATCTTGCTTCAGCGGTGTTTACCCCCCTGTGTAGGCACTAAGACAGTTCCAGCCGCACCAAGGGAGGCCTTTTAAGTCTTGTAAGTTCTCCAGATCAGAGGCCCCCTGGGCTCACTGCTCACCTCTGTCACAGGTCACTCTGCTGGGGCAGTGGGGAGCCTCCAGCCATATGCGCGCCCTCTGCTTCACTCCGAAATGCAGGGGATCACTGCATGTGTCTGCACCTTGTCATACACCCTGCATGAGGATGTCTGCTTCAGGAAACTCACATGAACAAAGATTGCAGGTCTCAGGTCCTGGTGGCCACCATCTTGCACTGCCCACACTGGGGATGTTCAGAGGCCGAGGAACTTCCCTGCTATGCATTTTGCGCCAGATCAGGGACACATTCTCCAAGTATGCACTCGTCTATGCTCTACTGCATCATAGGCAGAAGGAGGCAGTGTATTCAGTGTCCAGCAGCAAGTATTATGAATGATGGTCAGGGAGGGAAATAGAGCGCTTGAAAATGCAGCCGCCATCATGGCCTCCGAGGCCATGCACCAGGAATGGCGGTTTTACATTGTTTGCAAGACAAGAGTAAATATGATGCTTCTTGTGTTGTTCCAAAAAATCTGACCCTGTAAATATTACATATTGATAAGTAAATTAGATTAGATGAAGCAACACATCTGTCTATCTATCTATCTATCTATCTATCTATCTATCTATCTATCTATCTATCTATCTATCTATCTATCTATCTATCTATCTATCTATCTATCTATCTATCTATCTATCTATCTATCTAGCTGTTGTATTTATGGTTGAGATAACTATTTCAGGGGAAAGCCTAATGACTTAATTGGCAATAACTTTGGTCTGTTTAACCAGTCACACAACATTGGAGAGAGGGCCCCACACAACAAGGGGACAGAGCCCTGTTTTAAACAGTAAACACAATGTCCCCAAGGGAGATACCATACCACAATAACTCACATCTTACAGTCAAACACACAGTCAGAGCTTGTCATGTACCATCCATCTCAACCCCAGTACCGCTGTAGTATAGAAAAGACACAAGTTCGTTGGAGTACTTCCGTGATTTATTATTAGCTGTACACTAGAAATTGCATATCAATTATTGCAATAAAAAAGAAACTTAAAGACACTTCACAACATTATAAATAATTCTCATGTGTAGGGAAAATTTCATTAAAAAGCACCATTCATGACTACCACATTGCCACACAGTAAAAAGTGACACAATCCATAAAGCATATAGCAAAATAGTATACAAAATTGGGAGGGATACAACAAGACTATATGAATGGTCTATTTCATATTGCTGCTCTGGATCCACTTAAACTATATAATTCATCAGTCATCGTATCAGCTATGTTAACAGATCCAGTCTTTTTTTGACCTCGTCTATGCATTTCGGTGGGTGTGTATGATTTTCACCACCTTTTTCAAGACGCGTATGCGTGTCACACTATAGATTGCCAGTGCCATTATTTTGTCACGGGTGCCTCCATAAGACAGGAATTACCTTTACTATGCCAGGGCAAATACCACGCTCACAAGCATGATACCGGATTCTCATTTATGCTCCCTTTATTCACTTACACTCATTCTCATTCACTCTCACTCATTAATATTCACTAATTTGCACTCATTCATAGTCAATCATTCTTTTACATTCACTGTTACCCATACCCTAATTCTCAATCACTCTCACTTATTTTCACTCAGTCGGGCTTACACATTCTCACTCATTCACACTCACTGTCACTCAAATTCACTCTTAATCTGACTCGATTATATATTCTCACTCAAACTCACTTGCACTTACTCTTACTAACTTTTTACACACTCACTGTCACTCTCACTCGTTCTCACTCACATTGATTCTCACAATCTCCACCACTCCCTCACGCTCATTCATTCTCATTTAGTAACTTGCAGTCACTCTTCTTCTCATTCAGTCTCACTCACTCGTGCTCCCTTATTGACACTCAATTGACATTATCACTCACTACCTGTCACTGACTCTCATTCACTTTAATTTACACACGCATGCTTACACATAAACATGCAATAACATGTTCTCTCTCACATAAACCTAGCACCAGCAAGCACGCACATTTGAAAGCATTTTTTGTACTTCACTGCAAGGACTTTATGTGTTTACATGAAATTTGCTGCATTTGCTCTTTGCTATTTCTGTATTGTACCTTTTAAATTTTGTAATAAATATTTATACATTTTCTAACTATGCCCTAGAACTCACTTATCAAGTCAGTCCTTTTTTTTCCTTGACTGTATTTTCGATGTGCTAATTTGTACGTTATTTTAGGGCACATTGCCTCATGAAAGTGAGGTTAACATCGTCTCCGATCCACCCAACCTGTAGGCGTGTTCTTGAGGTTTGAGATTTTAGAGGTACAGCTCACCCACACTAGACTCAATTGGGCCCTCCTTTATTAGTCTTAATAATATATGATGTAATTTAGAAATTGTTTGGATTGGGAAAAGATATTAGAATTTAGGATAATATAAATACAAATAGGTGTTTAATTACAATGAATACTCACCAAAGAACGCTTTATATTTATCTCTGTATACACCATGAGTTGAAAGTAAGACACTTAATGAATATCCCAGCATGTGGCGTTTCTAAGAAGCATGTGGGAAACTGCCCTTTTTGTATGGTCGCACGCCCCTCCACTTTTTGCCCCTTTATGACTCTGAGTGTGCACTGACGCCTGCTGCCCAGGCCCTAGTGTCAGTGCTCTCTCCCTAAAACTGATACATGTGAATTGGTAGCCCCAATTGGCTTTAACCCCCTAATAAGTCCCTGGTAAATGTTACCAGTGGTACCCAGGGCACTGGAGTTAAAGGGGTCACCAGGGCCTGAAGCACTGTTTGTGCCACCCTGAGTGACCCAAGTAAACAGATGACAGCAGGCATGCCATTGCAGACTGCATGAGGCAGTGCAAACTGCTCATACTTGACTTTACCCTCATCATGTGTGGCAAGGTCAAAGCACTATTTTAATATATGCCAGTCACCCCAAAGGTAGGCCTCCTGAGCCCAGGAGGCAGGATGCATTATCTTAAAGGTGTGGACATATAAGTGCCTATAGTAGCCTTTTCCCATTACAGTCTACAATAAGTGATCAGGGGGCCATAGGATAACTTAGGTGGGCACTCGGGCACCCCCGAGGTTGCAAGCTCAATTATGATCCCATCTAAACTTGTCATGTTGGTAGCAAACGACTTGTCTCATCATCCCTAACATTATTCTCAGGTCAGGGTTGATGTGACATGCACCCAGATGGCTACCTTTACTATGCCCTGGCTGAAATCCTACAGCTGCTGCCGCCAAGACAGGAATCTGACCCCCCTGCTAGGAGGTGCGAACTCTCCTGGAAGTCAGAAAAAAGGCCTGCCTAGGAAGGAGGTGACACCTCCCTCCCTGACAGGATAGCTAGTGAAGAGACACTTCAAGGTGGTGAGCTTCAAAGTTTTCACCGCCTCTCATATGCAACCAGGCTACCTCCCAAGGGAGAAAATAGCCTGCCCTATCCTCGAGGCACATTTGCACCAGGGCAGGTGGGAAATCTTGCACCACACCCCTAGCTCCCCTGGCACCAGAACCTCAGTTCTGATTCGAACTACAACAAAAGACAAAGAAGAGACCCTAGTCTGCGACTTCAGGACCTGCACAAAACAAAGGCATGATACTCTGCACCTGAAGCAACCACCCTGCAACTGCACGACTGTGACTCGGCCCGGACCAAAAGACTGGTTCCCCCAGACAGAGTGACCCCTTTGAGAGCCAAAAGCAACTTTAGACTCCCTTGGATTAGTTTCACTAGTCCTCTGAAGTCTGCAAGTAAACCCATATCCCAGAACCAAAGAACTGCTGGCCTTTGGGCCCTCCAAGGGATCATCTAAAAGTAGATGGTCCAGTGTACTGTGGGAAACATTTTTCTGACCCACAGCAAGTTTCAGGTGGCTACCACTTTTCCCTGAACCACCGGATGTCGAAGTATCTTCTCGCTGACCTTAGGTTTGCCAAAGCTTGTTGTTGCAAAAAAAAGCATCCTAGAATCGGTTTTGGTGTATCACCCCTCATCAGCCATGATAGCATAAATCAAATGGCATGTAGACGATGGGACCCATGTCTGGTCATTCCTGTCCCACTTGGGGTGACAAATGCAAAAAGAGCAATAGATGGACGAAAAGCTGAACAATGTCAAACACTCATCCCCAGTTCAGAGATCTGTGCCTAAATGCATCTTTTTTTGACACTCAGTCTAGACACTGCTGCCCTTGGGAACCGTTTTTACCAATGCTTGCTGGTGGCCAGTCCAGCAACCACTACGTTCACTTGATGGCGCAGCTCAAGGGAACTCTGCAACACCTTCAACCGACCACCTGAGTGGACCTGTTGTTGACTTATTGCTTCTGTTTCCTCACCAGCACTGTCTGAGTGGTAAAACCAGCTCCCCTGAGGTTCCTGCTTCAGCACCAGACACAGCTAGAGCAACTCTGCACCTGGGCCCTACAAGCCCTACAAGCCAGGTAAACTTCAACTGACTGTAGTGGCCTCGGCCTGAGACCCGCATCACCTTACCCTCCAGTGGGTTCCAAGCAACTCGACCTACAAGAGACGGATTGTCACTAGCGCTTTTTACCATTGACCATAATATTAAAGTTCTGCAGTATTGAATTGCATTTATTTATTTTTCCGTCTAAAATTGTCTTTGTTTTTGCATCTTAAATGAATATTAAAAATCTGCTCTATTTTTATAAATTGGTGTCGGATTTCTTTCGAACTGTGTCAATTACTTATCGTCCATGTTGGTACTCTGAAACGCTTAACATATGTTACTCTAGTTAAAAGCCTGACTGCTCTGTGCCACACTACCAGGACTGAGGTAGGGATTTATTAGTGTGAATCCAAGGGACCTATTTTGGGTTACTGTGAGAGTATTATATAACCAGACTCACTACATAATACTCCACTTTCCTACAACACACTTATACATGAAGGAAATCACCCCAGAATTTTCTGCACGCTTTCTGAGATGTGCAGGAGGAAACATTCCTGTCCATGAGGATGTCACAGCAGCCCTGCCGGCCAGAGGACAGACTCCGAGCAGCCACGAACAGGGTCACCCACAAAACCAACGCACATGGAAACTCCTCCCAGGCCTGCAGTGGTAAAACAGTAAGGATGTTCGGCCAGATGTACGACCAAGGAATATGCGACTCGCAAATTGCGTCGCAATAGCATCTCGCAATTTGTGAGTTGCAAATTGGTATTTACAACAGTGTCTGTGACATTGATTGTGATTCCCAATGGAGTCGCAAATTGCATGCCTCGTGCATATTCATGAGGCACTCCCAATTTGGGACCCCATTGGGAATGGCTGGCTCTCCCAGGTATGTTGGCCTGCTGGGCTCAGCAGACCTCCATGTCTGCGACTGTTTTGCGACCGCAATTGCGGTTGCAAAACAGTCATACATGGCATTTGGGGTCACTATTAGGAAGGACACGCCCCTTTCTAATAGCGAGTCGCAAATCCTATTTAGCGAGTCGCAAATAAATCGCGACTCGCTAAATAGGGTTTGGACATGGCCCTGTAGGTTTTTGCATGTGCAAACAGGTTGCAAACCTGTTTGCACATGCAAAAATGGGTCGTACGTCCTTACACCTTGCTTCCCCTTAGGAGCTCCAGTTTAATGGGGCAATGTAGGATAGAATTGCTTAACCAAAGGTGGAGCATGAACTTCTTCTGCTGGTTCCCATGAACAATCACAAAGTATATATTCCTGCTGGTCAGTAAGATATTAAAACCTCCCTTTATGGTACCCAGTCACAAATCTCTTGAACCTCATACTCAGGTTGCCCATCCGCTAGTATAGGAGCTGGTTTCTTTTTAATCTGGTGGCCTCTACGACAGAGATAAGGCTTTAAATTTGAAACATGAAAGGAAGGATGAACTCTCCGGTAAATGGAAAGCTTGAGTCCTACAGTGGCAAAATGAATTATTTTCGAAATTTCAAAAGTAAATTTAAAAAATATCTAGTAAAAAACATACCTACAAATAGAGCTAGGCAAATTGATAGAGGGCAGCCAAACTCTGTTTCCTATCTTGTAGGTAGAAGCTGGTCGCCTATGGTGATTAGGTGGGACCTCTATTTTTAATTATTAGTTTGCATATTTTTAATTAATTTCTCTCAAACTTTTTTTAATCTTGCCTATGAATTTTGAACTGCAGACATCAGAGAATATTTTCCCAATATGTCTGGAAAGATTCATGGATGGATTCCATATAAGGCAAAAACTGGTGAGAAAACAGGATAACTATGGATTGAGTTATTGTACGTGAACTCTGCTTCAGGTAAAGAGAGTCATCTGTTTTGGTCAGTAGAAATTTAGCACCTTATGAACTCTTCAAGTGTTTGATTTAACCTTTCAGTTTAGCCATTAGTTTGAGGGTGGAAGACAAGTTTATGACACAGGGAATTCTAGAATTAAGAGACGTATTAAGGTTTGTGATCAGAGATAATTATTAAGGGTAATCCATTGAGTCGGTATATATCAGAATAGAAAATCTCTGTCATTTCTGACGCAGCTGGTAAATTGGGAAGAACAGAAAAGTGGCCCATTTTAGTGTCTGAGTCTACTGTACCCATTATTGTGATGCAATTATCCGATGGAGGCAAATAAACTATAAAGGCAAGAGAGATGATTTTGAAAGGTTTAAAGGGAATTTTACCTGTCAATAACAATTCAGTTTTTTTGTGTTTCAGATTTACTTTGGGCACAGACCTCACAGGTGTTGATAAATTTTATAACATTGTGGGGAATAACTGGCCACCAGAACTTCCTTCTGATTGAAACTTGTGTGAGTCTTCTACCTCTGTGTCCCAAGAATAATGAATCATGTCACAGGTGAAGTATGATTCTTCTTTGTGAACAAGACCATTTGTATGCTTTTATTGACTTTTAGCTGATTTTATGGGAAGAAGTTCTTTCTCCAGCATGAAATAGTTTCTTTCTGCTGGGGAGAATTTTAGAGAGAAAATGGCATTTAGAAGTTCTTTTTCATCTGGACCGATTGAATCAAGATAGCTCCCATAGCTTGGTCTGAGACATCCGTACTGATAATAAAGGGTTCGGGTGCATCAGGTTGTTGTAAGATTGGAGCTCAAATAACTCTTTCCTAAGCCTTTTGAAGGCTAAGTTGAATGGTGGTTTCACTGAGAGGTCTCATCCTTTTTGAGCAGATAGGTGATCGGAGAGACAAGCTTGAATACATTTTTTATTAATTTCCAGTAATAATTTGCCAGATCTAAAAAGCTTTTCATTTCCTATATTCAAGTAGGGATGGACCAATCTAAGATGGTTTGAACTCTCCGAGATTCTATAGCTATTCTTTCAGACGAAAGCACATAACCAAAATAGTTTACCATTTTGTTTTAATTAGACATTTTTCTGGGTTGGTCAACATGATATCGACTGTCTAGTGGAAATTTTTAAAATATGAGGATGTCATCTAGATAGACGACAATTGACTGAAGGATCAGATCTGAAAAGATTGTATTCATAAAGTGCTGGGAAACAACAGGGGCATTACAAAGGCCAAACGACATGATATGATCATCATAATTAAAAGGTGTTCTGACTGCTAGCTTCACTCATCACCTGATCTGGTCCAAATAAGATGGTAGGCTCCTCCCAGGTCCAGTTTAGTGAAAGCTCTAGCCCCTTGGGCAGCCTCCAGAATCTCAGAAATGAGAGGCAAAGGATAGCGGTCCTTCTTAGTTACTAAATTTAAACCCCTGTAATCGATACAAGGCCAGAGTTCTAAGTTCTAAAGAACCTTTTACACCAAATCACAAAAGCACGTTTTTTTTATAAAGATCTAGCCTTCTGCAAAATTTGGTGTGGTTCTGTTCAGCCGTTTTGGCTGTTGCGCGGTTCAAAAGTCCCTATGGAAATTGCATGGGGAAATTATGTTTTATGAACCCCTTTTTTCTCGGCCCCCGCTTGACAGATCACCTTGAAACTTTCAACGAGAGAGCTGAGGTGAATTAACTTTTTTGGAAGGTTTTGTGAAGGTTTGTCAAACGGAGCCAAAGTTATTAGCAAATCCAAAAATCTATTTCCTATGGTAACTAGGTCCTAACTATAACTACCCAGTGGGGACTGTCACTGGGTAATAGTTACATATATATATGTAGGGTGTGTGATGTCTCCCCCTTTTTTTCTGCCTTATGTTCTTTAATAAGTCATCTAGTATATTTTCTTATATGCTCATTGGCAAGATGTATATTTAGGCCACTTGGCCTTTTACATAAAACTTCTGAGTTTTGCGTTAAGTACAGTACGCAAGGTTTTTACCCACTTTGATATTGTTTCTTCCTTTTTTGCTTGCCTGATCATGTACAATGTCATGAATAAATATGGCCACTGTGCCCAAGTGCAGTAACAAGTTACTTTGAAAACGTTCTACGTTATTCATACACAGTAGGAACTTTCTTTTCTGTACATAATGCCTTTTTCCTTTTTAAACAGACACCCTGTAAATACATTTACTGTACCTTGCTACATTAAGATATTGTGGAATCTGAGTACAGCTTACTCACCATTTCCTGGACCTCGTTAGAAGTCTTTTGTCTATGTCTAACGTTGTGTGTTTTTTTAAGAGGCGATTGGTCACAATTTCCTAAAACGAAGCAATGACCGAGACCTGTTTAGGTTGAAACGTGTTACCGAATAAAGCTGTTTGGTGCTGACACGCTGTGTGTAGATCGTTTCTTGGGAGCTGATCGGCACAAGGGATGCTTTATATATATATATATATAATATATATATATATATATATATATATATATATATATATATATATATATATATATATATATATATATATATATATATGAGAAAACAACAGAGGCTCATTTCTGTGGACAAAGCGCTTTATTCCAGGCAAATGCAGCACAAATTCTTCCAAACGTCCAACTAGTTTCGGCATTTGCCTTGATCACGGACTGGGAAGCGGGAAACCAAGTGCATACGTGCTTGCATTTTTATAGGTGTATTTAAAGTCACATGACTGTAAAGCATACAACTTCCAGAATGCCACGGGGGATACAGGTAAGTGCTGACATTTGAAGAATAGTTCTCATAATTCTGGCAATCGTTAATCCTTTGCTCATGTATATTCAGCATTTCTGGCATACAAACTGCCGTGACTGTATTCCACTTGGTTTTATTTAATGTGTAATGCACGGGATGGCTGCCATGAGCAAAGGATTAACCTTGTCAGTCCGTGATCAAGGCAAATGCCGAAACTAGTTGGACGTTTGGAAGAATTTGTGCTGCATTTGCCTGGAATAAAGCGCTTTGTCCACAGAAATGGGCCTCTGTTGTTTTCTCATGTTGTTGAAGTGACGGGCTTCTCCGTGCCCGCCTGTGAGAGGCCGCCCTGAAGGGTCGGGGGCTCCTTTCTCGGAGGTGTTGCTGTGGATGTTAATCAAGGAGCATGACCCACTCGATGCAGTTTCTACCTATCGAGGTAAAATGCCACTGAGCAAAGAGTTACTGCAACGCTGGAAGGGATTTGGTGTGGATGATTTCCGGCACCAATCGTTCTGGGGACGGGAGCTTTTTTACCGGGACATTTGTATATTCAGCATTTCTGGCATACAAACTGCCGTGACTGTATTCCACTTGGTTTTATTTAATGTGTAATGCACGGGATGGCTGCCATGAGCAAAGGATTAACGATTGCCAGAATTATGAGAACTATTCTTCAAATGTCAGCACTTACCTGTATCCCCCGTGGCATTCTGGAAGTTGTATGCTTTACAGTCATGTGACTTTAAATACACCTATAAAAATGCAAGCACGTATGCATTTGGTTTCCCGCTTCCCAGTCCGTGATCAAGGCAAATGCCGAAACTAGTTGGACGTTTGGAAGAATTTGTGCTGCATTTGCCTGGAATAAAGCGCTTTGTCCACAGAAATGGGCCTCTGTTGTTTTCTCATGTTGTTGAAGTGACGGGCTTCTCCGTGCCCGCCTGTGAGAGGCCGCCCTGAAGGGTCGGGGGCTCCTTTCTCGGAGGTGTTGCTGTGGATGTTAATCAAGGAGCATGACCCACTCGATGCAGTTTCTACCTATCGAGGTAAAATGCCACTGAGCAAAGAGTTACTGCAACGCTGGAAGGGATTTGGTGTGGATGATTTCCGGCACCAATCGTTCTGGGGACGGGAGCTTTTTTACCGGGACATTTGTATATTCAGCATTTCTGGCATACAAACTGCCGTGACTGTATTCCACTTGGTTTTATTTAATGTGTAATGCACGGGATGGCTGCCATGAGCAAAGGATTAACGATTGACAGAATTATGAGAACTATTCTTCAAATGTCAGCACTTACCTGTATCCCCCGTGGCATTCTGGAAGTTGTATGCTTTACAGTCATGTGACTTTAAATACACCTATAAAAATGCAAGCACGTATGCACTTGGTTTCCCGCTTCCCAGTCCGTGATCAAGGCAAATGCCGAAACTAGTTGGACGTTTGGAAGAATTTGTGCTGCATTTGCCTGGAATAAAGCGCTTTGTCCACAGAAATGGGCCTCTGTTGTTTTCTCATGTTGTTGAAGTGACGGGCTTCTCCGTGCCCGCCTGTGAGAGGCCGCCCTGAAGGGTCGGGTGCTCCTTTCTCGGAGGTGTTGCTGTGGATATATATATAAATATATATATATATATATATATATATATATATATATATATATATATATATATATATATATATATATATATATATATACACATATATATATATTTTTTTTTCACTTAAAAAAACTAATGTTAAAGAATGTTATAGTTAGAAAACAGAATTTGAAAAACCTTAGAAATTCACTGAAAAAAAACAAAGGTCATAGGGCCATTATAGTTAGAAAATGGAATTTAAAAAAAATCAGAAATTCACTGAAAAAAACAAAGATTACAGAGAAGTTATAGTTAGGTTCAGGTTTCACTCATACAAAACCAGTGAAATTCAGCAGTTATAGTTAGCTGAGCTAACTTTGACTCCATTTCCGCAATGCACTGCTTATAACCTCACATATTACATTACTCCTGGCATGGTCAGTGACATCACTGATGACATTTTAAATGACATCACTCATTGACTGTGAGTGTTTTAAAAAAAGGTGTATGAGTGTAAAATATATATACCAAGTTGTATTAGTGAATCAGTGGGTGTATGAGTGCCTGCATGGATGATTTAGTGGGTGTGTGACTGACTATAAGTGAGTGATTAGGTGTCTCAGTGGATGTATGGGTGAGTGACTGGTTGTGTGAATGTCTGTATCAGATTTTTTCAGTTGGTGTCTAAATGGCTATATGGGTGTGTGAGTGGGTACATGACTGGCTGTATGAGTGAGTGATTGGCTTTCTGAGTGCCTGTATGGTTGGCTGAGTGTCTGGGTGGGTGGGTGAGGGTGTGTGTGACTGCCTGTATGGATGAGTGTGTGGGTGACTCAGTAGCTGTATGGGTTTGTGAATGCATGTGTGAGGGGCTATATGGGTGAATGAGTGTGTGTATGGCTTTGTGGTGGAGTGAGTGGATGTGTCAGTGGTATATGGGTGAGTAACTGGGTATGTGAAAGGTAGTATAGGTGAGTCATGGGGTATATGAGTGGCTGTATGGGTGAGTGAGTTAATGTGAGAGTGGCTGTATGGGTGAATGTGTGTTTGTGTCCATAACTGTATAGGTGAGTGAGTACGTGTTAGTATCTGCACGAGTGAGTGAGTTGGTGTGTGTGTGTGTCTGTTTGGATGTGTAAGTGGCTGTGTGGTTTACTTTATGGGTGAGTGACTAGGCATGTGAGTGGCTCTATGGGTGACTGACTCAGTGTGTGAGTAGCTGTATGGGTGGATATGTCAGTGCATGTGCTGTGAATGAGTGGGTGTATGAGTGGCTGTATGGGTATGTAGATCTATGAATCAGTGAGTGGGTGTGTAAGTACTGGTATGGGTCTGTGAATGGTTGTGAGGGAGTGGGTGTATGAATGGTTCTATGAGGGTGTGCGTGGGTGCGTTAGTGATTCTGTGGATGATGTCATCAGTGATGTGATTTGAGATGTCATCAGTGATGTCACAGATCATCTCTGGAGTGATGTAATATGTGAGGTCATAAGCAGTGCATTCTGAGGGCGCAGGTTATAGTTATCTCAGCTAACTAAAACTCTTGAATTTCACTGGTTTTGTACCAGTGAAATCTGAGCCTAACTATAACATCCCTGTAACCTTTGTTTTTTCAGTGAAGCCCCCCTCCCTGGGATGATTTCTGCCCTGGGACCTCATCCCCCGAAACCCGGCCATTTACAGATGGGAGAGGGAAGCTGTGCAACCCTCTTCCCTGGGCCAAATTGGGCCCCAGGGACCCCATCCCCTAGGGCCTGACCATTTAAAGTGGGTGCCTCCACCGCACCCACACACCACTGGGACCATGGGGGAGCGTCAAGGCCCCTGCGGTACCTGCCTCCTGTTGGAGCCAGCATTTTTTTGACACAGAGGGAGCTGCTGACATGCAGCTCCCTCTCTGTCAATGCAATTATCCTTGCTTTCAGCAAGCAAGAGCATTTTAGTGCTCCCGCTTGCTGAAAGCGAGCACAGTTTGCTATGGCTTGGTGGGAGCGGTGAAGCTCCCGCCAAGCCATAGCAAACGCCTAGGTCCTGGGGGTGGGCACCGTGGTACATAGCAGGAGCCGGCCCTAGGGGCTGGGGTGCCCCGGGCCATCCTTGGCTCTAGGAGGGGGTCCGAGCGGCCCCCTCTTTTTTTTTAAATTGCCCGGGGAGGTGGTCCCTGGAGATGCGGGTGGCCAGGTGACATCCCCGCATTCAATGTAATTAAAGCCCCAGGGAGGTGGCGGTCAGTGGGGCTAGAGTGGTCTGCACGGCCCCCCCCCATTAATTAAAGTTAAAGCCCCAGGGAGGTGGCAGCCCCTGATGCTGTAGGGGGGTTTGCGCAGCCCATCCCCCGCAATTTTCATTGTAAAGCCCTGGCAAGGTGGCGGTCCCCGGGGCTGGGAGGGGGTCCGGGAGGCCCCTCATTTAAAAAGTAAACAAGTCCCAGGTCGCATGATTCAAAACAAAACCCCAGGGAGGTGGTGGTCCCCGGGGTTTAATTAAACCCTAGGAGGGGGGCCCCATGTATGCCCTACTTTATTTATCATAAGGCCCCAGGATTTGGCCCACATGGGGGCTTCTTCTTTTTTTTTTTTTTTTGCTGCTGGTCCAACCGCTAATTTACAGCAAAATGAAATTTCAGAAAAAACTTCTAACCCATGGCGGGTTCCCTGTGAGACCCCCCACCATATCTGCTCCATTTTGATTATTTTTTACTTTTTTTGTGGGACTCGGCTTCAAGCTGAGTCCCAAGATGGCTCCCAACACTTCTTAGTTGAAGTGTTGGCAGCCAATTAAATTTCAGTAGGATCCGGGAGTCCACTGCAAGGACTCGTGTCCCCAGATATCTATATTTTTTAAACTTAAATATCTCTGAAACTACTGAACAGATTTACACCAAATCACAAAAAGCATGCTTTCTGAGCTGACATCTAGCTTCCTGCCAAATTCGGTGTAATTCCATCCAGCGGTTCGGGCTGTAGTTGTGTTCAAAAAATGAAAAATCCCTTAAGCCATAATGTTGGGAAAACATGTTTTGGGACCCCCCTTTTTCTCGGTCCCCGCTTTACGGATCACCCCGAAACTTTCAACACAGCAGCTGAACCAAAAGAGGGATGTTTCTGGAATATTTTGTGAAGATTCATTAAGTGGCGCCAAAGTTATTGGCAAAACAAAAAAACGATTTTCCTACGGGGTTTAGGGGTGGTTTGTGGTAAAGGGTGGTAAGGGGTAATTTTAGGATATAGGAGTGGTAGATGGAAAAGGGTGGTAAGGGAGATTTTAGGGCTAAGGGGTGGGTAGCAGTTAAGGAGGTTAGAAGTCATTTAAAAAAGAGTGGTTCGGGGTCCTCCCACCACAAAGACCAAATAAAGTATATAAATATATGTGTGTGTGCATAAGGCGCTGGACGTGGCGAGGTCGTGGGGGGTGTTGGTGGAAGAGCTGCGCTCCTGGGAGACGAGGAATGTGGAGGATGGGGATTCTGTAGACATGGACGGGAGAGTAGAACCTGGGACGGGGTCGGCGGGGGCTTCGGGGGAGTTCATGCAGGGCGGGGTTACTTAGTTACACTCATGGAGGACTCGATATCTGCACTCTACCTTGACAGCTGATGAGGAGCACGGGTGGGTATAGGGCAGCGGAGGGAGGTCACTGCGGGGCCCCTTCTCTCGTGCAGAACACTGACAGGGGTTTGCCCATTTATCCGGAGCTGGGACATCTCAGGCCATAGGGCCCCATGGGCAGCGATTGATGAGGGGTCGCTGCGGGCACACTGACTGGGGGGGTGGGGGTAGAGGGGGCGGTGGGTGGGGGATATAGGGTAGGTGCGTAGCAGAATGGATTTCTCCTGATGTGTATTTTGCTGGGGGATTCCTAGTATGATGCTGCCGTGTGTAATGTTGGTCCACAGGACTTTGGGTGTGAAAAAATCAATAAAAATCTTTTAACAAAAAAAATAAATATATGTGTGTGTGTGTATGTATATATACATACATACACACACACATATCTAACATAATGGAACACTTAATACTTTACCTTTCACAATGAAGCGCATAATATGTCCTCCGTGTGCGGACGGTGCGCGAAGTGCACCGTGCGTACATGGCCCATCCAGCGTAACGTGGGCACGCGGTGTGCGTAGCGCACTGCGTGCCCACCGTGCGTGCACGGCACTAACTGCGTAAAGTGGGCGCGCGGTGCGCGAAGCGCCCCGCGTGCTCACTGTGCGCGCACGGTGCGAGAAAGCGCACCGTGCGCGCACGGAACGAACTGCGTTAAGTGGGCGCGCACGCCACGAACGGCGTAAAGTAACTTAGCATTTAAAAAACCGTACAAATTCACTGAAAAAACCATAGGTTTCACACACGTTATAGTTAGGAATTAGCATTTAAAAAACCTTGCAAATTCACTGAAAAAACCATAGGTTTCACACATGTTATAGTTAGCTGGACATTTTACTCATAAAAAACCAATGAAATTCCCCCGTTATAGTTAGTGCAGGCAACTATAACTCACGCGACCACAATCCTCTGCTGATGACATATGTGCCTTTATGAAAAAAAAATATTTGTAATATATGTATAGCTAAAATTTAATGGAAGAAGACATGGGCAAATAAGTGTCTAAATACAGTATTAGCATCAGCAGAGGATTGCGGTCACGTGAGTTATAGTTGCCTGCACTAACTATAACGGGGGAATTTCATTGGGTTTTTTATGAGTAAAATGTCCAGCTAACTATAACATGTGTGAAACCTATGGTTTTATGGTTTTTTCAGTGAATATATATATATATATATATATATATATATATATATATATATATATATATATATATATTCACTGAAAAAACCATAGGTTTCACACATGTTATAGTAAGCTGGAAATTTTACTGATAAAAAACCAATGAAATTCCCCCGTTATAGTTAGTGCAGGCAACTATAACTCACGCGACCGCAATCCTCTGCTGATGCTAATACTGTATTTAGACACTTATTTGCCCATGTCTTCCATACATTTTTAGCTATACATATATTACAAATATTTTTTTTTCATAAAGACACATATGTCATCAGCAGAGGATTGCGGTCGCGTGAGTTATAGTTGCCTGCACTAACTATAACGGGGGAATTTCATTGGTTTTTTATCAGTAAAATTTCCAGCTAACTATAACATGTGTGAAACCTATGGTTTTTTCAGTGAATTTGCAAGGTTTTTTAAATGCTAATTCCTAACTATAACGTGTGTGAAACCTATGGTTTTTTCAGTGAATTTGTACGGTTTTTTAAATGCTAAGTTACTTTACGCCATTCGTGGCGTGCGCGCCCAGTTAACGCAGTTCGTTCCGTGCGCTCACGGTGCGCTTCGCGCACCGTGCGCGCACAGTGAGCATGCGGTGCGCTTCGCGCACCGCGCGCCCACTTTACACAGTTAGTGCCGTGCACGCACGGTGGTCACGCGGTGCGCTGCGCGCACCGCGTGCCCACGTTACGCGGGATGGGCCATGTACGCACGATGCGCTTCGCGCACCGTGCGCACATGGGGGACATATTATGCGCTTCGTTGTGAAAGGTATTCTTGAGTAATTTCAAAAGATTACTATACCATGCACAAATGGTGCCCTTCGGGCACCATTTTCACACGGGTTGGGGATAGTGTGGTTAATTTACGCAGTGCACGGCAGTTAGTGCCGTGCACGCACGGTGGTCACGCGGTGCGCTGCGCGCACCGCGTGCCCACGTTACGCGGGATAGGCCATGTACGCACGATGCGCTTCGCGCACCGTGCGCACATGGGGGACATATTATGCGCTTCGTAGTGAAAGTTATTGTTGAGTAATTTTATAAAGATTTTATAAGTCATGCACAATTGGTGCCCTTCGGGCACCATTTGCACACGGGGTGGGGATAGTATGGTTCATTTTTTTTTTTTTAATGATTTTTACCGTACGCGTACGGTAAGCGTAAACGGCGATTTTTCGAAAAAAAATAAAATTGTTTTTTTGGCCTTGGGGGTTCGTTTGGGGACACGTATATCGATGCTGGGTGGTTAAGAACTGAATATACTGCCCCTTTAGATGTTTTTTGTCTTTGTTTTTGCTGCCCCCCTCATAGTGCGAGAGAGAAAATGGCGGCCGCCGCTTCCTGGTTTCGACCGATTCGAATGTTTACTTAGATCGAACAGCCAATCAGAATCGCGCTCGCGCACGTCACCGTACGCGTACGGTAAGCGCACGGTAAGCGCACCGTAAGCTGGCTCAGATATATATATTGATTTAAAGGCTATTTTCTCAGAATCTACTGAACAGATTTACACCAAACCTACAAAAGGCACTTCCTTGACCTGTAGACTACCTCTCTGCCAAATTTCAAGGAACTCTGTTCAGCCGTTCGGGCTGTAGCTGTGTCTAAAGGTCCTATGGAAAAATGCATGGGAAAAACGCGTTTTGGGACCCCCCTTTTATCTCAGCCCCCGCTTGACGAATCCCCCCGAGACTTTCAGGGTAGGAGCGGAGCGTAGCGCCCCGCTAGTTTTGAAAATTTCGCGAGGATTCGTCGACCGGCGCCAAAGTTATTCAAAATAGAATGTTGCGGTTTTCCTATGGAAACAGGGTCCTAACCATAACTACCTACTGGCAACCGCCAGTAGGTAATATATATATATATATATATATATATATATATATATATATATATATATATATATATATATATATATATATTACCTACTGGCGGTCGCCAGTAGGTAGTTATAGTTAGGACCACGTTTCCATAGGAAATCCGCAACATTCTATTTTGAATAACTTTGGCGCCGGTCGACGAATCCTCGCGAATTTTTCAAAATAGAACAGAATTACTAGAAATTTGGCAGAGAGGTAGTCCTCAGGTCAAGGAAGTGCCTTTTGTAGGTTTGGTGTAAATCTGTTCAGTAGATTCTGAGAAAATAGCCTTTAAATCAATATATATATCTGAGCCAGCTTACGGTGCGCTTACGGTACGCTTACCGTATGCGTACGGTGGCGTGCGCGAGCGCGATTCTGATTGGCTCTTAGATCTTAGTAAACATTCGAATCGGCCGAAACCAGGAAGCGGCGGCCGCCATTTTCTCTCTCGCACTGAGAGTGATGTTTAAAATATTAAGCCCAAAAACATGTAAAGGGGCTGTTTAGACAGCTCCCACACACATAGCAATGTTGAGGGAGTCCCCAAAGATCCCCCAAGGCCAAAAACGGAATTTTTATTTTTTCGATAATTTCGCCGATTACGCGTACGGTAAAAAATTATAAAAAAAAAAAAATTATCCACACTCTCCCCACCCCGTGTGCAATTGGTGCCCGAAGGGCACCAATTGTGCATGGCTTATTAAAGATGAGGTAAACTAAAATATTTTTTAAAAAAATAATAAAAAAAAAAATTATCCACACTCTCTCCACCCCGTGTGCAAATGGTGCCCAAAGGGCACCATTTGTGCATGGCTTATAACATATACGAAAAATTAAAATATTACCTTTCAAAACGAAGTGCATCATATGTCCTCCATGTGCGCACGGTGCGCGAAGCGCATCGTGCGTACATGGCCCATCTAGCGTAACGTGGGCACGCGGTGCGCGTAGCGCACCGCGTGCCCACCGTGCGTGCACGGCACTAACTGCGTAAAGTGGGCACGCGGTGCGCGAAGCGCACCGCGTGCTCACTGTGCGCGCACGGTGCGCGAAGCGCACCGTGCGCGCATGGATCGAACTGCGTTAAGTGGGCGCGCACGCCACCAATGGCGTAAAGTAACTTAGCATTTAAAAAAACGTACAAATTCACTGAAAAAACCATAGGTTTCACACACGTTATAGTTAGGAATTAGCATTTAAAAAACCTTGCAAATTCACTGAAAAAACCATAGGTTTCACACATGTTATAGTTAGCGGAAATTTTACTGATAAAAAACCAATGAAATTCCCCCGTTATAGTTAGTGCAGGCAACTATAACTCACGCGACCGCAATCTTCTGCTGATGACATATGTGTCTTTATGAAAAAAAAATATTTGTAATATATGTATAGCTAAAAATGTATGGAAGAAGACATGGGCAAATAAGTGTCTAAATACAGTATTAGCATCAGCAGAGGATTGCGGTCGCGTGAGTTATAGTTGCCTGCACTAACTATAACGGGGGAATTTCATTGGTTTTTTATCAGTAAAATTTCCGCTAACTATAACATGTGTGAAACCTATGGTTTTTTCAGTGAATTTGCAAGGTTTTTTAAATGCTAATTCCTAACTATAACGTGTGTGAAACCTATGGTTTTGTCAGTGAATATATATATATATATATATTTTACCTACTGGTGGTCGCCAGTAGGTAGTTAGTTAGGACCTCGTTTCTATTCAAATAGCGTTTTTCTTTTGCCAATATCTTTGGCGCCGGTTGACGAATCTTCGCAAAATTTTTAAAACTAATGGAGCGCTCTGGGTAGCTCTGGTCTTGAAAGTTTCAGGGTGATTCTTCAAGCGGAGGCCGAGAAAAAAGAAACAGGCTACAGCCCGAACTGCTGAACGGAATTACACCAAATTTGGCAAAAATGTTGCCCTTGGTTCAGAAAGAGACTATTTTTTTGAAATGGTGTAAATCCGTTCAGTAGTTCCTGAGAAGTTACAAAAAGAAAAATATCGATATCTGAGCACCGCGGAGGGTTAGCGAACCCTCCCGGGCATGAGCTTCAATCTGATTGGCTGCCAACACTCTAATCCAGTGTTGGAAGCCATCTTGTGACTCGGTAAAGAGTAAACAAAAAGGTAAAAAACAAGAAAAGGGGGGCAGGGTAGAAACACCCTGACCCCCTAGACCTGCTCAGGGGGTCCCACAAGGACCACCAAGGCCAAAAAAAAGCATTTTTTTTTTTTAAACGGCAGAATTTGCGTTGGGGTAGCAAATCCTGCTGAGAAAATAAAAAAAACGAAGCGTGGCATGCCTAGCTTTGTTTTCAAAAAGCCCCTGTGTGAGCCAGGTCCCGGGGGCAATCACCAATTAATTTGTGGGGGCCCGCGGGGCCCCCCGCAGCCCCGGGGACACCACCTCCCCAGGGCTGTAAAATAAATGTGTGGGGGGGTCCCAATCCCTCCCACGCTACCCTGGGGACCGCCACCTCCCCAGGGCTTTGATAATAAACTGTGGGGGGTACGCGGTCCCCGCAGCCCCGGTTACGCCACCTCCCCTGGGCTCTGATGTCAATACAAAAATGTTGTGTGGGGGAAAGAGCCCCCCACATGCCCCGGGGACCATCACCTCCCCGGGGCATAAACTTATTACAAATGCCGGGTCAGTAGCGAACCCCCGGGCCCCGGGGACCACTACCGGGGCTTTAAGGACTTGGGAGGGGGCCGCTCGACCCCCTCCAGGAGTCCCTGATGGCCCTGGGGATCCCCACCCCCCGGGCCGGCTCCTGCAATGTCCCGGGGTGCCCACCCCCGGGACTTTGCTGTTTGCTATGACAGGGCGGGAGCCGTGGCCCTGCCATAGCAAACACTGATTTGCTTCATTGAAGCAAGAGCAGGGAAACCTGCTCTCGCTTCAATGAAGCAAAGCCGAATTGCTTTTGAGCAAGGGGAGCTGCAGGTTAGCCGCTCCCCTTGCTCAAAAGCAATTCCGGCTCCCGCAGGAGGCGGGGAGCCGGCGGGACCGTGGGGGCATTGGGGCTCCCCCACGGTCCCCAACAGAGAGGCCAGGCCCCGGGAAATGGGGTCCCCGGAGCCAGAAGTGGCCCAGGAGGGGGGCCACGTGGCCCCCCTCCCTTTAACAAAAAAAGAGAATGGTAGGGCTCTGGGGGATGGGGTCCCCCAGGCCGAAATCGGCCAGGGAGGGGAGCCGTGCGCCCCCCCTCCTCAAAATGATAATAAAATAAATAATGGCCAAACCCCGGGGCCAATAGTAGACAGGGAAGGGGGGCCCCCCTTCTCTATAATAAAAAAAAGGAAATGGCCGGCCCCGGGGGATGGGGTCCCCGGGGCCATAGTTGGTCTGAGGAGGGGGGCCACACGGCCCCCCATCAAATTTATTTTTTAACAAACAACTCTAGCCATGCCCTGGGGAATGGGGTCCCCAGGGCCTAAATTGGCCTCCGGAGGGGAGACGCATGGCCCCCTTCCTGTTTTATTTATTTTTCAAATAAAAAGGGGTAAGGCCCTGGGGGATGGGGTCCCCAGGGCCCCAAAAATGGTAAAAGAATGGCAGTCACACAGCCCCCCCTTCTAAAAAAAAATATTTAAAATAAAAGCAACTTTGCTGTTTGCTATGACAGGGCGGGAGCACGGCTTCCGCCCTGCAAACACTGCAGGTTAGCAGCTCTCCTTGCTCAAAAGCAATTCCAGCTCCCGCAGGGGGCGGGGAGCCGGCAGCACCGTGGGGGCATTGGGGCTCCCCCCACGGTCCCCAGCGGAGAGGCCAGGCCCCGGGGAATGGGGTCCCCGGGGCCAAAAGTGGCCCAGGATGAGGGCAATGTGCCCCCACCTTTAAAACAAAAAAGGATGACCGGGCACCACTCTGCAAACGCGCCCCCTGGCGCGTTGTAAGTTGGGGAATTAATTCCCCTTGAATACTGAGGGACCTGGGGCCCAACTAGTCCACCAGGTACATCCAGTATGCGCCACAGAGCTGCGTTGCAGAGAGGTGGTCTGAGGCCACGCCCCTTTTTACACCTCTCTGCAACGCAGCTCTGTGGCGCTTACTGAAGGTACCTGGTGGGCTAGTTGGGCCCCAGGGACCCTCAGGAATCAAGGGGACTTAATCCCCCAGCTTACAACGCGCCAGGGGGCATTCAACTAACTATAACGTCCATGAAACCTATGTTTTTTTCAGTGAAGAACAACAGCGTCACAGCCCAAGCTTCTTTTTAGCGTTAAACGACACTTTTGTGGAATAATAGGGGTGCACGACCCAGTTACGGCCCGCCATCACTCAAGAGGCTTGGGTTCTTCACAAACTTTTTTTGCTGGAGATATATATATATATATATATGTTTCCAAAAGTTTGCCCAGAGATGAAGCCGCACTCCGTGGTCAGGTAGGTAACAACCCTTTATTTCAAAAACAGGCTGCTTCTCAATCTGTAATGTTGTCCCTTGGCCTGACGCGTTTCAGGGAATCATTCCCTTTCTTCAGAGGCCCACACAAGCAGCATTCATTACGTGCGCCTGCACTGTCCCCTGCACGCTAATATAGTAAAGTTGGTCTCAGGTGTACCAATTAATTTAATCACTTATGCAATGCATGCTGGGACTTGCAGTTTCAATCGTGCAATTTTGCCCCTCCGGTGGGTTAGTTGCTTGTGTGCCTTAAAGGGACCAATGCTGTTACCTACCTGACGACGGAGTGCGGCTTCATCTCTGGGCAAACTTTTGGAAACATATATATATATATATATATATATATATATATATATATATATATATATATATATATATATATATATATATATATATATATATAGTTTAACCAATGTGCTCCACGTAGGGGTCGGACCCAGACCCAGTATTAGAGTATACAAAGCAAGAGACGTGGCACTCAGGAACTGTTTCAAGGCAATTTATTCCTTATCGCAACCTCCACCAACGCGTTTCAGCCCTATATATACATATATATATATATATTCAGTGAAAAAACCATAGGTTTCACACATGTTATAGTTAGCTGGACATTTTACTCGTAAAAAACCAATGAAATTGCCCCGTTATAGTTAGTTCAGCTAACTATAACTCGCGCGCCCGCAATGCACTGCTGATGACGTCACATATTACATCACTCATGACATGGTCAGTGACATCACTCATGACATCACTGATGACATCTCAAATGACATCACTGATGACATCACTGATGACATCATCCAGTGAATGTGGGTTTTTCTGAAAATTAAATATGTTTTATATATGTATATCTCAAGGTCGATGGAAGAATAAATGGGTATATAAGTGTCTAAATGGATGATTTGTTTTTGACAAATTGATTGTTTAACTGACTGATTAAGTGTATCATAGTGAATACATGTTTTAGTGAGTAATGTTTAAATATGTATATATCTGTATCAGTCTCTCACTTTGTGTATAAGTGGCTGCATGGGTTGGTGAGTAGCTACATGGGTGTCTATATAGGTTATTAGTTGGTTTTTTGAGTATCAGTATGAGTGTCTGTATGGTTCGGTGGGGGTATTACGTAGTGCATAGGTGCATGAATGAGTGACTCACTGTTTGTATGTGTTGAAGACAGCATGTGTGCAGGACTGTATGGGTGGATGAGTGTGTGCATGGGTGTGTTAGTGAGTGAATGACTGTCTCAATGGTGTCTTTATGAGTAACTACATACGTTTTAAACTAGTATATGTGACTATTGGTGTATATAAGTGAGTATATGTGAGAGTGAGAGATTGAAAGAGTTCCTGTATGAATAAGTATGTGTTTCTATAAGTGATTGTTTAAGAGAGTAAGTATGTGTAAGTTTCTGTAGAAGTAAGTGTGGTGGTGTGTGTATAACTGTATATGCAAGTAAATGGATGTTTGATTCTTTATTAGCATGAGTGACTATGTGTGTGAGTAACTCTACGGATGAGTGGTGTTGTGTAACAGGATGTATAGGTGTACGAGTACATATGATGAGTGAGTACATGTATGAGTGACTGTATAGGACTGTTGGTGAATGAGTGGATGTGTATGTGGATCTTAGAATTACTGAATAGGTTGTTGTAACTGTTATTGGTATGTCCATTTTTTGAAAATTTCAGTCTCTATTTTTAAATGTGTGTATCAAAGGTTATATTAGGGGAAGAGGAGGTCTGCCACTCTATCACAAGGATGATGTCATCAGTGATGTCATTTGAGATGTCATCAGTGATGTCATGAGTGATGTCACTGACCATGTCATGAGTGATGTAATATGTGACGTCATCAGCAGTGCATTGCGGGCGCGCGAGTTATAGTTAGCTGAACTAACTATAACGGGGCAATTTCATTGGTTTTTTACGAGTAAAATGTCCAGCTAACTATAACATGTGTGAAACCTATGGTTTTTTCACTGAATTTCTAAGGTTTTTTAAATGCTAATTCCTAACTATAACGTGTGTGAAACCTATGGTTTTTTCACTGAATTTCTAAGGTTTTTTAAATGCTAATTCCTAACTATAACGTGTGTGAAACCTATGGTTTTTTCACTGAATTTCTAAGGTTTTTTATATGCTAATTCCTAACTATAACGTGTGTGAAACCTATGGTTTTTTCACTGAATTTCTAAGGTTTTTTAAATGCTAATTCCTAACTATAACGTGTGTGAAACCCATGGTTTTTTTCAGTGAATTTGCAAGGTTTTTTAAATGCTAATTCCTAACTATAACGTGTGTGAAACCCATGGTTTTTTCAGTGAATTTGCAAGGTTTTTTAAATGCTAATTTTTTTTTTTCTTCTATTTTTTCTAACATATTTTTATTTTAATTTTCTTACCTTTTATAAAGACTATGATTAAATTTTTAAAATTCTTAAATATGTTTTTTTAATATATTTTTTAAAATAAACATGTAAAATTTATTTGCAGTACTTTTTTTCTATTTTTTTTTTTATTTTTTTAGTACGCGTACCGTAAGCTCACGGTAAGCGTACGGTTTACGCAACGTCCGTAATTTTCCTATGCTGCTTGCGTATAGTTACGCAATTTGCGTAGCCGCGCGTACTCCGCGTGGGACGCGTACGCGTGTACGCTACACGCGCACGTTACGCGGAAGTGCCGGGAGTCACTGTTATGCGCATGCGCGCAAGCGCGTGTCTTTTTTACGCGCATGCGCACTTTTGCCGTAAGCGTACCGTAAGCGTACCGTAAGCGTACGGTAGGTCATGTGATCATGAAACACAACTTTTGATTGGTTGAAACTACTTTCAGTTCTAGAACTCTCCTACACCACACCCATTCCCCTCATTTCTGCTTGTGATCCCTTGGGAGAAGGAGCTGGTTTGTCTTTGGGATACGATGGCAGAACAGCAGAGCTCTTCTGAGAGTGAGGCTAGCACTAGCAGCACTGTCTTGAGGCAGAGAGCGAGGAAACAAAAGCCCTCTTATGTATGGGATTATTTTACTTTTCCTGAAGGCCAGCAAAAGGTAAATGCACCCTTAGTGACTTGTAAGCTGTGTAAGCGTGTACTTTCTAGAGGTAATCCTAACAGGAAGTATTCCTTTGGGAATCACACCATGAAGAGACACCTCCAGGATGTACACAGAAGGACACATGGTCATCTTTTTGGAGGTAACTCTTCAGAAAGACAAGCCAGTACATCCACAGCAGCTCAGCCTGAACCATCATCTGCAGGGCTGACTCCTTCTTCTGCAGGTCAGGTGAGCCCTTCATCTGTGGGGGGAGAATCTCCTTTTGCTGGCCCTCTGGAAATCAACCCTCGATTTCGGAAGGTTGATATTCGATGCACATTTTGTCAAGATCTAATTTGCTATAGGGAGACCAGTGTTTCCCTAGTGAACAACAAAATAGATCAACACATTTGTCGCTTTGAATAATTTTCCCATGCTTCCTTTCCTCTGTCCCTGCATGAACACAACGGTTCTTTTAAGAGCCAACCTTATCTTTCATCTTTTTTTTACATATGTTTTTAAAAACTTTTTTTTATTTTTTTTTTACCGTACGCGTACGGTGCGCGTACTTTTTTTTTTTTTTTTTTTAAAAACACTAAAAATCAATAAACACATTACAAGGTCCTTGAGAGACTACAATTATTATTATTGACTTACCATACTCACTGAAAAAATATTTATTCATTTGTTTTTTTTAAAAATAGTTTTAAAAATGTTTGTACTTTTCGAAAATTTTCTATATCTATCTGGAAAAAAAGAAAAAAGTATTAATATTTTTAAAACATTTTATAATACAGTACACATATTTACATGGGTGTGTGCTAAGAGTCTGCTTCTTCCCCCAAAAATTCGCTCCCCCTTTCCATCTAATGCAACTGTGAAATCACCAGAGCAAAACGCAATAAATCTCTGCCTATAATTCCTCTCTGCACACAGAGTCATGTTTTCACATTAGTCCCAAAACGAAATTTCTTTGCCAATTTGAAAGCACACTTACTGCTCTTTTTTTTTTCGGGGCAAGTGAAAATCACTTTTACAGACTGACACATTATGAAACCACTTTTTTTGATTTTTTTAAATGCACATGTCCAAACTGTTTTTTCAGACCACCACCATGTGTATTCTCGGTGACTGCCTACACTCCAGCAAGGGCAACCAGCCTTAGTGATGCTGAATGTATTTGCATTACAGACTGAAACCTGAAAACCCCACTCGCTTGTAAATACTGTGCATGACTATACATGGCAAGCACATGGGTGTGTGCTAAGACTCTGCTTCTTCCCCCAAAAATTTGCTCCCCCTTTCCATCTAATGCAACTGTGAAATCACCAGAGCAAGACGCAATAAATCTCTGCCTATAATTCCTCTCTGCACACAGAGTCATGTTTTCACATTAGTCCCAAAACGAAATTTCTTTGCCAATTTGAAAGCACACTTACTGCTCTTTTTTTTTTCGGTGCAAGTGAAAATCACTTTTACAGACTGACACATTATGAAACCATTTTTTTTGATTTATTTAAATGCACATGTCCAAACTGTTTTTTCAGACCACCACCATGTGTATTCTCGGTGACTGCCTACACTCCAGCAAGGGCAACCAGCCTTAGTGATGCTGAATGTATTTGCATTACAGACTGAAACCTGAAAACCCCACTCGCTTGTAAATACTGTGCATGACTATACATGGCAAGCACATGGGTGTGTGCTAAGACTCTGCTTCTTCCCCCAAAAATTCGCACCCCCTTTCCATCTAATGCAACTGTGAAATCACCAGAGCAAGACGCAATAAATCTCTGCCTATAATTCCTCTCTGCACACAGAGTCATGTTTTCACATTAGTCCCAAAACGAAATTTCTTTGCCAATTTGAAAGCACACTTACTGCTCTTTTTTTTTTCGGTGCAAGTGAAAATCACTTTTACAGACTGACACATTATGAAACCATTTTTTTTGATTTATTTAAATGCACATGTCCAAACTGTTTTTTCAGACCACCACCATGTGTATTCTCGGTGACTGCCTACACTCCAGCAAGGGCAACCAGCCTTAGTGATGCTGAATGTATTTGCATTACAGACTGAAACCTGAAAACCCCACTCGCTTGTAAATACTGTGCATGACTATACATGGCAAGCACATGGGTGTGTGCTAAGACTCTGCTTCTTCCCCCAAAAATTCGCTCCCCCTTTCCATCTAATGCAACTGTGAAATCACCAGAGCAAGACGCAATAAATCTCTGCCTATAATTCCTCTCTGCACACAGAGTCATGTTTTCACATTAGTCCCAAAACGAAATTTCTTTGCCAATTTGAAAGCACACTTACTGCTCTTTTTTTTTTCGGGGCAAGTGAAAATCACTTTTACAGACTGACACATTATGAAACCACCATGTGTAACTACAACAAAAACAATTTCCATTTCTATTATTCATTTCTTAAGTTACCACATACATCCCCTCTCAAACTGTAAACTCACCTTTAAAATTAGTTAGTTGTGAAAGAAATGTGACACTCAAACAGCAGATTATCAGAGCCAGGATCTCTGTTGTGTTCACCTCTCTCCTCTCAGCAGAACCAGATAATGGCAAACTTTCCCTCTATTTTTCCACACATATACTTGTAAGTTTCAAATCTCAGTGCTTCCCCCTTTTTTTCAAATGTAATCACACATTTCTATTGGTTGAAAACCAACCCTTTTCCAAAAGTACCCTTCCCCCAACTTGACTTCTGCCTAGTACCCTTCCCCCAACTTGACTTCTGCCTGCTACCATAGCAACAGCTCATGGAACACTGCTGTGTTGAGTTAGGTCAGAAGTTCGCCAAACAATGTTTCAATTCCACAGAGCAAGAGTGCTTGACTTTTCAAACCTAACAGCAAATCCATAGTACTGTTCTTTGGTTACACATTTTTTTTTACCAATACAAAACATGCTTCTATTAATTTACACATACAGCCTAGTTTTTATTCTAGAATGGTATGAAACAGCCAATCAGTTCTTTTTGTTTTGTAAAAAATATGTATGCCTCCATTTCCAAACTGTCTTTCTTTTCATATTGCCATTCTACTGAAAGACACCTCCTGAGTGCATCCAGTTCTCCTTTGAAGATGTTCACAGTGTGGATTGTAGGGCACAGCTATGTCTTCTGGAGTGAAAAGTTTGCAGAGAAAACAGGTATGGTGAGAGACCTTGCTTTGCCAAATGTAGACATTAAATGGATTGGTCAGAGAGGGTTAAAGTGGCACCAATTGATGCCATTGGTGAAATCCTTCATTCAAATCCAATACCCTGACCTCATAATAGTGCACTGTGGTGGCAATGACCTAGGCACTTTGACTGGGGTAGGTCTGGAAATGCTTATGAAGGACACCTTTGCACAACTGTTTACACTTTTCCCTAAAACTGCCTTTGTGTTTTCCAACATATGCCAAAGGCAAAAATGGAACTGGTCCAATCATTTCTGTCCACAGATTGACAAAGCAAGAAAGCACGTCAACAAATCTGTTTCTGCTTTCCTCCGTGACTATGGTATGGGTGCCATTTACCACAACAACTTGCGTTATGACATGCAAGACATTTATAGAGGAGATGGTGTACACTTCAATGATGAAGGGAACAGAGTCTTCCTCTTGAACCTTAGACTCTGCATCGGTACTTACTTGTAGGTACCACTTAAAAAATGACTTCATAAACACAACAGCTCTTTTTAGAGCTCCCTAATATCTAAACTCTTAAATCTGCTTTTCATTTATTTATTTATTTATTTTTTTACCGTACGCTTACCGTAAGCTTACCGTACGCGTACCCCGTGATTTTTTTTAAAATCAATAAATGTTTTTTTTGTACTTTTCTGTCCCTCTTTGACCCCCTTACAAATGTTAGGGGGTCTGTAACTCTCCTCATTGCCCCCTTTCCTTGTTTTCACTCTTTTTTTTCAGAGTGAAATACACAAAATGGCGGCCGCCGCTTCCTGGTTTCGACCGATTCGAATGTTTACTAAGATCTAAGAGCCAATCAGAATCGCGCTCGCGCACGCCACCGTACGCTTACCGTAAGCGTACGGTAAGCGTACCGTAAGCGGGCTCAGATATATATATTGATTTAAAGGCTATTTTCTCAGAATCTACTGAACAGATTTACACCAAACCTACAAAAGGCACTTCCTTGACCTAGGGACTACCTCTCTGCCAAATTTTGAGTAATTCTGTTCAGCCGTTCGGGCTGTAGCTCGTTCTAAAGGTCCTATGGAAAAATGCATGGGAAAAACGCGTTTTGGGACCCCCCTTTTATCTCAGCCCCCGCTTGACGGATCCCCCCGAGACTTTCAGGGTAGGAGCGGAGCGTAGCGCTCCACCTATTTTGAGAAATTCGCGAGGATTCGTCGACCGGCGCCAAAGTTATTCAAAATAGAATGTTGCGGATTTCCTATGGAAACGTGGTCCTAACTATAACTACCTACTGGCGACCGCCAGTAGGTAATATATATATATATACATATATATATATATATATATATATATATATATATATACATACATATGTGAGCAAGGGCAACCGCCCGAAACGCGTCAGATTTTGTGCAACTCTTCAGATAAATAACATCTTGCCTTATTTTTGGGATTCGTGGTGTCTCTGTTCGGAGGAGGAGGTGCAGGGACATCGTGGTTGATTCATATATTACTTATGATCAGGATATGCCCCGTCACTGTATGGGCTACCTCTGAGGACTCCTAGCCCCAGCATGCATCTGCCTGGTTGGGTGTAACACAGGACACACTAACATCGTGGTGAGAGGAGGGGCGAGAGATCACCTGATGGGGAGTGACCAACGGTATTTAGACCTGCTCGTTTGGCCCCCCGGTAAGAAGAAGCAGCCATCGAAACCGGCACTGAAGAAGCTATTATGCGAAACGCGTCTGCCCCAGCGTTTCATGGCTCCTGCTTTCCTGTGCAAAAATAATAAACAGCTGATTTTGCCTTCGGGGGGATTCGTCAAGCGGGGGCTGAGATAAAAGGGGGGTCCCAAAACGCGTTTTTCCCATGCATTTTTCCATAGGACCTTTAGACAGAGCTACAGCCCGAACGGCTGAACAGAATTTAATGAAATTTGGCAGAGAGGTAGTCCTCAGGTCAAGGAAGTGCCTTTTGTAGGTTTGGTGTAAATCTGTTCAGTAGATTCTGAGAAAATAGCCTTTAAATCAATATATATATCTGAGCCAGCTTACGGTACGCTTACCGTACGCTTACGGTAAGCGTACGGTGGCGTGCGCGAGCGCAATTCTGATTGGCCGTTAGATCTTAGTAAACATTCGAATCGGTCGAAACCAGGAAGCGGCGGCCGCCATTTTCTCTCTCGCACTCTGACAGGGGGTTGAAAAACAAAGTGCAAAAACATGTAAAGGGGCTGTTTAGACAGCTCCCAAGCACCTAGCCATGTCGAGGGAGTCCCCAACGATCCCCCAAGTGAAAAAAGGCAATTTTAATTTTTTCGAAAATTTCGCCGATTACGCTTACCGTACGCGTACGGTATTAAATAATAAAAAAAATATATATATATCCACATTCTCCCCACCCCGTGTGCAAATGGTGCCCGAAGGGCACCATTTGCGCATGGCTTATTACAGCAAAACAAAACATATATTTTACCTTTCACAACGATGCTCATCATATGTCCTCCATGTGCGCACGGTGCGCGAAGCGCATCGTGCGTTCATGGCCCATCTAGCGTAACGTGGGCACGCGATGCGCAAAGCGCACCGCGTGCTCACTGTGCGCGCACGGTGCGCAAAGCGCACCATGCGCGCACGGTGCGCAAAGCGCACCATGCGCGCACGGAACGAACTGCGTTAAGTGGGCGCGCACGCCACAAATGGCGTAAAGTAACTTAGCATTTAAAAAAACGTACAAATTCACTGAAAAAACCATAGGTTTCACACACGTTATAGTTAGGAATTAGCATTTAAAAAACCTTGCAAATTCACTGAAAAAACCATAGGTTTCACACATGTTATAGTTAGCTGGACATTTTACTGATAAAAAACCAATGAAATTCCCCCGTTATAGTTACTGTAGGCAACTATAACTCACGCGACCGTAATCCTCTGCTGATGACATATGTGTCTTTATGAAAAAAAAATATTTGTAATATATGTATAGCTAAAATTTAATGGAAGAAGACATGGGCAAATAAGTGTCTAAATACAGTATTAGCATCAGCAGAGGATTACGGTCGCGTGAGTTATAGTTGCCTACAGTAACTATAACGGGGGAATTTCATTGGTTTTTTATCAGTAAAATGTCCAGCTAACTATAACATGTGTGAAACCTATGGTTTTTTCAGTGAATATATATATATATAGATATGTATATATATATATATATATATATATATATATATATATATCTCGCTATACATATATGTATCTATATATATATGCTTGATGTATATATATATATATATATATATATATATATAGATAGATAGATACATATATATATAGCGAGAGAGAGATATAGATATAGCTATATAGATAACTAGAGATATAGATATATATGTATATATTCCACACAAATCCTTTTCCTAGGTCACGGAAAGAAATCAGCCACTCCAGACAGGCATAGTTTCGATGTTGCAAATTTTAATGGAAAGAAAACAAATGGATGGCGCATTTCGACCAGAATCGGTCTTGGTCACATGACCATGCCCTCATCCTGTTCACATTTTTTTTTTTTTAAATAACATTTTATTAATGAAACATTTGTCATGTACATATATCGTGATATACCGTCCGTCATGTATAGGAAAATATCTCTGAAGAAACAACATTACAACCAGGTATCACAATTACAGGAATCTCTGTCGTGTCATTTCGAGTTCAACAGTTGGTGAAGTACATATTTCTCCCCGGTAGGCATTCCAGGCCCCCCACTTCTTATCCCACTTCTTAGGGCATCCTCTGGTTTTGTAGACCTCTTTATCAGCTACCATACATTTGTCCATTTCCGCCACCCAACCAATCAGCAACGGCTTGTCTGGGGCCCCCCATTTCATGGCTATGGCTCCTTTAACTAGGGTTTATCCCAGGGTGGTGAATTGTTGTTCTATGTCCGTAAGGTCAGTCGGTTCCCAAATGTTCAGGAGTCCTAATGGGGGTTTCAGCACAATTGAGTTCCCCAGAGCGTCTTGCATCTTGCCAGCAGCCCGCTGCCAGGTGTATTGTAAGTAGGGGCAGTCCCATAGAATGTGATAGAAGGTGACTACACATTTACAGCCACGAAGGCAAAGCGCATCCTGTCGAGTCCCTATCTTGGCCAATGTCACCCCTGTGAGGTACGTCCTATGTAGGATCTTCAACTGGATCAGTTTCAAGTGTTGGTTGATAGCCGCGTCCCTGGGGGACATCAGAGCCGTCTGCCAGTCCTCATCATCAAGTTGCCAATGTCTGATTGCCATCTGTCTCTAAGAATAAGGAAGGGGTCCGGCAGGTTATTGCTTAATTTGCGATATGTAAGGGAGATGGCCTTGGCAAGGAGGGGTTCAGATAGAAGTCAGTCTTCCAGGGGGGACGAGTCGGGGACACTTGACATGTCTGTAAGGGCTGTGTGAAGTGCGTGTCGGATTTGTAGGTATCGGAAGATTTCGCTGGGCGTCAATTCATATTTCACTTGTAGGTCTTTAAACTTGAGTATTTTCCCCTTTTTAAGCAGGTCTCCAACCGTGGAGATCCCTATCGTGTCCCATTTATCGAACCCTGCTTGATAGCACAATAATCCCAGTTGTTGAAAAGACCATAGAGGTGTAGCTTTCGTTAATTTCCCTAACCAACCCAGTCGTTTGTTAGCTATCTGCCAGATGGAGATTGTAAGAGCCATGGGACCGAGGTACCTCCCTTTACGGGGTTTGCTGTATAGGCCACCCAAGTATCCCTCCCGTCCGGTATGATATCTCTCCAGGGGATATGCTGGGTTCAATGGGGGACCATACAGCCAGTGGTTGGTTGCCACCAATTGTGATGCCCAATAATAGAGGCGAATATCTGGGAATGCGATGCCTCCATCGTACCAACTCTTCGTCAATTTCCCTACAGCGATACGAGGCGTCCCCCCATCCCACAACAGCGTACGTACCTCCGCTTCAATGCCCACAAAATAGGAGTCTGAAAGAGGATAAGGGCAGTTCTGGAGTGCATAGAGGAATCTAGGCAAGGCCAACATTTTAAACAGGGCCGCACGTCCCAACAGTGACAGCGGCAGTGACCTCCAATGTCTGACATCTTCTTTAAGCCTCTGCAGGGGGGCAGCAAGATTGTTAATGTAGAAGAGTTTGAGATCAGGGGTGATGAAGATCCCCAAGTAGGTGAAGCCCTCCCGCGCCACCGCTACATCGCATCCCCTGGGGTGTGGGGCCATGGTGAACGTAAAGTCCAGATTTTGCCCAGTTAATAGCGTAGCCGGAGTATTTCCCGAAATTAACAAAAACATTAAGTAAGTTGTGAATCGTTGTGTACGGGGAAGCTAAGTAGACCAGAATATCATCAGCGTAGAGTGATATTTTATCCTCTGTGTCCTCGTCCCATTTTAGCCCGCGTATGGTGACATCACGTCTTACCCATGCCGCCAGTGGCTCAAGGACTAGCGCGAACAGCAGGGGGGATAGGGGGCAGTCCTGCCTAGTTCCCCTGCGTAACTTAAATACCCTCGAGGTATGGTTGTTAACCCGCACCTGTCCCTGCAGATCAGTGTACAGCAATCGAACCCAGGCTAAGAACTTGGGGCCAAATCCAAAGCGTGCAAGCACTTCAAAATGGTATGGCCATTCTATTGAGTCAAAGGCCATGGAGGCGTCTAGAGACATGATTACTGCATCTTCCTCCAAATAGGGTTGCCTCGCGAGTACGTTGTGTACCCTGCGAATATTTAATGCTGTGTTGCGACCAGTGACGAATCCAGACTGGTCCGCATGGACCAGGGACGGTAACACAGCATTCAGGCGGGAGGCCAGTAATTTCGCTAGAACCTTAGCCTCTGCGTTTATTAATGAGATTGGTCTGTATGATCCACAGCAGTCTGCGGCTTTCCCAGGTTTACGTATGACCACTATAGATGCCAGTCTCTGATCTGGCGGCAAGACGCCTTTTTCCAGGCTCTCCGAGTACATGAGGTTAAGGTGGGGAGCTATTTTATCCTGTTCACATTTATACTGCGTCCACACGACGCAAATTAGACATGAAAGAAATGCTAATGTCTAGGCTTAATGGCACCTTTAAACATTAATTAAAATTGATAAAACTTTATGCATGTTTGTTACAATTTCGATTTTCGATATATCACTGGCACACTACATTAATAGTGTAAGATATTTGTTTTTACCTTTATACAAAACATTTATAAAAGTGAATAGTTGTCCAACTGTTTCATTTCATCATAATTCTAATAGTCTTAGAAGTGGACTTATACTGAGTTCAGTGTTCACAATAATCAATTCTGGGATATTTACATTGCATGCATGATTACGGTATAGTACCATATTTCTCTAGACATGTACTCTTGACGGTGAAAATCACCATGCAGGGTCTAGTGCCCGGCTCCTATTGTGGTTATATCAACTTCCTCAAATGATTATACGTACATTATTGAAACTAAATGGTGTGCTATAATGAAGTTAAGGTGTTTCCGCACAGGGATTGCCTTCTTCGTGCTTTTCACTCCCTACTTGTGGAGATCACCGGCAAGTTTACAATAGTACATTCTTTATTTCTGTAAAAGACAAGGCGAACGACTGATTAATGGACAACGGTTATAGTTCACAATCACGATTTAAGTCTACATTCAGGTATCCAATTACTAGGCTGATTCAAATTAGTAACCAAAACATGCAAATACAACGAACAGGGTTTGGGGGGAATTAAAATTTGATATTAATCAAAATTGTATCTCTAAGAGATCTGCAGTACCTATTGATTCTGAAGTTTGAGAGATACCCTACCTTCCTAAATGTGTATGTAACTCGCTGTCATTATTCATTACGAATGGAGCTATAATATACCTGGATTCTAGTCTACGCAACGCAGAAATCCTGTCTCCTCCCCTTAGGTGTTTGGGTATGGTGTCAATCTCAAAATATCTTGCCTTTATCCAGTCTCCATTGTGATGATCTCGGACGTGTTAAGCTGTGTTGTAGCTCAGGTCAGCATTAGTGATAGCCCTCCAAGGTTCTAAAATTCGTTTTTGCACCGGAAATGTCGTGGAGCCTATGTACCACATGTCACAAGGGCATGTGATACCGTAGACTAAAAAAAACAGTTTTACATGTGATAAGTTTTGTTATAGGCTTTTTCTTTTTTACTCTTTTGAGAGTGACTTCTGAGACAATAGCGCTGTATTTTCAGGCCTTGCAATGCCCGCATTTCCAGAAACCCTTGTTTTGAAGAAGCCAAACTGGAGTCTTGGGGACTAGGTGACTATGGACTAGCATATCTCTCATGCAGAGGTTACATTGAAACGTGATGTTTGGTGTGTTACCAATATTGGTGGCTAAGATGGTGTCTTGTGCAAGAGTCGCCCACCTATTTTTAAGGACTTTTCTCAGAGCTCTAGCCTGGTTAAAGAACTTGGTAATGAATCTGATTGGTTCATTTTGGACATCCTGTTTGAGTCTCTGTTTCTGCATAAGTATCTCCTCCCTGGTTTTCTGGTCTGCCTTTTCAATGGCTTTGCTTAAGTTTGTTTGTGGATATTTCCTAGCTTTAAGTCGGCCAAACATGTCTTCCTTGGTATTGTTGTATCGACTAGCTGTGCTGCTGTTTCGCTTGGCCCTCAACAGCTATATATAGGGGCACGGAGCCTACTAAAGGAGTGACACTAATACTCACCTGTGGAACTGCAATTACCATCATGCTATGTGGCGTTTACTGCAAGCCACGCCCACTGAAGGCTGTTTCATTTAACAATAAAAATGAAGTGAACAAACAGGTGAGCCTTCCGTGCCTTTGTGTGAAGCTCATGATTAAGAGGCGAATGCCTTGAAACGCGTCGAGCATAATTGCAAAGTTTGGACAGAGAGACAGCGTGCTGCAGCAAGGCTAACAATACCCGAAGGGCGAGAGCATTGTCGAGTGCATTCTTGAGCGGAAGGGCGTTTGGAAAAAAAAAATATATATATAAAAATATATGTATATATATCTATATATATGTGTGTGTGTGTTTTACATACCTTACAAATACATACCATGCGCTGTAAAGGCATCTGTGTAGTAAAGGCATGCATGGTAAAAGCTGCATGGAAAAGGTATGCGTTGTCTCATCATACACCTGTTAGGGCTTCTCAGTGCAATACAGTTCTAACCTTGCCACAGATTTGCTGAAAATGAATCATAAAAACTGTCTTAGCACTAAATTCACAAACCACTCAAATGATAATATATGTGGATGTCAGGTCTCTGTAAATATGTGCACCACTATATGCCGATACATATGATGGATGCGTTCAAGTCACGCAGTTCCAGAAGGTCCTAGTACTGATGAGAGAACACCAGCTAACCTAAGGCATGAATCCGATCACTAGTCCACAACCATGAGATGCAAATGTCATACGGGTCAGCTGCTGCACATAGCCAATGACAGAATGTCTGGAGCCAGAGCACTGCAGTATATGCGCCCTGATTCTACAGCAGTCAAATACCAGATTTTTAGCCCGAGTAGCTGGCAAATGGATACTAGAAATGTAAACTTCAGTGCCCGTCTTCGTCTAGTTAAGCAGTCCTTCATCTGTGGTTGAGGTTGCTACCTGGCCTGATTTCTACTGCCATAACCGTTATTTTAATGCCTGGTCCGTTAAAAAATTAAGAAAATCACCTAAAACCGGTATTTTCCGCCCTCATCACTACATAGTTAAAATAGCAAATATAAGACGACAGCACTTTAAAATGTGCTCTGCAGCTGCCTTGATGACCCGCGACTGATAAGTGAAGTCAACAAAAAATATAAAAGTCATGCTACAAATTAATACAGTTGATTTCATGTGTAGTTCTATTTAAGTATCAGATCTTGGCCTTTGCAGACTCTGAATACATGGACAAATGGCCGGTATCTTTATTATGAAAGGTGACATTCCTATCAGTTGTCCGGGGACTCGTGGTTGTCCTCAACTTCTCCTCAGGGGGTCCACAACTGTTTTGAAAATTAAATAATTTTAGCAGATTAATAAAAATACACATAAAAAGTGAATTTCTTTTTTTTAAGCGCTCAGTAAATGTATAGGACTTTGAAACTGGAAGATGAAAATTAAATTTGGATCCTTGGCTTGATTCTGGGGAGCAGCACAAGTACATAAAACGGAATCGAGTATGAGGATGTGTTGTAATGGCCAGAGCTGCCAACTTTGGAACTTGGCAACCAGGTTTGTGCCTTGTCATCGGCTGAACATACTGCGATTCAGGTCAAATCACTAAGGGGCTTATTGCGAGTTTGGCGATGAAGAAGAGGGACCGCCACGCCGCCGCCCACACCGCCAAACCCTTGTGCGCACCGCCTGCCAGATTATGATTTTTTTTGTCACTGGCGGGCGATTCTTTGGCGGTCCCACAGCAGTGCCTATGGAATAGGCACTGCGGTGGGAACATTAAAGACAGTACTTGCAAAGCATGGGGTACTGGGGTGCATGCACACAGGGGGCACAACATGTGCCAACCTGCATGCACCCCATGGCCCGAGGCAACAGGAGGCCCTGTAGGGCCCCCTTTGTTTCCTCTTTGCCACGGTTTTCATGAGTATGAACCGCCATGAAAACCGTGGCGGAGAAGAAACTTGTAATATGCTTGGCGGGACCACGGCCGTCCCGCCAAGCATATATCTGCCTCACGGCTGTTGTGCCACTGCCAGGAATCTCTGATCCCTGGAGGTTGCAGCAGTGCAATGGCGGGCCGACTGCCCTAGTTGTAATAGGGCGGCCGGACATTGGCTGGACCGCCACTGCTGCGCCACTGTGAGTCTGATGCTCCGTGGACCACCAGACTCATAATCAGGCCCTTATTCTCTCCGTGCCTTTAAAAAAAAATGAATGCACCCTTGTGTAACGTAACTGGTGTTCATGTAAAGTGCTCCGATACCTTTGGATCGAGTTTGTGCTATATAAACGTACACAAAAAAACTGATGATTTGATGTCCCCATTGTAGCATTGGTATGGACTACCAAAAAAACAGAGAGCAAGCATTAGGAGAAAAAAATACAAAGTCATATGCTAAAGTCTGACATATCGCGTTGCCCTTTAGAAATAAAACTACATTTATAAAGACGTTCCATCCCATCGGCCTCATTAGAAATAAAACTTCGATTCTCAGTAGTCTGGTTTGTACCTTTTTCTGTATTTGGGCATGTTGTTTTGAGGTTCATATCATAGAAAATTCTTCGGGGTTCCCCCCAGCTTCCAACGGGAATCGCTCACTCACAGATGAGAGACGGTGTTGTTAAAGCCATTCACAAGAACACAAAACAGACGTCGAGCTCTCGAGGGGGTGGGGGTGGGGAACTGGGGATTACGCATTAGGAAGTGAGGGATCGATGCCGGGCCGCACGTTTAAATTCCTTGGTTCCTGCTGCCAGGAGGAAGGACACCGGAAACCCACAGCAGCCTGTCATGACCGGAAAGGTTAAGGGAGGCTGGCCTAAAACCGGTATTTGCCAAAATTTTCTGTAGCTGACAAGATGCCTCCTTCTCCATGCAAATTTACTCTCTATACGGCCACCCACCCTTAACCATTAAGAAGAGTAGAGAGCGTGCAGAAGTCCGGTGCGGTGAAAAATAATTCGAGTGCAAATCGACAAAACCGCACCAAAAAAAAAAAAGAACCACTTCAGTTTGCATTAAAAATAAATACATTGGCTGAAACAATCGGCATGCGTCACAAACCTGTAGTGTGTCTGAAAGCTTCTGAAAGCTCCTTTGCTTTGTGCGCACTCTACGAAAACTTCCAATGAATAAATACATATTAAGGAGCATCGTCTCGCATTTGTCATTTTCCTAGACACTTCTCCATTTTTCAATAACACAGCAACAATACCCTTTTTTTGTTAAACTCGGGGTCTCTTGAGCAGGGAGCAGGTTGTTCCTGGTCAATATGTAGCCACACAATAATGCTGCCTACTCTTTCATCTCACTGTAAAACCACTGACCCCTTGACCTTTCCCTCTGCTAAGACAAGTATGCTTGTGGTGTGTTTACTGCCCTTGTAAATGGCGTGCTCCGAAATTGAAGTTTTTAGATAACTAAAACCAGGGCTGTCATCATCAGATCATCTTTATTTCGGCCAAGAATGACCATAAAAGCACAAACTAACACAGAAGTAATCAACATCGCCATACAGTCATACACAACCAATACAGTAAAAAACAATTAAAACCATGACTCGCCAGTAAGATACATTATTCATATTATAAAAAGGAAGAAGTATAGATAAATTAAGACTATACGTAAAATTCATGTAAAAGAGCATTGAATTACGAAGTTTCACATCTAATTTTAAAAATAAGCCCTTTCGTATACATAGTTCCTGTGTACGTAATGACTGCAAATAAACAAGTGCGCTCTACAATGTTTTATCTTGGTCTTTCTTACTCCTGGCATGAGCAAGCCCTAAGATAGTTCGCAATAATGCCTGCAAACAGCAACAAACGCAACAGGGTTTAGTGAGATATTTCGTCACAAGGGCACCAACTAATGGTGGTAGCATCATACTGAACAAGAGGAAAACACCATTTCCATGTCACGGAACCCAGGAGAAATCTGGGTAAGAAGTGATCTCTCCCAAGGGTTGTTGACCGACTCCAAGTAAGGCGCGGTCTCGGGCACGTTCGAATCAACACACGGCTTCTGAAGAAACCTAGATTACACTGGGACAGCTCCCGATTCCTTGCCCTCTTCAACAAAAAGTTGTCCTTCATCCACCTCTTGTCCTCCTTCTTTTTTTTTTTTGATAATCAATTTTATTAGGTTTTAAAGAGAACAATAAATTCATTGGCAGTAAATCAGACACATTATTCACGCACATTGCAATCACCAGGAATGACAAGGACTCATAAAAACATTCAAGGGGAGGGCACACCACCAGCTGAGAAAAAGACCATATATAAGAATAACACAAAAACCTCAGACCCGCAGTAAGTTGAACCATTTGCCCCAGATTTTAGCAAAAAGTTCAAGGCATCCCCGGGCTTTGAAAAGAGGCTCCTCCTGGGTGCCGCACCAGTCTACTCCCTTCCTCCATCTCCGTACTGTAGGGGATTTAGCTTGAGACCAGAGTGCAGCAATGTCTCGTTTTGCCACCGCCTCTTGTCCTCCTTCTTAATAAAGGTTGAGCCGATAAAGAGGCTAGATCTTCAGAGGCAATGAAAATTGGCCTCAATATCCTTTACCCACAGTTTTGAGGGGCCAAGAGCGTTCAACAGACAGTCCTCAATCACATCTCTGCAAAGAGAGGCCTGGGAGTTGCACCAGATAGAGCATCCAGAGTAGAAGAGGGGCTGGTCTAATGTGATCCTCCACATAATCCTGCCCATGCTCCTCATGCACCATAAAGTTGCTAGTGCTCAGGGAGACCCCCAGAAGCCTGCAGAGCCCCCTATTTTCTTCACACTGTAAGCTGCCTGTGTTGCTGCCACCCCAAATCCCAGCACCAAATGTCAAAACAGGAACACACCTACATTCGTATAGCTCAATGACTGGGCGAATAGGCTTGTTCTCGAGACAAGCTGATAAATAAAAAATGGAGCCAATGGCAAGTGAAAAGCTGGCACCACTGTTGACCATACATGGGGTACAACCAAGGTTATCATCAGAGGTGACTCCTAAATAGGGAATAGATCACACTCTTTTAATTCCCTTAGCCTTGATGCTATGTATTCGGATCTTCACATTCTTGGGTCCACAGACCATTACAAAAAATCATGGCTTTCAATTTACTTGAGATTTTGTTCTTTTTCAGCGAGGTTGCATTTGCTTGGGAGTATTGCATTGTGTTGTAGTAAAATATTAGCCAACAGTACTTTACTATGGTAGGCATTGTTTTTTTGGCATTGTACCTCCACTGAATGTCATTTCAGTGCAGCAGTCTTTCCTTCCTTTGAGTCACTAAGACCGCTGTAACGATCTCCACTAGTGGAGAATGCCCCTCAGCCCCCTTCTCCTGTGGTGTATCCCAAAGAGGGATGGGCACCAAGAGGAGAGGCAGCATGATGGTGCCTCCAAGGGGAATTGGATAGGGACTCTACCCTGGTCAATGACAAAGTGGGCATTTCTCACTCAGAGCATTCCTCACTGGTTTGTGGAACAATTTCTGAGTCAGGATGGGAAGTACAAGGATGGAGTTCTGATTATAAGACACCTCTTGGAAAGATGCCCACTTATACTTGACGTTGTATAGCAAATACAACAACATGCAATGACCGATAACCATTGATAATGAACCCTTACTTGGATGTAAACATGCTATTCATTGTGTACTGGAGAGTTTTGTACTGCGCTTGCACTTTATCTGAGAACTTCTATAAACAAGGGTGGAGGAGTGCTCTCCGTGTCCAGCAAGAGTTGTATTTTCTGTTATTCATTCATTAACTTTTCAAAGACCAATCAATCAATCAATCAATTATGGACTTGTAGAGCGCGGCTACTCACCCGTAGTGAGTGATGAGTCCAGTATGATGCCAAGGTTGCGTGCGTGGTCCGTTGGGGTTGGGTGAGATCCCAGGGCAGCTGGCCACCAGGAGTCGTCCCAGGCTGAAGGGGTGGGTCCCAGGATGAGTACTTGGGTCTTGTCCAAGTTGAGCTTGAGGGAGCTGTCTTTCATCAACCATCTATGGTGGTGAAGAATAGGTGAGGCTTAAAGACTGTGTGAAATCTCAGGCCGTCGTCCCTGAGCCAGATGTGGAAGGGTTTGCAACTGCAGAGGGTGGAATCTTGTGTGAGGATGGGTCTCCAATCAAAATGTAACTAGTAGGTTGAAAGGTTGAATGAGTAATGTTAAGTAGGTCAGCCTTAGACATCTGATTGATATGTAGAAGCAGAATCCCTTGGTAAAGTAGCCAAGGGGGCTCCTATACAAAGTCTTGTGTAGAATGCACAATGCACACACTATATCTTTCTATAATTGGGAATGTGTGTGCTGCTAAGATTCAGAATACTACCATTCAAATGGCACCGGCCGAAGCAGAGTGATCGCAGGGGCATATAATTGGGCCATTTGGAGTTTGCAGATTGTACTGCAAAGGAGCTCTCTATCCATCCAGCAATCCAGAGGTGACGGTGCAAGTGTCAGGGCAAGGGCGAATCCATGGGGTATGGATAAAAGCGAGAGACGCTGGCACAAGCCTTGCCCTTTTATTAATTATAGGTGGTGAATGATGCATCTTTTGACAGAATAGACTCATTGAGTGAAATTCACTTGTTGTATCAGGTAATACTAACTCCTCGTTTATCACACTTCATATCACACTGCGTTACAGTTCCGATCATATTAGGTCTGTACTCTAATCAGAGGCTTACCTACAGCAAGTTTTGTAATCAATCATGGACAGAGCTCCATGGCCCATGTATCCCAATCTTGGATCCAGGACCTTAGGCCACAATGTGCAAACTGATGGTGGGAGCATCTGACTTCCCACTGTAGGTGAATTAGTGGTACTGGTGTGTCATTAGACTGCTAGCACATAAAATTGGGGTCTCCATCACCTTTCTTCTAAGGCACATATCGGATGAGGGCAATTTTGTGCTTTTCAGGCCTCCCAATGCTAATTTGTGCTGGGGTTTGCCGGTACTGGGTACCGGCACCTTTTATTAAACACCAGCACATATTCTTCTACCACATGGCGGAGTCCTGTGCCTCTTTGTTTTGATACTATTCTCATTGACAATTTAATATATTGTTTTTTAAACAGCAGATAGTTAACTGCTGTCACTGGCATTTGACAGAAGGAGCTGGGGCAGCTACAGTTCACTCCTAAGAAATATTTGGGCCCTGGCACTTCCATTTTTTAGAAATGAAGCACTGGGCTTTCCATGAACCACTATGAGATGCGCTCAGGTGCACACCTGAGCAGTTAATAGGTGAGAGGCTATACATGTAAGTGACACAGAATTAGATGTACAAAGCCATTTTGCAAAAGCAAATATCTGAAATTCTCAACATTACTGGGTCTGTGACCACAGGATATGTTTTAGGTATGTATTAAACCCATTTCCCGGGTTTGAAAAGCCCGTCTGACTTGCAAAAGGGGCTTAGCTGCCCATAATGAATCAGAATTAGGAAGGGGTCTGAAAGGGACGTCCCCTCCTAATTGCAATTCAGGTTGGCATTTATCAA
The DNA here is from genome assembly GCF_964204655.1 of Triturus cristatus. Lineage (NCBI taxonomy): Eukaryota > Metazoa > Chordata > Amphibia > Caudata > Salamandridae > Triturus > Triturus cristatus. Next base: position 123,039,156 of record NC_140593.1, read on the forward strand.
TGGTTTACGTCTGCAATTGCAGTCGCAAACCATTGCTGAGTTACCAACACCTCAAAGGGGGTGGACACCTTTCCCTGCGTGAATTGAATTGCAGCCTCAGTGGAAGGGGAAGAGAGACTGGATAGGCAGTGGCTCAGTCGAGCACTGCCTTCTCCCCTCAATATTTTTTCAAATATAATTTTGTTGTTAAAGCAGTATTGGTTCCTTTAATTAAAAATCCTTAAAAGTTTTGTTTTTAAAAGCTTTCGGTTTGTGAATGCAGACACATTAATGGTGGTCTGCTGTTACTTGAAGTCCACAATACCTCTGTCTGTGTCCAGTCACAGAGGGTCAGAAACAGCAACCTGCCTCATTAATATTCTTTAGGCAGGTCATGCTGTGACCCCAGGCAATTGGAGATTTTGGAACATAACCTGTTAGCACAAAGGTTTCACTGCAAAATCAGAAAAAAGTTGCAAATAGCGTGTAATTTGTGACCACTTATTGCAACCTGTCTCTTTGTACATCTCACCCACGGTCTCATAAACAAAGAAACAATTGAGTCCTGCCCAAGGAACAACATTATTAATTAATTTAAATGAGCCATTCGTGGTGCTCAGTCTCTCTAAAACTTTTCTGTACCTCTGGGAAAGTCAGAACCACCTTTCTTCAAGTAGTACCGTACTAGGCATATACTAGCCATTGTACAAACACAGGGGGCACGTCACAAGCTTTCTTCTTTTAAAAACACATAAATGTGCTAATATATTAGCAACAAATAATCATGAACACATTCTACAATAGTGGATTCTGCTTAGGCTAATTTAATACAAAGTGTAGTACGTAAAATAGTTTGTTGGCACACGTTACTAACAAATACGAAAACTTTCTTCCGGTATTGCCCATGCCTATAATTAGTAGCGATCATATCCATATCAGTTGTGCCCACTATATCGTATAGAGGAGAGGACAGAATAGCCTATCAGACCAACCCCGTGATTATAAATCCTTGGAGTACTGAACATCTAAAAAAAGGTTAACACACAATATCCTTTCTCTTTAGCTCAAAAATGCAAAAAGGTGATGGCTGGAATACTTAAATTCATCACAGCCACTGAGAATTACTCTGGGCCACATCTCAGTCCATTGGATGTTTTTGTCTACCATGTGACCTCAAATTAGACCCCACCTTATGCAATTAAGCCTTCGCACTGCTCCAATAAGAACAGTCCATCTCAAACTGCCAAGCCAGGTCCTCTCTGAACCACAACACAAGCAACCCAAGACTGGTTTTGGCCTATTTGGGCCTCTTCAGTTGGGTGCAGCTTCGTTCCAGTGAGCACAGGACCCACATCTGGGCACCCCTGTTACACTAAGGAATACAAAAAAGTGATAGATAGAATACTTTAATTAATCTCAGCCACTGGTAATTACTCAAGGCGCATCTCAGTCCATTGTTTTTTTGCCCAACATACCCCTTCTGATTAGACCCAGCTATATGCAAATTAGCCCTGATCCTGCTCCAGTGGTAACAGTCCCGCCCAAACTGCCAAGCCAATCCGTCTGTGAATCTGAACCGGAACACAAGCAATGCATCTTGGGTCCAGTGGTGCAGTGAGCACAGGCCCCTCCTGGGCATACCTGTTGCACTTGAGAGCACTTAGGGTGTGGCAATGAGGAATGCAAAAAAGTGATAGATGGAATGATTTAATTAATCTCAGACACTTGTAACAACTTTGGCTGCATCCCGGCCCATTGTATTTTTTCCCACCATGCCACTTCAGATTAGACCCAGTCATATGCAAATAAGCCATGGTTTTGCTCCAATACAAACATATCAAGCACAACTACCAAGCCAGGTCCTGCTCCGAACTACAACACCAGCAATCGGAGACCGGTTTCAGTCTACATGGGCCTTTTCCGTAGGGTGCAGCTTGGTTTCATTGCACAGGAAGAATGGGGCCAATGTCTGGTACTTCAACTTATCCATCTTAAAGTATTGATGTATAAGAGAAATAAAAATAGATCAGATCCTCTGTAGAGGTTTCATCACTGAGTTGTTACTCCCATTTTCGTGATAATCTATCTAGATCGTGTGAGTGGCGTAAGAGGAAATATGGTGTAGACTTCTAATGATTGGAAAATGGGCTGCACATATAATTTCGAGGTGTCATCAGTTTGGCAGATGTCTGAGACTATCCCTTTTTAGGTCTTGCCTACCAGGCAGCGCAAGCTGTCTTTTCGGGAAAGTGGTATTGTGAACTTATAGTGGACATACCATTGTTTATAGATTATTTTTTTTTTAATTTTGTTTATTAAAGGTTTTGGCAACTGCTACAGAACAGCGATCACAGCAATAGCAATCTTGTTGGGTGTAGTGCAATAAATAATACTTTACATCACATTGACCATTGTTTATTGTTGGTTGGCTTCCTTCTCACTTTAATTTGTTAGCTTCTTATTCAAATACTTGCTTTCCTTGTCTTGTTTTTATCCCTCCCCTGGAGCCTCTTAATGATCCTTTTGATTGGCTCACTTGTATCCTTCCACTGCTCACATTTATCAAGCTACTTTTTTTTTTTCTTTCAGCACTCCCGTAGAGTGCATGTGTTTTCTAGCTATCTCCCTCTTGTGTTGCTTTCCCCTCCAACTCAAATATCCCCCTCCCCTGGACCGTGTTGCTCCCCACCCCTCCGGTTTTGCCTGAGAAGCACAGGAATAGGTTTTTGCTAGGGTATGACTGAAGAGCAGAAATTGAGGGTTATCTCCTGTATTACACGTACTTCATGAAAGCACCAGATTTTGCACACAAATGAATTTATGCTGCTGGGGAATGACCCATCTGCTGCACTCACTCAGCTGCTCTTTGTGATACTGCAGAAGACAAAATGGCTGAATCCTGTGGAAAGTAAATTAGGCCTTTGCAAGCATTTCCTTTTACATTCTGACACTACCTTAAACTTTTTTTAATTCTGTTCAGAGTTTTCTGAGTGAAAGGTATTTGAAAAATAGACCACGCCATTTATGAAGATTGAAGCAATAAATTCAATGTACAGTTTTGAGCTACCATAAGATATCTGTTTGCTTTTCATCCAGTATTTTAAAATATCTTTTTGTTTTAATTTTTTTAAAACAATACTTTACAGATACAAATTGGCATGGCCAACAGCTCTGGATTCACATTATAAATGTGAGGCCTAATGCCTTTGACAATGCTTGTTCAAACATGAAGTCCTATATTTTCAAGTATAGATTAGATTTACAAAGCCTATCCATTGATATTTTTTCGAAGGATTTCAGAAATCCATGTATTGGAAGTTGCAAATAATAAATTGCCTCTAACTGTTACAATTAAATTCATATACATAGCAAGGGATGAATTGACAGTATCCCCACAGTTAAGTGTGATGCCAAAGTCTTTTTCTAATAATATCCTTACCTTTGCCTTTAAAAGGCTAGCCCCAACTGCATTTTCCCTGCTTAGTATGTTAGATAAATGTTAACTACTAATACCTACAGGGTATGTTGATTAGAAGAGAGGGGGTTCAGTTTACCTTGAATGAGCGTGAATGAATGAATGAATGAATATAGGTTTTATAGAGCGCATAGTAATCCGGAAGCATCCCAGCGGTAAAAACCAAGACAGCAGATTCGGTGGGGTGACCAGGGAGAGGAGAGAAGGAGTGAATCAAGGGAAGAGGTGCGTTTTCAATAGTTTTCTGAAGCGGAGATGACTGGGTTCACTCCTGAGTTTGAGAGGTAGGGCGTTCCACATTTTAGCCGTGTTCACCGAGAATCGCCGACCTCCTGTGCGTGCCTTTTTTACTCTGTGGACTGTGATAAGGTGTTCGTGATCCGAGCGGAGAGGCCTTGTGGCTTTGTAGGGCGTGATTAGGTTTTTGAGAATGGGGTGGGCCCTTGTCCTGTAGAAGTTTATGCGCCAGACAGAGGGCCTTGAATTTTATTCTTTCTCTTATTGGGAGCCAGTGCAGGAGTTTAAGAGCTGGTTTAGCCGAAGTTCTGGCCGGGGTGTTCGTGAGAAGCCAGGCAGCGGCGTTCTGAATTTGTTGTAATTTGTTGAGGGTGGCTTCGGGAGCTCCCAGGTAGATGGTGTTGCCATAATCCAGTCTGGAAAGGATAAGGCCTTGGATGAGCAGTTTCCGGGAGGTTTGTGGTAGCAGGGGCAGAATTTTTCTGACTGATCTGAGAAGGCCGAAGCAGATCCCAGCAGTTTTTTTTGCTTGGGTTTTGAAGGACAGGTCCTTCTCTATCCAGATCCCTAGGCTCTTGATCTCCTCTTTGGGAGTGGGGGGTTCTCCCAGGCAGTTGGACCAGAGGTTAGGGGGAAGGGTGGGCCCTTTATGTCCGAGAAGCATGGTCTCAGTTTTGGACCTGTTGAGTTTAAGGGCTGATTCGTTCATCCACATAAAGATTTCAGCGAGGCAGGTATGAAGGTTGGACGGTTCTAGGTTGGGATGGGATAGTGAGACTACCAGTTGGGTGTCATCTGCGTAGCTAATGATTTTTACTCCAAACGGGATGACCACTCCCTCCAGTGGGGACATGTAAACATTAAATAAAGTAGGGCTAGGGGATGAGCCTTGCGGTACTCCGCACTGGAGGGGAATCGCTGTGGAGCGGGTGTTATTCTCCCAGACCTAGAAGGAGCGGTTGTTTAGGAATGACGTGAGCCATGCTAGAGCGGTTCCTTCCACCCTGATGTCTTTAAGTCGTTGGATGAGGACCTGGTGGTTCACAGTATCGAAGGCCGCACTGAGGTCCAGGAGGATCACTGCCACTGATCCTCCTGCGTCCAAAATGCATCTGGTCTCCTCCACCACAGCCAGGAGGGCGGTGTCCGTGCCCTGACCAGGGCGGAATCCAGTCTGAGAGTTCCTAAGGAGGTTGTTAGACTCCAGGAAATGAGAAAGTTTTTTGTTCACTATTTTTTCCGTAATTTTGCTGATTCCGGGGAGGAGGGAGATAGGCCTGTAGTTGGCCAGGTCTGACGGGTCCAGGAGTGGTTTTTTGAGAAAGGCTTTGACGACGGCGGCCTTCCAGCTGAGAGGGACCGTTCCCTGACACAGGGAAGAGTTGATGAGGTCAGCTAGGGGGAGGGCGATTGTGGATGCCTCTTTTTTGAGGATGCGAATGGGCACCGGGTCGCTGGGAGAACCACTTATAATTGTGGCAAGCGTTGTAAGGACCTCTTCTTCCGTTACCGGGCCGAGTGTATCTAGGCGAGTGTCTAGTTCTCCCGGCTGCGGAGTGGAGTCTGATACAGGCTTGGGTAGACCATTTGCGTCTACTCTGGGGTTAACTTGGGGCAGTGTAGCGAGGATCTTGTGGATTTTTTCGTCGAAGTATTTTGCCAGCTTGTGGCATTTGTCCTCGGAGGTGTTAGGAACTGGGGGAGGGTCAGGGACTTTGAGCAGTTCTTTCATGATGATAAAGGTTTCTCTAGCAGAGCTAGAGGACTTTTTTATTCTCTCGTCAAAGAATTTGCTTTTGGTGTTACGTAGGGCGGTTTTATAAGCTCTCATGGAGGAGCGGAAAGCGTCTTTTCTGGATATGGATCCGTCTTTCCTCCAGGCGCGCTCTATCTTTTTACATTCTTTTCGTAGCAGTTTGAGTTCAGGGGTGTACCATGGGGCGGGGTTGACTCTTTTGGCTTGTTTCAGGGTGCTTATTTTAAGGAGGAAAGAATCGAGTGGGAGGGTGAGCCAGGAATTGAATTGCGCATCTGCGGTTGCTGGATCTAGAGCTGGGGGGGGAAGAGACTGCGTGAGTCTGGTGGCCCATTCTTCAGGCGAGAGTTTGGACCAGCGTCTATCCGTGACCCGGATTTTGGGGGGTTGGGTGGCGGGATGTTGGGATGCCAAGTAATGGGGACCAAGAAGTGGTCTGTCCACGGCAGTGGGAGGGGGAGAGCGGTTTTGAGGTCGTTGATATTGGTAAAAATGGGGTCGAGGAGGTGACCTTTGTCATGAGTAGACTCTAAGTTCACTAGTCTTAGGTCGTAAGAGGTGAGGTAGAGAAGGAGGTCGGAGGCTGTCAGGTCCTTGGGGTCTAGGAAGTGGAGATTGAGGTCTCCCAAAATTATGAAGTTAGGGGATGACGTAGCCATAGAGGTAACAGTTTCAACGAGGGCGCTAGAGAACTTGGTAGGGGCTCCCGGTGGGCGATATATGAGTAGCCCGGAGAGGGAGACTGTGGGTGAGATTTGAAAGGCAAAATGGCAGCTCTCGCAGTCTTCGATAGTGCCGTTGTTCGCTCTGCAAACGAAGTGCTCCCTATATATTATTGCCAGGCCACCTCCTCTGCCGAGGGGTCTGTTCTGAGAGTGGATTAGAAAACCTTGAGGGAGGGCATTGACGATATCGGATTCTGCGTTGGGGGTGAGCCAAGTTTCCGTAAGGAACAGAATGTCAATTGTGAGATCCTGTATAAGGAGGTTTAACTCTAGGGAGTGTTTCGGAAGGGACCTACAGTTCAGGAGGCCAAGTTGCAAGCCGTGGCGTCCTACCGTGGTGTGGGCTGGGTTGCAGAGATCGCAGTTGGTAAAGGGTTTCCCTCCTTTGTGGGTATAGTTGCAGTTTGCGTTTTTCATGGGGTTGAGTGAGAGGAGGTTTTCTTGGGTGTAGCTTTGATGATCCTTGATGGATTTGGGCATAGAGTCTGGGCCTAGGGCCGGCTGGGCCCGGACGGGCACAGACGGGCTTACCTTTGGCGCGCCTTTGGCGCGCTGACGGCGCACCCGCTGTGCGCGTCCGCTGCGCGTCCGGGTGAGGCATATTATGAAGGGTGGAGGGCGTGGCCTCTGGAGGTGGGCGTGGCCTCGCTACCCTGTAATGGCGGCTATCTAATTCCCCAAAGCGCCGCGGCAGCGTTCAGATCGGCTGCGCGGTGAGGCTTTGGTGATGAAGGAGGGGGGACAAGTGCTCAAGAAGAGGTGAGAAATAACACAAGTTAAAAGCAGTTTTTTAAAAAATATTGGTGCTCAAATACGGCGAAGTGTCTCCCGGCTTTCCGCCTCAGGAGCTGTCAGGGCAGCACAGATACACCGTCTTGGGAGGCTCAATGGTAGAGTGTAAAATCTGGCAGCACGTACCCTACCAGGAAAAGAGGAAGCTGAGGCTCCCCGTGAGTTCTTCGTAAGCCCTGTGAGGCCTTAAATACTCAAGATAAAACGACTGATGGCTGACTCTAGACGCTTAAAGAGAGTATGCAGAATATTAAGAGGGATTGCAAAGAGAGGTTTAGAAAGTATAACTATTTTAACAATGTTACAGCGACCAGTGAGTGATATGGGCAATTTATCCCATTTGGGATGCTTGAAGCCTGAGGACTTTATAAAGTTGTGGGTGTTTTCTTTCTGTTTGTCTCTAGGATACTGGAAGGGGTTTCCCCAAGGAAAGAGTCAGGGCCCTGAACTGCCATTGATGTCCACTTCTCATCCCACGGGAGCTGACTCATGCCACCGCATTCATGAACATCTGTGTGATTGATGCGAACGGTGGCTATGCTCCTCCAGCGGCAGTCCTTCTCCATTCAATGCCATCTCTAGTGTAGTTACATTATTGGCACCCTACCCAACTTGTATGGGCTGCTCTCCCACCCTCTAAAGCCAACAGGTACCGTGGCATACTCAGCCCTTTGGCGGAACCCTGCTCCTGGTACAGCTCTGGAGGCAGCAGCCCTGAGACCTGGGTAGATTGGTGTACTGCATCAGACCTCTAACCCTGGGTGCAGGAGTCTCAGGGAGACACCATTGCCTCGCTATGGTGTGAATGATATTTTAGGGAGCTGCAATGCCAAACACTTCGTCTCCACATCTCAATTCCAAGTTGTTTACAGGTTCCAAAGTATCCCCCTAAAAGCCATGTCAGTTCCCGTAATTCAAATTTCCAGATGTTTAAAATGTCTTCCTTTCAGATTTGAGTAGAAAATGTAGTGTAGGGGATTGTGGCTAATCTGTTGATAGAAATATTAGGAGAATCTTGAGCCCAGATTATCTGCTGCAGACTTTAAACATATAAATCAGTCTATGCAGTGGATTGTCTGGATAGGCTGCATAGAGTAAAATGTCAACTGCGTACCGTGGTAGACTAACATCCCGGAGTAAAGACTTTGGAAATGGAAAGCAGAATTTTTGAAAGACAATGGAAAAGATTCCTCTAATATATTTTCCATATTTACCTAAAATGGGACTTCGATGACTACATGTACCAGAATGAAATAGCTCAGCCAAATTAAGTGCCAACATACATGACAATATTTGAGTAGGGCCATGCGACAGTGAAGAATTGCATTCATGTGTTTCCTCACCGTTGTTATTGTCTCTTGCGGAAAGTATGGTAATAATAAGAAAGTCACTGAGAGGGACTCTCAAATGAGTGATGCAAAAGTGAACACGGACATGTAATGAAATGCAAAACAGGTGTAGTTTGTTTTAAATTAAATTAATGATATCCTTTATATTTTAGTTCAATACACAAAACAGAACATTTTTAGGTTTGATATGTAACAGCACTTGCACTATTCAAGGTTAATACATTGTTTTCTATACACACTTTAGGGCGCTTTAGTTCAACCTCCTTCAGCCATTGGTTTGAGACATTGACAATCACATCTTGGATCAGCCCAACTGTTTATTTTACGCTCACCTTCTTTTTACTGTCTGTTTGGGTGTATCCTTCCATCTCCATTTAAATGCATGATGGACTATTGCACACTTGACAAAGTAAACTTAGTCAAAACACATTTATTTATTTTTCTCATACGTGCTTTGTATACACAAAGCAATGTTTTTTAGGTCTCGCCTAGCGTTGCAGCGGCCATGTGTTGCTCGCTCTGCGAGACATATTGTTAATGAGGAGATTTCAGAAGGGGACTTGAAGCTCCGCCCATCATTTCCATTGGGTTGCGTCAGCGTTAACGCTGGCTTCCCATTGAAAATGATGCTATTTCGTTACCGCCCTTTCTCCTTTTCGTCTGGTCCATCCGGACTGGGTCGTCTGTTTCAAGGTTGTCATGAAGCAATTTGTTATCTTTAGGGGGCCATCTGTTTCTAATTAACGTGGCCTTAGCGTTGTCGCTTTCACTTTCGCGCCCTCATCCCAGCGCTTCCACATCTTGACATCTCCGTCTATATGCCAAGGCGAGGGACACATTTAGGGAATAGGGTTCCATTTACAAATTAACCCCCATTCCTACAACAAAGTGTTGGGATTAGTGACAGAGCGTAAGTGAGAGAGTTAAGAGTGCGAGAGAACAAGAGGAGAGTTGTGAAAATGACCCATGTTTGGAGTGCGAGTATTCTGCTTTGGTGTGAAGGAAAGGATTTGCTGAATAGCTAAAATTGAAAATGGAAAAATAAGCAAATACGACTTTCCTGCCCTTCACAAAAATGTTGAATTTTTCCCGTAGAACCGCACCTGCTGTAGGTCCTACTTCGGTCCTATTTCTCTAAAACTGCCTTCTCTCTCTTTCTCTCGGATTCTCTGCCCGCACCCCTTCGCATGCCTCTTTCTATGCCAGTCTTCCCACCCCCTCTCGGGCACACGTCATGCATCTGCTTACCTCTCCCCCGCTTCATACTGTATATACAACCCCCATCTCTCTCTCTCGGCACACTTGTACCGCACTCCACCCTGCCTTTCTCTCGATACTGAAATCATTTTCGGGGTGGCTCCTGATTGACTGCTGATGAGCTCACCAAATTGTCCAGGACCCCGTGGGGGGGGGGGGGGAGTGTGGTGGGTGATGACATCATCCCCCAAATATGTTATGTTATGGTATGTTATCTGGTGTTTTATTGAGCGCTCAGCTACTCAAGCAGAGTGTCCCGGCGCTGTGTACTGCTGGGGAACCCATCCTGGCTTTCCCTGTGAGATGGTCCCTTACTGGGCATCTCCAAGGTGAAGACCAAGCATCCCCGGCGCTGATGGGGCCGTAAGTGGAGATTAGCGTTACAACAAACAAATGATGGACGGAATGCTGACAATGCATACATTCTCCCCCAGTCAAGAGATCTGGGTTAAATCCATCGTTCTTTTGCCCACTACACCACCCCAGTTTAGACATGGCCATATGCAAATCAGTCTTGACCCTGTGCCTCATGGGAACAGTCCAGCCCGAACTGCCAAGCCATGTCTTCCCTGTACCGGAATCAAGCATCCTAGGACCGGTTTCTGGCTATCAGCCGTCATCAGCCAGGATAGCTTGACTCCAGTGGCGTAGTGAGCACGGGTCCCACGTCTGGGAATACCCATCCCACTTAGGGCGAAAAGCGTTACAACAAACAAATGATGGACGGAATGCTGACAATGCATACATTCTCCCCCAGTCAAGAGATCTGGGTTAAATCCATAGTTCTTTTGCCCACTACACCACCCCAGTTTAGACATGGCCATATGCAAATCAGTCTTGACCCTGTGCCTCATGGGAACAGTCCAGCCCGAACTGCCAAGCCATGTCTTCCCTGGACCGGAATCAAGCATCCTAGGACCGGTTTCTGGCTATCAGCCGTCATCAGCCAGGATAGCTTGACTCCAGTGGCGTAGTGAGCACGGGTCCCACGTCTGGGAATACCCATCCCACTTAGGGCGAAAAGCGTTACAACAAACAAATGATGGACGGAATGCTGACAATGCATACATTCTCCCCCAGTCAAGAGATCTGGGTTAAATCCATCGTTCTTTTGCCCACTACACCACCCCAGTTTAGACATGGCCATATGCAAATCAGTCTTGACCCTGTGCCTCATGGGAACAGTCCAGCCCGAACTGCCAAGCCATGTCTTCCCTGGACCGGAATCAAGCATCCTAGGACCGGTTTCTGGCTATCAGCCGTCATCAGCCAGGATAGCTTGACTCCAGTGGCGTAGTGAGCACGGGTCCCACGTCTGGGAATACCCATCCCACTTAGGGCGAAAAGCGTTACAACAAACAAATGATGGACGGAATGCTGACAATGCATACATTCTCCCCCAGTCAAGAGATCTGGGTTAAATCCATCGTTCTTTTGCCCACTACACCACCCCAGTTTAGACATGGCCATATGCAAATCAGTCTTGACCCTGTGCCTCATGGGAACAGTCCAGCCCGAACTGCCAAGCCATGTCTTCCCTGGACCGGAAACAAGCATCCTAGGACCGGTTTCTGGCTATCAGCCGTCATCAGCCAGGATAGCTTGACTCCAGTGGCGTAGTGAGCACGGGTCCCACGTCTGGGAATACCCATCCCACTTAGGGCGAAAAGCGTTACAACAAACAAATGATGGACGGAATGCTGACAATGCATACATTCTCCCCCAGTCAAGAGATCTGGGTTAAATCCATCGTTCTTTTGCCCACTACACCACCCCAGTTTAGACATGGCCATATGCAAATCAGTCTTGACCCTGTGCCTCATGGGAACAGTCCAGCCCGAACTGCCAAGCCATGTCTTCCCTGGACCGGAAACAAGCAAGTAAGTGGAGATTAAGCAAGCTATTGCCCAGAGTTGCTGAGTGTGATCCATGATTAGAGTAGGCACCGAGGCGAGAATTATCAAGTCCGCTGACCTTGGCCCAAGACCCTGCCGCGTCGGGAATCGAACCCTGGTCCCTGACCGACCTCTGCTTCCGGGTCTGCCACCTCTAACCAGTGAGCCACACCACTCCACACCAATATCCCATCTGTGTGGGACAGAGTGGGCGGAATCTGATCAAATTAATATCAAAACCTTCTCAGCACTCCTGTAAGGGGGCTCCAGTCCCCCTGCCTGCGATTTTCCCCTTCCCGCCCCCCACTAACCTCGGCCGGTCGCACCCTCCATCCACAGACAATCATAATGTGTGAGTTTTTTTAATTTTACAGTAACGGTTATTTGTTTGAAGCAAGTGTTCATTCCGCGCTGAATCTCCTTGTACACAGCCAGAAAGGAAATAACCGATAGTGAGTCTGGGGGTGATGGCGCGAGATTCGCGGTATTATGGATGTCGAATCAGCGTGCTCCGTCTCCAGGCCCTAGTCTGCCTCTCCCTTGAGACCTGACTGGCAGCAGTACAGAGACCCACGGGCATTAAAGCTATTTCATTATGGGGAGAGGGGGCACATTTACCATAGTCCGCATTTCTAAATACATTTTATTGTTAACTCTATTCAAGCATTTTTAACCATTCCAGAATCCCTAAACGGCCTGTATATTTGAGTGAGAAAGGTTGCAACCCTAAGTTTAAGGGTCTAAGAGCGCCTACATTGCTATATTCGATATCGCAATAAATATCAACAGAGACCTCTTGCTTAACCTATATTGCTTTGTTTAAGACCTACAAAGGTTCACTGTGTCAGTACCCATCAATGATATTTTACATCTCCAGATACAAAAAAAGGAACAGTGTATTACATTTTGTAATTTTTTTTATTAAATTTATATCATATTTTCTTTTTTTATGATGTCAAATCACTTTTCTTTTTTATTATATGTGTTGATACACATAAAAGTATACAGATTCACAAACATTCATAAATACGAATCAATATACATTATTACTGACATGAATCAGAACTCATCGCAACTTATATTACTAAAACATCAAGACTACTTATTCTAGCAGCAACCTGAAATACATTCTTTCACACTCCACATGCACACTCATTCTAACTGCTCACATACTGTAAATACATGTCATTAGAGATTCAGCCCTCTGGGAAGTAACCAGTTGTATTATAGAGAACTATATTAGTGGATGTCTACAGACAATCCTAGATGACTCAATTGTCTCTTCAAAACCACTTCTCAGGGGCAAGCTTGATCGGTCTACGCGCGTTTCAGTGGCCACGCCACCTTCATCAGGACCAAAGATAGTGTAGATAGAATCTCACATGCAAAGCGGTTGTCTGCTCAACAATTGACTAATACAAGAAACATTTTTCGTTAGAGTGCCCAATGTGGCACTGTCGACGCCGGGAACAGATCCTATAATTTAAAAGTGGATTCAGATTGGTCTATGTCCGATTTCAACTTCAAAAAGCAGGAAGTCGGACAGTTTCTGCCGCAGGATACCGAGAAGGAGAGAGAAAACATAATAAAAGCATTTCAGGTGTTATCCTGCATGTTGTGGTCAAGTTTTATGGATTACATGGGCGGACCATGAGATGGTCTAGAGTGAAACAAAGAGGACATAGACCAATCTGAATCCACTTTTAAATTATAGGATCTGTTCCTGGCGTCGACAGGGCCACATTGGGCACTCTAACGAAACATTTCACTCGTATTAGTCAATTGTTGAGCAGACAACCGCTTTGCATGTGAAATTCCATCTACACTATCTTTGGTCCTAATGAAGGTGGCGTGGCCACTGAAATGCGCCTAGATCGATCAAGCTTGCCCCTGAGAAGTGGTTTTGAAGAGACAATTGAGTCATCTAGGATTGTCTGTAGACATCCACTAATATAATTCTCTATAATACAACTGGTTACTTCCCAGAGGGCTGAATCTCTAATGACATGTATTTACAGTATGTGAGCAGTTAGAATGAGTGTGCATGTGGAGTGTGAAAGAATGTATTTCAGGTTGCTGCTAGAATAAGTAGTCTTGATGTTTTAGTAACATTAGTTGCGATGAGTTATGATTCATGTCAGTAATAATGTACATTGATTCGTATTTATGAATGTTTGTGACTGTATACTTTTATGTGCATCAACTCATATAATAAAAATGAAAAGTGATTTGACATCATAAAAAAAAGAAAATACGATATAAATTTAATAATAAAAATTCAAAAACATAATACACTGTTCCTTTTTTTGTATCTGGAGATGTAAAACATCATTGATGGGTTAATGACACAGTGAACCTTTGTAGGTCTTAAACAAAGCAATATAGGTTAAGCAAGAGGTGTCTGTTGATACTTATTGTTTCTTTCCCCTCCTCTTGGACCTCAAAATACTTAGGGGACGCCCTTCTTCTATATAATCGATATCGCCACTTGAGCTGGGACACTGTAGATGAAGGGCAGGGTTAGTGGGGTGCTTGCCAAGGGCGAACAACCAGACCTGAAGCAAGCAGGATCTATATTGCTGAAGAATAGGACGACACAACAAGAAGGAACAAATCCGATACTACGGCTACAATCCAATGGCACACAACCCGGGTAGATAAAGGATAACACATATGATGACACAATCATAGGTGAAAAAGCTGCACAGTGCGGCAGAGCCAGGCATGCAACCTTGTGACACAGTCGGGGTAACATGGCGGAGCAACATGGTAGAGCAACAAACAAAAAAGGTCATCAGAGCAGTGACAATACAGAGTAACTGAACCAAAGCAACACAACAAGGGGTTGAATTTTCTCTGATGTTGATACAAAGCAACGCAATTTGGCATTCAACTAGATCATGGGTACTCACAAACATTTTCCCGGGGGCCGCAAAGGTTGGTCTTTGGTGTGATCGAGGGCCGCACTGATGCCAGCCAGGTGAGGGGGGTGTAAAGTGGGTGAGGGGGAAGCGAGGCATGTATATCTAGTGGCTGAACTCAATTGTGAAACCAATGTGCAATGCAATAGGTCTCGCATTCACACGATTTTAAGCTAGTAGTATTGGAAATAACAATGCCTTGTATATAGGTTTTAAAACCCAAAACATAAAGATAAGGCTTTGTCATTTACAATGCCAATAGCTCAAAATCGTGTGAATGCGAGACCTATTGCATTGCAAATGCTTGTTTTAATTGTTTGTCACTGAAGCAACATTTGTAATTGCTTTTGTCAGCAAGTGCATGCTTCAAACCTGCTGGCTTTGCTTACGCTTGATTTAATAAGCAGTGAGAAAGAAAACTTCAATAGAAACAAACTGAATGTTTTCGCTCTGATTTCCTCATGTAACTTTTGCAACTATTTTGATAACCTTCCATGAGATAACTTCCCAGCTTCCCGTGATCGAGCCTCATCAGACACCCTCAGGGTGCTTTACAGAATTGTTTTTGAAATTTTGCAGCAAATATTTGACAAGGAGGGAGAGTTAAATATTTTCACACCCAGCTCTAAAATAGAGAGTGCACTGTAACCCTAACAACAGCTCTCCATTATGAAAATCCTACTGTATCCGTCATTAGCCCCCCTTTGCTCCCAATGTCTAAGTCTCATCCCCCAGGTACTGGAATGGGTACCAAGGAATAGACCAATGTCATCAGGGTTTTAAATAAGCAGGAGCTGGGGGTCCTGAAGGCCATTTTAGATTTATAAAGGAGGCTGGTAACTGTAATGAAAAGCTGCTACTAGGAGATGTTAGTGGTTCTCAATAGACAGTAGTCCTTTTTCTTCACATCTGTAACAGCTGTTTTGAATTTCAAATAGCATGTCACTAAATCACATATGGTCTTTCTGTTATTAAAGTAGAACACAAGGCATAAAAGATTCGATAAGCATTTCAGAGAATATTCCAGTTTTTTGTGTTGACATACAAAACCATATTCTGAAGTCAGAACAAAGACAGCGGCAGAAGTCCCACACACATGAACCTCGTCCTTTATAGTCTTAACTTTGTTTTGTGATAAGTTATTTTGTTGGCTGACACGGTGCTAGCTAGAAGAGATGCAAAACAAAAAAATGACTATTAGTTTGTTTATATGGATTATAAAATAGAAATTGTACATACTGGGTTATCGACAAGCTACATATAAACTAAGTAGTACCTTGTTCAAAGACGGTACTCCCTAGTCACTGAATAAAGCCCAATATTGAGTAATCACTTTTAGCCCCTTCTCGAGTAATACTCAGTTCTGTCCCTGCAAGTCCTGTACGGATTTTATCATAGATACTATTAGATAATATCATAAGCATGTAAGGAAAACGCTAACTGTATCCTCGTTTGCCCAATTGCTTTTGCAAGATGACTCGTGAGAGCTGTAGAAAACGTTTCTAATAAACAAATAAGTTAATGTGCTATCTATATTATATATATGCTGAATGTATGGATACATAAAATGAAACGTTTGGCTATTGTTAGTGCAATAACGGCAGTGGGTTGCAACCCATGATTCATGCATGTGAATAATTCTTTAAAATGCACAGGAATTAGATCATCCCTGTATTCCAGCCTCTTGCTACACTATTTGTTTTTGTTCTCTGAGAATCTTCTTCAAGAATAAAACCAAACTGTCCAGTCAGCAGTATACCCATGAAAAATAAAGACAACACTGTTATTCTGTATAACTAGCTTTACATTTCTATGTGAACATCACTAAAAGAATATATAACCCCACGCCTGCATATAAAATGCGCTATTATATACAAATTACAAAAATAATGAAAAGCTGCATTAAAATCATTACTACTGACTGGGAGGCCTAAATAAGCACTGCACATTGTTTACTTAAAAATATCGTACACAGTACCACATTATTCTTCTTAATGCTTTCAAGAGGAACTTTTTCTAATTAAAATATACCTTACTTGCCACACTAACAAGTCCATGTTATATGAAAGAGAAGTGTGTATAACCAATGTATTATGGACTAATAATGCTATCTCAGTGTGGCGATGAGTGTGGGGAGGGACTATGAAGGAGAAGCCTCCAGTGGGTCATGATGCCCCCCCCCTCTCAACAATGGCAATAAGAAACATAGTGCGCGCTGTGCAGCTGTATACACGGTTTACGCCATGGCATCTTTTTATTTGTATTTGATTATATAGATGTTTAACGGAACATAGGATGGGAAGGGTTTCATGTGTGCAGTAAGGTCAAATGAAATGTGGGACTATTCGGAGAGTTGTTTACCTGTTTGAAGTCATTTAACATGTGCTCAGTAATGCAGCGATCAGTGCATTTTTCTTGTCAAATTTGCAACATTGTGGGTGAATGGGAGTTTATTAGTGCTAGTTGCACTGTTTATTGGGCTGCATTTATTTTCCCTGCTATGCCATTCCACAGCGCGCGCGCGTGCGTGCGTGTGTGTGTGTGTGTGTGTGTGTGTGTATATATATATATTTTTTTTTTCATTTTCATTCAACAACAAAGTTTTCGTTAGCCTGGTTAATGTTTTTGAAACATTGCTTTTCTCGGACATGTGCATACAGTCAGTCCATGAGGTTCACGCATTGATGCTTTTGGGGTCTATAAGAAGCATGCCCCCTCTTGTAGTTGTGACTAGGTAATAAGTGCTATTCAAGACCACGCGGGTCGTTAAATAAAAACGCATCTGCCCGAATGGAGCTGCAGGGGCAGCGGGCGCTGGAGCTGCCCCCCCGCTCCCACGCGCAGCCGCTCGCCCTCGTTGTGTGGGCGGGGCTCGGGCTTGTTTTGTTCCTCCGGAGCTGGCAGCAGTGTTCCGGATTGAGCAGCTCAGTCACAGGAGGGGGGCCCGGGAAGCCACACACGCTCACTCCCGCCCCCACGCTCACACACACCGCCCGCTCCAGCGCAGCAGCCGCCTCCGCCGGAGCAGCAAAACAAGCAGCCGAGTGGGGCCCAGGTCCCGCACGGGGGTGTGTCCTTCAGGAGAGGGGGCTCCCGCTGCACCCCGGCCGCGCCCAGCGCCTACCTGACCCTCTCCGCCGCTCGCCCACACGCGCCCCAGGATTTATCGGTCGGGACCTTTTAAACGGGACGTGAGTTTTTTTTAATTTTAGGGGTTTGTTGTGGTTTTTGCCTTTTTACGCGGCTCTTGCGAATGAGAAATGGCTTGCACGCAGAGCACTGAAGAGGAGCGCGGGGCCACCCCTGGCGCCTAGAAGCCGCCCGCGTGAGCTACCCCGTGCAGGCTTTCACCACTTGACTGGATGGCATTTCACTGGGTCCTCCCTTTAAAGAAATGGCAAAGTGGAACATGCGCTCCCGTTGGACTGAATGCATCGCCTGAGCCTCCTTTTGCACAGCTCGCAGGAGAGGATCCCCTTTGCAGGAATGTGTCACTGGCGCTTCTATTTAAACAAGTTTAATTGAGACTCATTTTAAAAGGAACAGATCGCTGGCTCTTCCCTGTAAACAAACAGATCGCTGGAGCCCCACTGGAGAAACGGATCACAGGATCCCCTTTTAAAGAAACGCATCACTCTCTTTAGGAAGATGCGCCGCATGGGACCCCCCTTCTGAAGAAGCATCGGGACTAAAGACCCCCGCCCCTTTTCTAGAAACATGTCAACGAAACTTCGCTTCAAAGAAATTGTTTTCTTCTAGCTTTCGGCCCCCTGCCCAAGAGGTAATCGAAGAACTCTTTCGTGCCCCCTCCCGCTCTTCCTTGTTGACCATTCAGTCTTAACAATTGCAGAAATTTGTGGAAATTGGCCAGAACATCTATTTTTCCCAGATGCATAGCTGGGCGAGGGGCGTTTTGCTCCCCAGGGGACCGGATCTAACCCGTTTCTTGCATCCCTTCTTGAAGAGACACAGTAATCAGTACGTTGTTATCTGACTGATTGGACAAGAGGGCGGAGGCAAGAGGCGCCCTTGATTATTGATCCTTGAAGCTCACCGACCTGATCAGTGTAAACAAACGGGTGTTGTAAGCACTGAGTCGGGAGAGGGAAGCTTGTAGAAAGGGGTAGGGTAGAGACTGGGGTCTCATGTCATCAGGGCAGTGATTATATTTTTAAAACGCATTCTCCTCACCTCCAATGCCTTGTAGTATTGATTGGTGGCACGGCCCTGAGCGGCTGTAATCGTTGCATGTGAGTACTAGTGGATAACCCCCCCCCCCCCCCCCCCCCAGATGCTGTGGGTCTGTGCACAAGTTGGAAGTTAGTAGTTTCAAGTCCATATTCACTCCGCCTCTTCCCAACCTTTGGTCTCCAATCCAGAACATTGAGTTGTAGGATTTTCATAACTTTAATTTCAGATTCTTCAATTACGGTGGGCTTAGTTATCAAGCCCTATATGTCACAGGGCTTACTTGCATCACTCTTGTGCTGCTCCTATCCATTCATTGTACCACATCATTGGATAACTGGGCAGCTTTAAGTTGCACCTACCTTAATGAAGTTTGATGTTTCAGTAACCCAGTGGCCTTAGTTGCACCTCTTCCGGGCAGTGACTGTTAAATATACCTACCCACCACAGGTCAGCTAGTATTTTTTTTGCAAATATTCAGGAGCGAGCCCTAAAGACCCACAAACACTGCAGATTGTCATATGCACATACATGGCTGCTTTCCCAGAGTCAGACTTCCAGCTGTGCCATCAGTGCAAAGAGTTGTGTAGCGGATCCTCTGCCCCCACCTCATCAGGCTCATCATCATCCTCCTGCTCGTCATCTTCTGGTACCTGCTTGCTCCCTGTCCGGCGCCGGTCTCTACACGTACTGCCCTGCCTTCACGCCTTCTGTCGGCAGTGCTTAGAGGGCCAGCGTAGCCCTGGTGAGCCCCTCCACTGCCCTGCCTGTGACTGTCCTGAGCCTGTCATGGACAGCACCGCCTTCCTACATCTCAGCAGCCTCTTGGATGCTGTTGAGGAACAGCAAAATAATGGTCGCAGTGGAACAAATGGAAGCAGTGGCCGACAGCAACATCATCGTGGTGGCGGTGGATCACTGCTTCGACGAACTCCAGGACCCAGCCCTACTGGTACACGCTGCAGCTCGTGTGATGAAGGGACAGGAGCAAGCTCCCACTGCCTGGACTGCCAGGAGAACCTATGTGCAAGTTGTGTGCGAGCCCACCAGCGTGTGCGCTTGACAAAGGACCACTTCATTGTTGAGCGTTTCCCACAAACCTCTTCGGCCATTGTTGGACATGAGGCACCAACTTCAACCAACAGTCCGGCTGGCACCTCTGTGTCTACTGCCACATCCACTTCTCACAACAACCACCATCAGCAGGCAACACCTGTTTCTCAGCTATCTCAGGCCTTCCTCCATCACCTGCAGTCACCATCCTTCAGCATCCTCTTCTCTGACCGGACCAACTACTGTCAGCAGCACGATGATGAGGTAGGTGCTCAGTCTACCCGGTTAGTTTTCTGTCTGATATGGTCTCCAACCTGTTTAAAGTTCTGTGTTGTCATTTTTTGCTATTTAAAATGGGTGTAACATTACCATTGACTATATGGGCGGTTGGTCTCCAGATTATATTTTTGAATTGGTAATAATTTTATCCTTTTTAACTTCGGAAGTTGTCAATAAGCATTGTTTTTTAGGACTGGTAAATCAAGATGCTCATTTAGAGGTATACCTCGTCTCGTGGCACCATGATAGCTCTGAAGCTCTGTAAACGCAGTGTGTTGACTTAACTAGACATAGTATTTTTTTTGTAGCCTATGCTTTCCATGTAGTTGGTGATGCTTCTAAGATGTCCTACCGGATTATTTGAAGATTATCTACCATTCTAGTGCAACTATGATCCTCATTTGGAACTATCTTGCTAGTTCAAGATGGCTGCCCAGAGGGCTGATTTGAAACACAGCATGTTTTCTATGGCAGTCGGGAGGCTCTGGATAAGAGTTTGTAGTTGAGACTTAACTCCCAACTTTTGCAACTTGTGAGTGAGCAAGCATTTGATTTTTAAGCAATTGGAACACATATCAGTGGGGAATCACACTTTCCTTCATAGTTAGCAAATCTCGTTTATGAAACAAATGTTTTTTTTTTAATTTATTTTTTTAAATCCTTTCAAATGAGATCTCTCCCAGTCACATTATCAATAGCTCTTATTTGTGGTGGTCTCTTGTTGACCGTGCAATTGCAATTAATATAATGTTACACATTAGATTAATGTAATAGTTAAAAAGTCAGAGTGGGACAGAAGAAAAATTGGGTTTCTGTTCTTGAAATAAATAAGCGTGATCACGTTTTTCTGTGGTCATATGTGAATACTCCTTTAAAAAATTCACCCAGATGTTTTTTAATAGATATTTGTACGTAATTGTGGTTGCAGAATTGTTTTTTTCACTTTTTGCAGAATGGAAAATTGGTATGCACAATTTTAAAGAAACGTATTGTAGAAATGTCTTGCGTAAGTAGCAATTTTGACAGCAGCAGGAACGGCTCATTTTTTTGTGTGTTTGTAACTTTTTGGGGCTAATTGTATGAATACATATATATATTTTTAAATATCCAAGGTGTCTGACTTTCTGCAGAGGTATTTTAAAATATATTTTTCCTTGGTAAGACAGTACTCTCCCTTGATACCCCTGACCTAGTTACATCTGCAGGATTGGAGGTAACTGGTAGAAGCAAGTTGCAGACCCTTTATCAGCTTGGGGATATTGCCGATATGTCACGGTCAGGTCGTTTAAATTCAGGGATGTGTCGGCCTTTCTTACTGTGTTATGGCAAAGACCTACTGGGCTGGGCTCACCTGTGTCAGAATGGCTAGTGCTCTCGCTTCGGAAGGAACATATTTGGGTGTTTGGCATCCCTCTGTTCTGGCCACATTGCTATAGCAACTTTTGTCTTTTAGGGCAGTATGACAATAATGCCTGCTTTCCAGCGCTCCATTAAACAATGATCTGGCCGCCCATTCAAGGTGGTTTCAAGACCGAAGAGAACCCGACCTCCACCAGTGCAGGATGGGTGCAGGGGATACTTGGGGACCCTATGGTTTACTGGGCAGCAGACAATGAAAGGGAGGATTTTATGAAGCGTTGGTTGTCCAATCTCTCATTGTCCATGTTTTTTGAGCAAATAATATGCTGTTGCAGTTGAGTCCATTATACTCTCTGAGCTTCCCTTGGCAAAGTAAGCAGTGACAGCAAGCTCCTCATAGATGCAGTGCCTTGGATAGAGGGCCTCTTTCAATCCATGGTATTTTGACAGAACTGAGTCCTGTCTCTGAAGCCTGTGCTTTAGGCGAGCGGCTCAGTCCAGCTCATTCCGATTTGTTGCTATCACTAGAGCTCTAATGGCTTTTCAATCTGTTCATGTATTTATAGACTTTGCTTGCTCACCCACACTACACTTAAAGGAAGTCAGAGAAATGTTAAAGCTTTACTTTTATACTACATTTCCTTGCCCGGTAGTAGTTAACAAGTGAGTACTGTGTGAGGCGCACCTGTATGCCAGAGGTTGAATCCAGAGGTGTTTGACATACCAAATGGGGTGGTTTCCCCTTTAGTGTTGATTGACAATGAGGAAAGTGACAAACCCTTTGTGATGTCTCATAGGCAACAAAGACCACCAGTAACTTAAGAGTGTACCTTTTTTTTTCCTTAATATTTTTTTACTAGGTGGATGGTGCTTTAATGTATATGGCTGCCCTGTGTTCTCTCTAAACTATCATTGGTCTGGTCTAGCCTACCACCCTTCCGTACTCTCTACCAGTATCTTCTTTCGTCCAGGGCCGCACCACCTTTGTGGGTGGGTGGCGGGGAGTTGTTCAGTGTCATCTTATTGACACTTATTTGATTTTTGTTTTCCAAATACTATGGGCTGTGCATTCTGTGGGACCAAATCAAAACATGTCTAGATGGGAGTGGGTCTCCTGTTCTACTAAAAAGACCTCCTAGCATCCAGGCCTAGCTTTGGAGATCATGGCCTCCCTAATGGCAAAAACACGAGCCCATGAAATGAGGTGACATGGAGACAGAGAAGAATAATGCTTTTAGTTTGAGCTGAAACACTTACAGGGCTGGTTCTAATACACTTGTGTCTCAGGAAGGGATTATGACTGGAGCACCCCGTTTATATCTCAGGAAGTTATTGAAACTGGGGCACCGTTTCCAGTATAAGATTGTATCCACCATAAGAACCGGCTTGTATGTTTTGTACCTAGTCAACGCAACTGTGTGGAAATGTATACATCCTAAGACACTTCATGATTCATCAACTCTTGGCCTGAAAGGTCCCAAATACCTCCAAACTGCCTTGAGCTTCAGACATTTAAATGGAACTGGGGCTACTTGCTGTGCCCATTATTAACCTAACATGCGGCACCCCAGGACTGATCTTCTTCTGTATCGTGGTAGGTTACCAAAATCATATCCATTTTGGAGACACCACTGTAGAGAAATGCTATACGGATACTTGCCTCCAATTCCCTGACTACTCATTGATGACCCATAACCACTCTGTTTCTGAGTACATGATTGTTTATATTTGGGGAGCTCTGTCTGTGCCCTGCGAAAGTGCAGTACTGACTGCACCATTGCCACCGTCTGGGGTGCAGGAGAAACCTACATGAGGGATGAACCCAGTATATTCACTGCCGAATGTCTGTCTCTTGGCTCACCATGAGTCTGATCAGCTAATGGGTGGTGTTGCACAATATTGCAGGCATTCTTGGGCACAAGATGTTCAGGCACCGCCCCCCCCCCCCCGTTTCTGGTTTGAGTACAGCACACATGAGGGTTGTGTGGACTTGTCCTAAGCATCTTAGCAAAACTGTGGACCGTAGAATCAAGTGTCGTAGTTCTTGTATTTATGTTGCGGGGCTAGTCATGTGTGTTCTTTGCAGAGCACCAAGGCTTGGAAGGATACAGGCTCTGTTGTATAGTTACAAAGCTGGCACAGCTTGTTATAGTTGAGGTATACACGGTCTGTTATGGTGAGCCGTGCTCGAGTTGACAGCATTTGCTTAATAATCCCCTGCACGACCCATTAGCCAGGAGGTGGTGTAAATCGCAGGCAGTACTTTTATACAATAACAGCTTAACCTGATCTAGAAATGTTAACATCCACTTGGACGATGTTGTTGTAAAACACTACCCTGGTCCCTTGTCTCCAGTGGCGGGGCCACTTTTTAAAGAACTTGTTTGACCTGCTCTTGAATGGAAAGGCACATGCTGAAGCTACTGCTGCGATAGAAGCATGGCCCATTCAGTTCCTTGTAACCTGTTTTTTTGGGAGGGAGGAGGTGACTGAGAAGTGGTGTATATGATAGGAAGATGTATTTATTACTATAACACAATTGCAAGCACGTAAAAAAAATCTCAGCTATTTTGTGGCTGAAGTGTGAGCAATTGTCCTTAACTTCTTTGCTGCTACAGAAAACCCAAGCGATTGAGTTTATAATCAAGACTGTTCCTTTAATTTCCTAAGAGACACTTCACCGTGGAAGGGCCGGAACATGGGCTAGTAGCTTGAGTTCCGAATCTGTACTTTCACCGGGGCACGCCTTAGATACAGCAAACCACTTAGGGGTCTGTTTTTTGTTTAACTAGGAAATTGTGGGCTTTCGAATTCCATATTGTTCAAAGGTTGCTCCTGTTGAACAAATGGAACTTTTCCATTTTGTGCTGTTTTTGCAATTTGTTGGGATTAGCACAAAACAATAATTATGTAATCGTGGGTGCCTCTGACATGGCTCCATCTTCCACATTCAAAATGTAGATAAATGATTAGTTCTTGCAGCGGTAAACCGAAATAGTGCAAAATCTGTTTGCTGTTTTTATCGAATATGACCCAGATTGAAATTGGAGTAAAAGTGGTTTGCTAAACTAGCAGTTATGAGAGAACTGAAAAGGGGAAACGTATTTGCCATTTTTCTCCAGGTGCACAGTTTTGAGCATGATGTCACCTGGTGCCTTGTTGGTCAATCGTATTGACAACAATCTGGTCTGTTAATAGAGGATTTATTAACAAAAATGAAATTGGCATTTTGTTTAAAAATAATGCCAAAGTTAAAGTGATTCCCAACTTTTCTCGGACAATTACAACGAGTGACACGCAGGTGTTTAACGGAAATACTTTTAATATAAAGTACTAAAAAAATGTTTTTAAAAATCTGTTGCAAGCATTGTGAAATGCGCTCAGTGGGACATGTGCATGAAGTAACACAAATGTAAAGTTTATGCTGTGAGTAAGTGATATCTGACCGATTTCATCGTGTGAAAATCGGACATATAGTCTATTTACATGATCATATTTAATAGATGTTATTTAAAGCTCTTTAAAATGTCAAAACATCAGTTGTAACAAGTGCTACGTAAAATACGGACACACTTGTAGTGTAGCCTTGACTTGCATCCATTGCCAGGAAAAACGTTGCCTTTAAAATCCTTCTGAAAAAGGTGTTTACATTTTTCATAATGCTCGTGGGCTACTCAAAACTATTTTTAAAAAAAAAATGTTTTCCTTCTTTTGAAATCCTGCGCCTTTCCAACACTTTAATTGAGCCTCAACGAGGACCCATGGGTGTTCTGGCAAATAATTTTGTATTAGAGAGCCTAAAATGCAGAATTGGGAAGAGATGCTGTCCTTGTAGATGTGTGCTCTCATTCTTGGACAGATTGTGTTTTTAGTTTGGTTGTCACAGGCTGTGAGAGCATTGTAGGTAGCAGAGGCTGGATTAATTTCCTAAAAGATAAAATGCCATTCGAGACATTAAAGTTTTTCCATGATGAACAAAGGAATTGCATTTTTGTGAAACCAGTTAGCTTTTGTATTTTTTTAATTAAAAAAAATATATATATATTTTGTTATTTCATGGTGCTATTGACGTTCTTTTTCTTGACTACCTCATAATAGAATTTAGGCTTTTGAACATCCAGGTGCGGGCTGTTGACCGTACAGGTGAGGTCGATGATGCGAAAGTGCAGTTTGCTTGCTGAGTCTGCATCCAGATTTGCCCGCACTGAGCAATTATTTTAGGGAAACGCGTGACAAAAACAAACGGCGAGGTGACTCGCTGGAGCGGGTTACACACGTCATCGGTTACTAGAATGTTCGTTGTTTTCTGCTCAATGGAAACACGACAGAGGATGCCGAAATGCCAATTTTTTTTATTATAATTGTTGCGCTCTGGCTACAAAACATCGGGGCAGGCTATAATCATACGGCGTTTTTTTCAGCTCTTGCGCGCGGTTGAAAATGTGAAGTGGAAAATGATAGTGTTCGTCTGAGTGGACACGTGGCTTGGTTTGTGTACATTCGTGTGCTGAAGAGTTATGGCTCATGCAGTGAGGTCTACATCATAACACCACTGTATCGTTTTTATTAGTGTCGAGATGAAAAAATGTTCTCTCTTGGCAATTGGTGCTGTTGAAAATGTAGTTTATTTAATTGTTTGTTCATGAGTTAAAAAAAAAAAACTTGCCCGACTAGCACGTGTTTTTCTAAAACAAAAAAAAAGAGAAATTGTGTGAATAAGAGCGAAATAAAGGAACCTCTATGTTGTTACCTTTTTTGCAACAGCTAAAAACTTATGTTGTGTTAACACTTTATACGCAGCCGGATCTCTGAAATAGTGTGAAAACTTTGCCTGAATGTAAAATGTTTTTCTTGTTTTTAAAATGTCCTGCATGAATGCAAACGGACACGTGTTTGTGCTGAGCACATCATGTTGTCACTCAGTGTTAGGTAGGATGCCTGCTTTGCAGTGACAACACGTATTGTGCTCTTGTCTCTGGAAGATATATTTTTTTTTGTATATTTTTTTCTTGGTGTCTTTTATGGTTGTTTCGAAATGTGACCGAATTAGTTGACTCATAACGATAGTCTTGATACTCAAGGATTTATAATTCGTTTGCACTTTATTGGTACAATTTCCACATGAATAACGTGCACTTTATTGCTTACCACCATTGCTTTATTGTAAGTTTCATCCTCTGCTCTGAGTTAAGGTAGAGCACAAAAAGGTCTCCATTGTGAATGTAATTTTTTTTCTCTTTGCGAATTTTGCAATGTACATTTTTCTACTTTTTGTAGAATGCCTCGGGATCAAGTTTGTTTTTGTCCACTGAGTGGAGTGGAAGATTTTCCAGTTGTAGTGTTTGCTCTGGTGATTCACCCATTGAAGTGAATTAAATCCTTGCTCAAAAAATGGTTAACAAAAAAAAAAAATAACTGGAAAAACGACGGTTCTCGGAAGTAGACAAATTCATCTAGCTCTGCATGTTTTTGTTGATGTTCTAACCTCATTTGGCAAAAAGCAGGCAATTTTAAAATTCTTTATAACTAGATACATTTCATTTACTTCTTCAAACCCTGTAGGAAAAAAACACATTTGTGTGCCCACCCCTCCCCAAACAGGAACACTGATAGTTTTCCTATTTAAATTTACGTCCTCAGAAATGCTGGTGCATTCTTTCCAAATCTTCTACCTCTAAAAATGGATACCTAAATGCAATAGAATTGAGACTGGTTTGCCAGCTTCCTGTGTTGCAGCTCGATACATATTTCTGTGAACAACATGGGCAAACATATGACAACCTATTTTTCATGGAACTAAACTGTATATAAATCCAAATAAAGTGGCGGTCTGAATATTTACTCCACTTGCACATTAAGTACTTTCTCAGATTGATTAGCATTGTTTTCTTTCTTTTAGCATAAATGTAATGCCTGCAGTTGAGTGCAGAATGGAGAGCCCAGGATCATTTAATAATCCTATTAACCACTTCTAGAGCTTACACCATAAACCTAATTGACAGCTGCCTCTTGCATAACATAACACCTGTAAATATTGCCCCAACTCAACAGCATTTTAACTGCTTAATGACCACCAAGACAATGCTGCTCAATGTATCCAGAAAACCCAGTTTTTTTTCTTCGGGGGGAGGGGGGCCAGGCAATGTTCAACTTTGTTGAGCGGGGTTTGTATCTATTCCCGTTTGTACATGTGAGGTTTAAAGTGTTAGAACATCTCAAAATCTATAAACGCTGAGTGGACATTGCAAGGATTTGCGCCTCTGCCTTTGAGATTTTGCAGAGATTTCAACAAATGTTCAGCCCACTGAGATTTTAGCAACCATAAACAACACAGATATAGATTGTGTATTTTCACATTTGAACTCAGTTGACGTTTCTTTCTACTGCAAGAGTTGTAAGGTCCCAAAACTGTCTGGTTTTGTTAGTGCAAGTATTGTAGGGTTTAGGATTGTTTTCCCTAAATTCCAAGGGAACCTGTTCGGTGGTGTAGAGGGCTCCAGGTAGTTTGTTCCACCAGATACTTACCAGAACAGTCCTATCAAAAGCCGTTATTGGGACCTGTGTTAGGGTAGTCGGGAATATACAGTAGGCACATTTGAGGGTGCACAAAGCGTTCCAGCTGCTGGAGTGGCCCATTTTAGTCACAGACGAGACATGCATAGATAGTGAAAAGTGGAAGTTAACAAAGGCAGTAAGCACCCCTTCTAACTTCCTCAAACGGGTAAAAAATTTCCAGCAGCAATGCCATGCCCATGATTTGAGGGGGGCAGGACATTTCTTCGAGGTACTTTTAGTTACTCCGCAGCAAATTGACGATTCTGGGTATACTTTGGGGACCCTATCTGCAGCGAGTTTACCTTGGGGTTGAAGGGAAGATATTCACAACAGCAGTCCTCATCAGCTTTGGAGCTCTTCTGCAACAGTTCATGGACGTGCAATTGTAGTGAAATGCCCTGAATATTTTTTTGTTAAAGCATTATATACCTCTATTTGTGATTTTTGCACAGAAATACGCTTATAGGTGTGAAGACACTCTCTTCTGCCATACTCTGCTTTTCCCCCCTTGCTATATATGCAAATAAACCTGCCCCTCCTTCCTTGTGACCATACAACAAATGATCTGGGCCACCATTTGCTGGCCATTTAAGACCATAGATTTGAAACCTTTAAAACCAGTTTCCAAATAACAGCCATTTATACATTTTGGTAACACAGCCCAAAAATAGGGGTTAACAACTATTAAAGTTAAGTCATGGTTGGAACACCACAACGAGGTATGTTTAATAGCCCCTCTCCCTGAAATTCACTTAAAAAAAAAGTTACAGTGAAGTTGTGGCTATAAAACAGATCATAAAAACCCTGAAACTCGTCAATTATGGTTAGCTCCACAATTGATAACTTACACGACACATGCAATTACACATGCCCTAAAAGACGTTGCATATGAGATTACGTATTGCAGTTAGTGGCATTAACACGATTGGTAAAACTACTTTGAATATAGGGTATGGGTTTGAATATGTTGTTTAACAATGTTGTGATTTTACGTGTTATTCATTTGTGTATATTTAGTGAAGTCATAAGCACTGTATTTGGTGCTTTTGGTATAAATACTCAGTATGCACAAAACATGTAATACCGTTTATTACAGTTTTTGGAGTGTGGCGGGGGCAGCGACTCACAAGAGGCAGAGCCTTGCGTGGGTCATGATGCCCTTATCTCAGCAGCAGTAATGGAATATTAGTCTGCAAAGCTGCATATATGTTTTATGGCATGGCGTTATCTTAAAACCAAGGTCCAGAGGCCAAATTCATGCTGTGAAATATTAGCAGAACTGTTTCCATGTGACCAGTAAGTATAACATGCAGCGTGTGATGCAGTAAACAGTTTTTTTGTCACTTTCTCTGAATTTTGCACTGAAGTAATACATGTTTTAATATGTGTTTATTAGTACAGTTGCGCTGAATAATGTGGTTTTGGGCCACCTTTATTTGCATTAGCATGGCATAAATATAAAGTATGCCATGCAAGGCAACATATGCTTCCTGGTTGCCTCCGTATTTATTTTTTTCCAGCCCCATAAGTTAGAAAATGGCAATAATGCAGTCATCTCTTTTAACCACCATTTTATTTTTGGTGTTTTCTGATGGACGTCATGTTTATGATGTTTTTTTTTTTTTTTTGTTTTGTTTTTTGTTGGGCTAATTACATTTAAAGCCCACGAGCTGAACAATATTTATTCCTGTGTCGTTGAACTCTGTATTTCTAACATAGTTCCTTCCTTAGGGTGAGGCGTAACTGAACTCAAGAGAAATGCCCATGTGTATGGAAGTCCCTGAGAAGGCGTTGTTCTTGCGGCTTGCATTTTGACCCGAGTGTGGGAAGTGTGCCTCGTGTTGGGCTTGGGAGGCATTGATTGGCAATGGGGTAGGTGGAAGTATCTCATGCAGTGTGATTTTAGAAATTGTTTCTAAAGTAGGACGCAGACGGTTCTGGGAAAGGGAAATTCTAGTTCCCTTCAGTGATTCCACTCGGAAGGGGGTGCCTGATTGTTCCGCCTAACTGTAAATGTGATCCAATTGCTAGAGGAATGGGGTGGAAAATGTCATTTCGCCCATGGTGGCAGAAGTCCCTGCACCAGGTGTTGGCGCTAATAAAATATATATTTCTGTTCTCTTCCTCAACCCACCGTCCAATATTTTTAATGACTGTTTTTGGTGCAAAGCACAGACAATGAGTGGAGTCCTGCTCTCTGTTGTGCATGTGCAGGTTTAAAAGCAATGATCCAAACTGTAGGAAACTGTATTGTTGACATTTTTTTATCCTTCGCAATAGAAAAATATCTTGGAAGAATTGATCAAAGTAGGAAAAGGACGTGGAAGAAACCTGTTGCAAACTCGTTTAGTTTGTGCGAAACGTGCTTGGAACCAAAAATGGTTCCCAAGGGTTTCACACAGTGTGGGGGCAGGGGATGTGGCGGTCATGGATACTGGCCAGTTCAAAGGAAGTTCAGTTAAATCCATAAGCGGGGCCGCTGGAATTATGCGGCAGGAGCGGGCCAAATTATCTGGCAGGGTTAAGTAAATTATACGGCAAGAAAAGACAAAATATACAGCATAATACAGCACATTTTGTAATAGTATTACTTCATTATTTCTAAACTTGGTAACACTGTCTTGGCATTAGTTGCACCTCGTTAGTGCCAGCTTTACACCCAAATAGAGCAATAAGCAACAGAAAAGTGACTAGTCCAGCTCTTTGCAAACAACCTTTCACTTTGCGGCAATACATGTCGCTACATTTTTAGTAACTTTTAAGCCGTTTGAGCTAGAATTTTTTTTGGGGGGGGGGGGGGGTTAAAACCTGCAGATTATGCGGCAAACGAATAATGTGGCAAATGCTGAAAATATATAACTGTGATAATCGCAGCTGCTGCACAATTGCATAATGCTAGTGTTCCTGCCCATTAGCAAAGTCCACGTTTTAGAGTTCTGAAGGTGATTCACAATAAATAAATGAGTGCATTTTCTTGTTAGTCCTACTCTACAAACAAAACATCTGCAGGCGCTCCTAGCTTGCAGCACGTCATAAATTGAAATAAAAGCAAATCAAGTGACTTGACTAAAACCTCACAATTTGATCAAGTTTGTAAATATGGAGGTGGTCTCTTGGTTGCAAAGGCAGCAAGCAGAACCCTAAGTTTCATCTCCATAGCCACAGCAACTGTTATACGACAAGGTATTGAACCAGAGGACAACCGTTTGGTCCTGTGGGTGATGCTTTTCTTAAAAATTAAAAACAAACCCATAGATGAGTTGTCTCTTCAGTATATATTTTGACCATGGCAGAGGTTAATTTGGCTACGTTTTTCCAGCTACTTAAAATTCCTGAAATACAAAAAGAAAGAAGAAAAAAAAGTGATCAATAGTAGATTTATGAACGCAGGCGGCAAGATTTGACTTTGTGAAAGAGGTAGAAAGCACAAGGGTTGAGGATGAGTGAAGTAAGATTATTTTTCTTTTTTTTTAATTAAGAGTTTAGTTGAGAATCTTTTATGTGTTTTATGCTGCGGTCTATATAAATGCAGTTTGGTATAGTTTGTGACTTAACATCGGAGGAACCTTGATGGGGGCTCTGGCATTACACTCTGATAAAAAGACGAATTCCACGTGGGATTTGGGATTCTTCATTAAGTGTGGCTCGATCTACAGTGAATTTGTATCGAACTTGCTATTCTAAGACAAAATGTTCGCAGGCAGATAGATAGTTATTCACTAGCTTCTATATGTGTGGCAGTGCTCGTGCTTTAACTTGGGGATAGTATACACTTAGTGACTTGGTATATGATGTGCCTAATGCAGAACCTTACCGTTTTCCATATTACTGTATCCTTATGTTATGTTATAGAGTTTGTAAAGCGCATCTGTTACCCGTAGGTGTCCTGGCGCTATGGTAGAAGTCCTCCTTCAGTTGAGTAGGTTATCATTGATACCAATTAATTCGCAAAAAGCCAGGTTTTTAGTGCCTTCCTGAAGCTGAGGTGGTTAGAAATGCCTCTAAGGTGTCGTGGTAGCGCATTCCAGGCCTTAGTAGCCCCGACCAAAAAGCTTCGACCACATTAGAATGTAAAGGCAATCTGCAAATATCAGTGAATATAATTGAAGGTCACGGTTATTGGGGATGAATGGATAGCCTTGCTTACTGTTATATGAAGCCTTGGGTTTGTTTAATTGGCGCTACGTTGCATTTTGGGCCCTTTCCGATCATGGGCACTAGACACACTCACAGAGACGAGGTATAGGTATAATTGTTATCGGGTAATATATTGGAGTTCTAGGTGGCAGGAAATTTGTGGCTTGTTGCAGAGTCCGTAAGTTTACATCCCAGAACTGTGATTCAAATATGTGTGTTTAGACATAGTTTACAGTTCACAGGGCATTGTGGGTAAGAAAACCTTGTGGAATCCACGCAAGGCACACCATCCTGGACTCTTTTCGGTGTCTAGTTTTCAGAAATGTCTGGGTTTGGTATTGTCCCTCTGGTTACTGGCTGAACTGGGGCCCAAAATCCACAGCTAGCCATGTTCTAAAAAGTTTCGGTTGTGAGAGGAAAAAGTTGATGTGTCCATGTTACGTTTTGGGCCATTTTCCTGTTGAGGGGGCTAGACCTACCCACACAATTGACGTACAACAGAAGACTTGGGGGAACGCTGGGTGGTAGGAAATTTGTGGCTTCCTGCAGATCCCAGAATCTTCGGTCACAGATATGTTAGGAAAATGTGTGTTTTTTTAGCCACAGTTTGTGGTGTGCGAGGGCGTCTGGGTAGGAAAGCCTGGATGGAGTCATGCAAGGTATGCCACCCTACATTACAGTGGGTGTCTAGTTTTCAGAAATTTGCAGGTTTGGTAGGTTTCCATGGGTGGCGCTCGAGCTAGGGCCCAAATTCCACAGCCATCAACAATACAAAACAAATCATTTTTGGGTGGAAAATCCTATCTGTGTATGTTGCATTTTCCGCTCTGTTCTGTTGCAGACGCGAGGCCCACTCACACAAGTGAGGTACCATTTTTATCCGAAGCCACGAGGGAAAACGCTGGGTGCTAGGAAATGTGTGGATCCCCGCAGATTCCAGAACTTGCACACACAGAATTATGAAGAAAATGTTTTTAGGCACAGTTTGAGGTCTTGTACTCCCTTCTCAGTAAAAATATCGTGTTAGAACTACAGAAGTCATACTACCCTGGATATCCCCGGGTGTCTAATTTTCTGAAATGTCATGGTATGGTAGGTTTTCCTGGGTGGTGGCTGAGCCAGGGCCCACAATCCGCAGCTACCCACATAAAAAAGCATAACTTCTGCTGGGTAAGACGTGATGTCTCCAGGTTGCGTTTTGAGGTTTATTGTGTTGCAGGTGCTAGACCCAGTCACACAAGTAGAGTACCATTTGTATTGGTAGTCGTGTGGGAATACAGAATAGTTGAGCATTTGATATTACCAATTTTTATTTCTCTGCATGTTTGCTTTCCTAATGTAAACCAGTGTGTAAGAAAGAAGACATTTTGCAAAGTCCCCTATGATTCACATTCTAGGTATGGGTACCAACAAATTCAGAGGTGTACAAATAACTACTGCTCCTCAACTCCGCATCTGGTACACCATGAAAAACCATTGTACGGTGTAGCTCGTTGTTGGCTCTGGTACCTCTGCTTCTTGTAGAACCTACAATTTATATATTCCAGCGACCAGAATGGACTATAGGAGATAGCGGTGTATTGCGTTTGTAAATCTTCCTTTGTGACGAGAAGTTAAAGATGAAAAAGTTGTCACAAATGGCACTGGTTTCCTACTCATTTTCTATATATGTTTTTTATTTTTATTTCAACAGTTTGTTTCTTTGGGAAAACCTTGAAGAATCCACGCAAACGACCTCTTGCTGAATTCAGAATTTGGTCTACTTTTCCAAAATGTATTGCTTTCGGCATTACCCTTTGGTTCCACACCTCTTTTCACCACTCACAGGAAGTAGGTTGAAAGCACAAAAATTAAGGAAAACGGCTACCTCTTGGAAAAATGACAAAACTAGTAAAAACGATTTTTGGGGGAATACAGTTCTATTTGCTCCTGCAAGCTAGGAAAATTGTGATTTTTAGCACAGCAAACCTTTTGTTGATGCAATTTCTAAGGAAAAAATAGGCACCTTTTTGTGGAGCACTTTTTCAATGTTGCCCCCAAAACACATGTAAGCTTATTTTGACTACTTTCTTTGTCACCTACAGAGGAATCCATGAACCCTGGGTACTTTTAGAATCTCCACGATGTTGGGGAGTGGGGGGGCTGGAGGGTAGAAGTTCGCAAATTTAGCATGGATACTTGTGTTGAAAAAGTTATGGAGGTCTAACTGCCAAATAGCCAAAAAAGTGCTGAGGCACTGGGGTGGAAAAGCCTCCGCAGTTAAGGGGTTAAAATCATCCCCTGTTGCAAAAGCTTCACATCATTCTCATTTAGGACTAGGGATCTAATAGTTTCTGCTTTTCGTTAGTTAGATAGCGTTCAGATAGCCTCCTGGGTACTTATGGAGTGTATATATTCTTACCACTACAACAGTAAGGTACTGGGAGCTTCTGTCTACAGCCCTTTCAAAATGATTTTCATTTGTTTTTACTAATTTTAGACCGGTTTCTCCATCACTGCTGTTACACTGATGGTGCTTGTCGTAGTGGTAATTTCATGCTGCCAGCTATCAGCCAAGGGTAGTCATTCTTCATTTTAATGTAAATCTGTTTAATCTTTTTCATCCTGATTTGACTTTTTGTAGTTGCATGACTAAATGGATACAGATTTTCTGAAGGACTGTGTTAAGGCTACTTTCAGCCCACATGATCTTCTTTGTCCATGCCTAACTCTCTTGTACCCAGAGCAAAGTTTAAGAACTTCAAAATGCTGTTGTGTACATTGGGGAAAACATGACTCCGCAAGCTGTAGTTTAAACAAAAAGTCTCTGTTAAATAATGATATTTTTCCCAACACTTATTTTAGGACCTTGAGTGGTTCACAGTACAAAATCCCAGGATCATCCAGTTCTATTCTTTTTTCCATATTTAACTTCGGTCACTAACAGATGGAAGTTAACACCTGGCAGCCATGTTTTTTACTCTTTATTATTCTCTTATAGTTTTCAAGTGGGAAAGCAGTACACAGTACTTTCTTAGTTTTATGTGGAGCACTGGTAAGTTGAATGAGAATGTATTCCTTTATGCGCATTTATTGGCACTTGTGTTCTGGGATCTTTTATTGCGAGCCATTCAAAGCCCTGAAATATGTGTAAAACAGTTCCTGTTCAAAGTGAACATCTAATGTCCATGCAGTCTTTTGCTCAAATCTGATGTCCGGTTGACCCAGTGAAGTTCGTTCCCCAACGTTGGCGTTACTGAGGTGGCAGTAGCCCTGTGTGTTGCACTGATGATGCTGCAGCTATTTCTGCACTGCCCTCTATTCTTGATGGAGGGGCCACGAAGCTTAGACCCAATATGGTCATACGTGCCGTAATACATAGACTGGTATTCACGTAGTCCATGCTGTTGTCTTTTAAGGACTCTCCGTTACTTTTCTTAGGTGATTAGTTAATCGATCCATTTTCAGTTTTTTTTTATTGATTGAGAATTTCATAATGGATGCAGATCACAGCTGCTCTTTACGTTTCTACTCTGAATAGTTTGGTGATGGAGTAGTCTAGTCTTCCTTGTTTGAGATCATCAGATAGGTGGGTCAAGAATTTAACAGTTGGGAAATGCCCTCTGCCGTGAGTTCTCAAATGTATTGATGTCTGGATCCCTAAAGCAGATTTTTGTTGTCCGAGGCAAATAGGACTCATGGGTGCATGCCATGACATAGGCCTATCTCGCGGATTGCAGGCTTCTTGCCCCAGGAGGGCGGCGACCAAGTACTACCCTCATATTGGTGGAAGGCTTTCACCAGGAGCTAAGCAGCGTGAGCGCGGGAGTGGCAGCATACCTTGTAGTGATCCGGAGGAGTAAACCGGTACTTTTTTACCTGTCACTGGAGTGAGGCCTATAAGATCACTCCCTTTTTAAAGTTCCGCTGCTGTGTCATTAACTCCTTGGCCTACAACAGTAATATGTGAAGTTCTGTGCAGCGCAGGAGTGGCTGCACTGGTTGTATGGGTGTCCGGGAAGGGTACAATTACAGGGTTAGAGCAGTACTGTGGAGTGCGTGCATAGTAAATCATATACTGTATGTATGAGTAACTCAAAGGAGTGCAGTACATGAAGGATGTAGTGATGTGCGTGGGAAATGCATGTACTGGGTGTATGTGTACCTGTGAGGAGTACAGTACATGAAGGGTGTAGCGTTGTGCAGCACACATATGGTGAATGTGTGTGATGTCTGCATATGTACTTGCCAGTGGCAACACAGAAAGGCTATACTTACCAGTGCATGCAGAGTGAATGTGTGTGCTGAATGTGTGTGTCTGTGGTGGCACACTACATGAACTTAACAGTACTGGATCGTGTGTGTGCTGTGTACATACACTGAGTGAAAGTGTGCCTACAATGGTATCTTACATGGAAGGCCCTGGGTTCCATTTTGGGAGTCCCGGCCTACATTGTTAAGACCTGAGGAGGTAGAGGCAACCCCCTGACAACTTTGTGTATTGCTGCTTCCCTGTGAGCTAGGTGGGACCCACTGGAGAAGGGAGAGACTCTTCCCCCCCCCCCCCCCCCCCCCCACTCTATACACTTCAAAGGGTGCTCTTTGATTTAGTCAAAGAGCACAAGGAAGGGGCCTAAACACATTTCAGTAAGAAGATGGGGCTGATAAGTGAATCGTAAAGAGTAGGGCTGGGAGCCCAGTATTATACTTTTGATGCACATATCACTGTGGCTGACATTCAGGTGTGAACTATAGTCCCTCAGTTGCCTGTGTAATGACAGATGGCTTTTTAAGAAGGAGAGGAGAAATGTATACTTAAAAAAAAGCAGAACTCTAACATAAAGACCCTGACCCTAAATCACATTTGGTGTTAGGAAATAGACTATTAGAAGGGGAGGTTGAGCCTCCAAAAATGGTCATTTGCCAAGCAACCAGCCTGGCTAAGTGAGATGGGGAAGCTCTGCAAGGCTTCTTCCTGTGACCAGGACTGGGGCCAAACCTTACAATTCTTCATGCTGGGTGGAGGGGCATCACTCAGGGAAACCAAGACCACCTGCTCTGGAGTCCAGCGCCTGCCTGCTTGCCAAAACCAGTGTGCCCTGTGAGGAAGAGGAGAGCGTTGGAGGGAGCAAGGTCAGGTCAGGAGCCCTGTCGAATTGACTCCTGGTGCGAGATGTGAGGAGATGACTGCCACACCTATCGGGTTGTTGCCTGTGTGCAGATTCAAGTCAGTGACCCCTGCATGCCAGAAGAAGGCAGCTGTGAAGATAGCCATGGTATGAGTGCTGAACGGTAAGGGCGAAGCCTGTGCATGCCTTTGGTGATGACCCTGTATGCCAGGAGAGGTCGCTGTGGTGCAGACTGCCTTGTGGTATGGGTTGACAGGGGTGTGGCAACCTTTTATGTCAGGAGGGGCTGCCTGAAACAATTGTTCCTTAACGATCGGGCCATAGCCTGAAACAGTGTGGACCTGTGGTTCATGAGGAACAACAAGCACTGCAACTGACCTGACCCTGTAGACAAAGTGTGTATGCCTGGACACATCGCCTCACCACTGTGATTGAGGTCGGGCGCATCCGAATCAACCCCACCCATCTTCCCTTATTTGGGGGATTCAGAAACTTACCTTGACCCTGCACTTTCCAAGTGCTACCGCACCTCCTGTGTGCAGCTGACTTCCAGAGCTGGAGTGGAGCTGTGAGAGTGCCTGGGATGGGGCATCCTCCAAGATGCTGCACGGTTCCTCTGTCGGAGCGGGTCAGACTGAGTACAGGCCCGGGAGACTCGCTGCTAAGAATGCTGTAGTGCCATGGTACTTTTGAAAATGTTCTAAGAGTTGGAGTGGACACTTGAGTAAAGGCCTGCTGCTAGTGAGCGTTGCCTGAATGCATCCATCAGTGAATAGGGAATAACCCTGACCAAATTGTAAGAAGCGGGTGGGGCAGGTATTTGTCTTTGAAACACTAGAGTCCAGACCTTGAGGAAAATTGCCTTTTGTACCCTCATGGTCCTTGAGATGCTATTGCCGCAATGTCTTCTACGGTGTAAAAGCATGGTTGAAAAAGGTTCCTGTAGACACCTGGCCAAATGAACATTGCTGTGTCATATCAGACAGATCATTTCTAGACCTCCAGTGGTTTCTAATGGCTGTCCTAAATACAAAGAAAGTTGGTTAGCTATAGAAAGTGCCAACTCGCATGGGGAATCTGAATTCTCCGGCGAGTAATGAATTCTATTGTGTGATCCATGCTGTGTGTAGTTGCCTTAACTAAATGAGAGATTTTAAAGATGCTGGAAACATCACTCAGGTTTTCAATGTATTGGTGGCTATGGTAGATTTTGTTGTGCATATTATTGACTGAAGTTGGGCGTCATTGTCCTTGCCAAAGAGAATAAGATCTGCCCATAGATTCAAGTTCAGGTTCTGCATTGAAACTGCAGCGTGTCCGTCCTATTCTAACAATTCCGATTTGTTTCGGTTACATCTTAAATGAGCAAAGGGCTGCTCAGTCCTGATACAATAAATATGTCTTATGAGTTTCATAAAAACGCCTTCAAAAGTGCTACCTTTTGAGTTACTCTTATCTCTTGGGGAACTAAAATGTAAATTAGTTCACGCTGGACAAATGACTGAATCTTTGAACTTCTGAGAATACTGCTGGTTGGTTCCAAGCGGAATCCTGATGTCAGCTAGAGACTGGACTGAGCCAGTCTAGACTTCACTGAAAACATCACTCCTTGTTCCTATGCCAAACAAAGATGGCCTCAAGAAGAGGACTTCGCCCACCCTTTTCCTCCTAGGCACGGTCACGAGTCTTAGTAGGTGTGTACCAACTAAAAGCCAGTCTGTACTTCCTGCACAAAGTGTGTATTTTTAACTTTTTTTTAAATGTAGCTATAATTGTTGTATGTGGTCTAGCTTATGTGAGGCTTCAGCACTTTGAAAATGTTTTCTCCCGCCTTCTTTTAAACATGCATTTTTTTTTTTTAATCTCTTTCAATATGTAACATTTCAGTTTCTTTACAAATTATTTGGCTGGTTGATTGTCGTCTTATTTAATAAGGAAGGGAACATAGCTTTAAATAAAGTACAGCAATTTGAATGGGGACACTGAATAATCAATGGGGAGGGCTTTACCTTCTAAACTCTTGTTAATTAGATCTCTTGCTTTGCCTTAACTAGGGATTGACTTGAATGATTTTTATTTATTTTAATATCCTTTTCCTACTGAGTAAAGACTGTACTGTTCTGTTCTCTCTCCACCCCGTCCATCTCTCATGCAGTAGGAAGTGAGGGCACCTCGCTTGCTTGGGACTGATCGTGTTGCTGTCGGATCAAAATAGGCCACTGCTGTTATGCCTCAGATTCTTTTCTGGGGGAAAGGTCGGTCGACCAGCTACGAATTTGGACATTTTTACAATGTTATGCAGTAAAATGGGGGATAAATATCTGATGTAATTGAATACTAGAAAACCTTAACACGCTAGCAAAGAAATGTGGCCCAGTGACTAAAGTTCCCAGTTTTGGAACCTAAGGAGTGGGGGGGAGGGGTCTAATCCTGGGTTCGTCACTTGACGAAAAATTCTGAGATTCTTTGCATCACTTAGGGGCTGCAAATCACTTAGGAGCCGATTATGAACTTTGTCGGAAAGCTTCCTACCGAGATCGTCTGTTTCACTTCCAACCGCCTAATTACAATTTAGGCGGTCTGAAGTGAAACCGCCCAGTCATTCTGGCTGGATTCGTCAGCCAGTCGGAGACCGGCCCGTTTTCCATATGGACAGCGCTTCACACTGTCCATATTACGATGCTCCGTTTCTGGCAGGCTTTCCATGCCGGGCTTTCTGACATGGAAAGCCTGTTGGAAAGCGAGTTTGGGGGCTCCTAGCAGGGCCCCCTTCTGTTTGTGCCCTCCGGTTGAGGGCCAAGGGGTTGATCCCTGCACCATGTGGCAGGCACCCTGAGGTGCCTGCCACGCAGTGCAGAGATGAACACAACCTCCGATTTCCCTATAAGAGCTTGTGCTACGGCCGGTTTACGGCCATTGTACATGCTCCCACGCACCATGTGTTGTCGCACCATAATTAGGTGGACCAGAGGCCGGTCGGACCCCTATCCGTGACTGTTTTGGGTGAATGCAGGTCCGCCCAACATCTTAAAAAGCACCTTAATTTCTATGTACTTATAAATTACAATTGTGTGAAATGCTGCTCAAATGTGCCAGTCCCCACATGATATACACTATCTTGCATCATAAAACAATGTACAACGCTCTACTGCTCTCCAGGTATATAATTACTAATGCCTACGTATGTATGTATGTAAAACTCGCATGATGCAGGAGATACAATTAAAGAAGTAGAAAAGTAAAACCAATGCAAGTGCATAAATGTATTTTACAGTTTGCATAAATAACGATTTTTTTGTACTGAACTCAGCCTGTTAGACACTGAGGCTCACTCTGACCTAGGATCTCGTCTTGGCCTGTAAACAGATTTTAGTTTCTTACCAGCTGTCTCCGGTCATCCCACGCCCCTCTTCCTTTATAATTATTTCCTGTCATAAGTAAATATTCTGTAGGAAATTTGTAGGACACGTTTTAAACACGTGTTTGTATTTGCAACTTCTGCATGTGTTCATGCTTCAGTTTTTTTTCTATTTTCTTCCACATGTTTCTTTTGGACTTTTTGTCATCTTTCCTGCATCTTGTAACTATTTGACTACTTATACTGTACAACTTCATTACATATAACTCAGTGCTGTGGGTCAAAATAAATTGCAGTACAAATCCCTCAGGGCCCAGTAGTCGTGGGCCCAGGCACTGGAGCAGGGCCGCACAGGCTGCACGCATGTAAAGCTCCCACCGGTATCCCCTCACACAGCCACTAGGCTCATCTGTCTTTTTATGGCGGTGCGCCACCGGCTCGGGAGGAGCTGGGTGAACCCCCGCCAGGCAAGGCAGGAGGCAGCCTCGGGCTCACCGTCTCTTACTGCTAATTCCTGCTATGTATGTGTATATATACATATACACATGTCTACATATGTACACAGTACATTTATATTTAGACATGACGAAATATGCATGTCGAGGTATGGAGATGAGGTATACATGTGTCTATTGTCTATGTGTCGTACATGGAGCTATTCTTCCATTTAATAACAGAAGTTAATACAGGGAGAGGAAAAACCTGTATACTTGGCCACAAGATACATGAATGTATCAGACCATGTAAATATTTCTGCTTCTTTGTATATATGGATGAATATATAGAGTGACTTATGCCTGGTATTAAAACGTTACTAAGTTGTATACGTTTTTTTGTTTGTGTGCATGCATACACATAACCACATATTTAGATGCGTGGGTATGTCCCATCCTTCCTCTAACTCTTCACAAACCTATCTGACTGCTAAAAACTCCCAAAGCTTCTTTTCAAACTTCCACCTCTTCTTCTTCTTCTTCTTCTTCTTTTTTTTTTTTTTTTTTTTGTGTCCAATTTACCCAACTAACAGCTGCACATGTTTACTACTCTCAATGACCACTGACAACTTCCATTTTCTAATCCGCTTCCATTATTCTAATTCTAGTCAGTCAGTCAGTCAAACCACTTTAATCGATTAATTAAAATCACAAAAGTACATCACAATGCTACATATAATTAATTAGACACAAATACAATATAATAACATTATAAAAATTCATCCCGACAAATGCATATATCACTAAAATCATAAGGTGAGTTGTACGTCAAGTTTTTTCCTAGCCCGAGCTGCGGCAACCAGAAAGTTAGCAATGTTAAAAATGTTCCAAGGGCAATTTAATAATTGCAAGTACATCAAAGCAGGTTTTACTTGATAAAAACCTCTCCCTTGCAACAATGGTATGATGTACTTCTTTCTGCTTTCAACATAATGTTTACAG
Source organism: Triturus cristatus (assembly GCF_964204655.1). Classification (NCBI taxonomy): domain Eukaryota; kingdom Metazoa; phylum Chordata; class Amphibia; order Caudata; family Salamandridae; genus Triturus; species Triturus cristatus. The sequence continues at coordinate 123,081,015 of NC_140593.1, forward strand.
AAAAAGATAAAGTGCACAGTGTCTTGAAGTGAGCAACCATCACAGTTACAAAAAGCAGCATTTACGGGTTTACTCCATCCATGAAAGCTCCCTAAAACAAAGTGAATCGGGTTAAAACGAAATCTGGTCAACAACCAACGATGATAGTGGTTCCTGACCAGCTTAAGGTAGGGCTCAATCTGGGGAGGTTATTAGTAAAAAATGAGCCCTTACCGAGGTTTTTGTAAGCTCCTCTTCCTCCCGCTCATGAGACCTTAAGTTTAAAAACTAAACTTTAACCCAGCCAATATCCCCCTTAGTAATTGTTTCTGGGTTTTCATAAATCTCTGGACGCCCTAGCTTATAAAACATTTTCTTGATATACAAGAGCCAGGGGATATCGGCCATTCTATCTAAACCGATGCAGTCTTTTAAGATCAATCTGTTAAGGGAAAGTTCAGGGTTCAACCATGTTTTCAACCAAAATGTTAGGGGAGCCAAACTTATATGATCAGAGACAAAACCCATCCCCAATTCTTGGTGTATTGAAAAAGTTGGAGATGCTTGGGGGAATGGAGAGAAGTGAACGAAAAAATTTGTTTTCTGCCATCTGGATTCCCTCTGCTTTTTTATACCCCCAAATAGCAGCACCATAAACCGCTATGGCTAGACATTTTGCCCTGTAGATGGCAAGAACTGCGTCACATGGTTTACCACCCAAACGTCGGGCAAAACTTAATATAGCGGAAGATGATCTACCTACACTATTCTTTTTAGCTGTAAGCTGAGGGTCCCACGAGCATCTATCATCAAATATGACCCCCAAGTAGGTAAATACCTTCACTCTAGTAACCTCCACTCCTTTACAGTAAAATTTTTAACTTTCTTTTTCTGAGTACCCAAGGACATCACATGCGATTTAGAGCTATTCACCACAAGGTCCAATGAGCTCATGAAGTCCCCGAAGGAGTTCAATAGTCTCTGTAATCCCAGCGGGGTACGAGCCAGGAGGACAGCATCATCCGCGTATAGAAGAGCAGGTAAAGTACTGTTCCCTATACGCGGAGTGTCCAGGCTGGCCTTACCTAGAGTTAGATCTAATCTATTAATATATAGGGTAAAGAGCAAGGGGGCCAGGATGCATCCTTGGCGTACCTCTCTACCCGATTTAAAGTGACCTGTGCATTTGCCCTCATGGGAGACCCTCACTGCAGCGTACAAGTCTTGGTGCAATTCCGCCAAAAAATGCACCAGACAAGGGTCTATCCCCAGGTCCAACAGGATCATCCACAGCTTCGCTCTGTTCACCAGATCAAAAGCTGTGGATAAATCCATGAAAGCCAGATATAAGGATCCTTTAGTGGCTTTGGTATATTTATTAATTAACAGGTACAGATTGAGGCACTGGTCCATGGTACCTCTGCCTGATCTAAAGCCATATTGAATCTCTGATAGAATCCCCTTCTCCGTCACCCAATCTGAGATTTTGTTCAAGATCACTTTACCCAAAATTTTGACCGCTGAATCAATTAATGAAATGGGCCAATAACATCTCGGGTCACCCCTATCTCCCTTTTTAAAAACCGGTATAATGATTGATTTGGACCATGACACCGGAAACCCATTCGCGACACTATCATTAAAAACATTAGTTAAAATAGTGCTCCAAAGCTCAATGTCCCCTTTATAAATATCCAATGGGACACCATCTGGTCCGGGGGCCTTGTTGGAGGCAGAGTCTTTTATGGCCTTCCCCACGTCATTCTTATTGAAGATCAGCTGGTTGAGGGGGAAGAAGGTTTCAGGGACCTTAAAAGGATCAGGGATCAAATTGCTCGCATAAATTCCTTCAAAGTGAGTCAGCCACTCCCCCTCTGGGATGTTAATGTTGAGTGGGGCATTATCATTCCCTGTTAAAAATGGGCTGTTCACTATACTCCAGAATTTTGCGCTATCCTTAAGGACCTCAACCGAGGTTAAGGCGTCCCAGGCCTCCTTCTTTAGTTCGTTTTTCTGGCACTGGATTATGAATTTGTAAACTTTCCTAAGGGTAGCTACTAGGGCCTTATCACGGGGTAGCTTTTTTAAGGCAGTTAATAAACTTTGATGGGCCCTAGAACAACTAGCATCAAACCACATGTTTCCCTGTAGACAACGCGGTTTGCTAGGGATGGTTAAGTCTAAGGAGACCTGCTTACAGATTGAATCAAAAGCAACTATTATCTCACCACCCGATTTAGAGGGGTCCATACACTTCCTAAACTCAACACTTGTTTTCGCAATTAGGCTCTCCATAAAATCCTCCGAAACTACTTTAGCCCACTTTACTTTCCTACCTTGTTCACTGGTGACCAGGGTAATAGAGGGAACTGGGCCCAGTGGGGCCTCCTTGGGGCAGAAAGCCTTATCTAGTTCTAGGATCACAGGGTTGTGATCACTAAAGGGAGAGCGAAAAACATTATACCTGTGAACCCACCTTAAAAGCGCAGGGGATAGGAAGATATAATCAATAATTGATTCACTATCCCTTGCTTCAAACGTCGCTGCCCGTTCACCCTTAGATAGAAAACATGGCTCAAAGAGATCCGCCGAAGAAAGGAGCTCTTCAAGGGCCTCACCCTTGATCGAATGTTCAAAATGTGGGGGGACCGAGTGGGGGGGGACCAAAAGGGTCAGCAATCTTAGTTAAAATCAGAGATGAATATTAAAATCACCCATAAAAATAATTTGTACAAAAGTGGTTTGACGAGCATTATACAAATCTAAACATTTTGCTAAAAAACTAAGGTGCTCATTCTCAGGTACACAATCCCCTGCGTTATAGAAATTAATAAACAATATTTTGGATTGGGACTCAGTAATGAATTCCACAATTAGGCAGTTTTGTGAGGCAGTGTCTATCTGAGATATCTTGGCCTTGAGTTTTATGGAAAAAAGGAACAACAGCCCTCCCTTTGCTCTGCCTGCTACAGATGGTAAGGCAGGCTGGAAATAAGATTTAAATCCATCGATCCATAGGTTGTTGTCCCTAGCCCAGGTCTCCTGTAAAGCAATGATATCAAAACCTGCCACATACTTTAACCAGTTTACATCTTGTTTAGATCGTAGCCCAGCTATGTTCCAGCTCATGAGCCTAATAAAAACTCCAGAATCCACAGTATTAACACTTTCCTTTGCAGTACTACTGGTTTTGGGGGCTGGAGGATCTAGTCAGTCATTTAAATCTAGCTGGGATAAGGGTGAGAACCTGTTAGATGTGGCGATAACATCTGTAGACCTGTCTCTCCAGTTATTTCTGGGTTTAACCTGAGATGAAAGTTTTGGGAAACGCCAGGGCACAGCCTCTTCACTAGATGCGGCGCAAGACACGGGTACCAAAGTGTTCTCTGATCGTGGTGCAGGGCGATAACTCCCTCGGGGTCTAAAAAGTCTAAGGGGCGTTGGGTAAAAAAAGCTTAAAGGGGCAGCCCTTATATTACCAACCTCCCCGTCCATATCTGAGGCATCCCATAACATACGTGTTACAACGTAGGGGTTATTAAAATTAACGACTACACAGTCCCCTTTAAATTTTTTCTGGGTACCTCCGATCCATCCAACTCGCCTGGCTGTTAAAATATGGCGTGAGATATTGGCATAACCTGAACAATTCTGATCACACCATTTCCTGGTGACTGACAATAATGCTTCGGTTGATTCAACCTTACCGAGTGCTAATGGCGGTACGTTGACCAAAATAACCAACAACGGGTCAGCCTCAGGAGGAAGGTTGATACAGGGTTGAATTAATGTACTACATGGAATATGATCGCTAACGGGTTTATCCTGAGGCCTAGATTGGTCTACAGGCCTAGTCTGCCTAATCAGGTGCCCCTCCGAGTCTATTGCTTCTAAAGTTGTTAATTTGGTACTCAACTTAGGGGGCACAACTGTAGGCAAGATCCTAGAGGGGGCCCCCCACTAAACTACTATTTGGACCTTCTATTGGTGGGTAAGCCAATGCAGGTGAGGTACTGTGTTGCGGAGGGGTGCGAACCTTATTTATAGCTGAAAGGGTAGAATCAATCTGGGCACATTTCTCTAGAAGGCTGGCAACACACAAATTCAAAGTGTCAACAATGTCTTTTGCCACACTGGTAAGAGTCTCCTCAAGCCGGCTAGAAAAAATGTTCTCCACCACATCCCGAATAGAGGAGTAAAGAGAATCCATAGTCACAGGGCTACCCTCCGATAAGGTACAAATGGATGTAGGGTCCCGCTTATTTTGCTTTTTACTCACTCTCTTTGTGCCCTTTGAATGAGGTTTTGATAGCCTTTTTTTTACAGGGGCCTGATGGAGCGTAGGATGAGGAGTAATTATAGGTAGAACTACCGAGATGTTCCAATGCCTGAGCTGGGGGACCTAAGACAACAACCGGGTCCAATGGGACGGGATTTTTCCCTTTAAGCTGCGAGGGGCCAGTTTGTTGGTCTTCAGTGGAATCAAGTGCAAGTTCCCTCTCAGCTTGCGCAATTTCTGAAGTTAATACCCCCACAGCTGAGGTTAAGTATGAAATAATAGTACCCGAATTTCTGGGAACTTTGGCTTTGGCTCCCCCCTGATCCTGAGTAATAAGTAGTTTCCGCTTACCCACTCCTGGACCTTGATCTGTACGAGAAAGAGAGTTGGCCCGGCCTGGCCTTTGCCCGGGCTTAGCCCGGCGCCGCCCGCGCGCGTCCCGGGAGGCACGAGCCGCAGATAAGGTGTCCCCGGTAGCAGGGGACGGGGCCTCGGGTGTTCGCTCTGCCCCTCAGGCTCCTGGGGCGATAGATTCCTGGTGCTGACTGCTGCGCTGGTCCCGCGTTTCAAACGAGGCGTCTCCCGCAAAGTGGGAGGCTCGAGCCGCAGATAAGGTGTCCCCAGTAGCAGGGGGCGGGGCCTCGGGTGTTCGCTCTGCCCCTCAGGCTCCTGGGGCGATAGATTCCTGGTGCTGACTGCTGCGCTGGTCCCGCGTTTCAAACGAGTCAATACACAAGAACTTGACCCCAAAAATTACCACAACTAATGCACAGCGGGAAAAAGGAACCATGTTACTAATATGTTAACTGTTTGACTCTAATCTTGGGTTCCTGAGTCACGTGCTTCTTGTTGCAAAGCGTTTCAACGCTTCGTCGGGGTTAGTAAGCACTATATAAATATAATTTACAAAAAGGGCAGGGTTTTGCCCAGTAACTAGAAAAGGCTTGTTTTCACATCCCTCGAAGATGCGTTCACCTGTCAGTGTGAGGCTGCTTTCATTCATATCTAGGAGGGTCGAAGCAGAAAACTGGGTAATTTTCGCTGTACAAATAAAATTAGGAAGCCTCAAGACCTGCATACAGTGGTAGTCTCTTGTACCGGTGTGAAATGGAAACACAAACCTGAATATAAATTACCACAATAACTTTTAGAATTTAACTAGAACAAGGATACTCTCTCTCTTACCCCCACCGGCTCAACCGGGAATTTTATTTTATTTTTATTGCACGTCCCCGCAACATAGAGTACATCGACTTGTCACTTCACGTGTAAAAAAGTACTGGCAAAGGCAGTAGGTCTTGCTTTTGTCAATGTTTTTGCCATTTTGTACAGCAGGGTGAAAGGAAAAAAAAATGCTATCATGTGGCCAGCACAGGCAGTGTCTATTTTTTTTAAAAAAAAATACAATTTCTTCTATCAGCTCGTACAACATGGCAAAAAGCACCTTCACATGGCGAGCGCTCGCTTGGGCAGCGCATGCGCTGTCTCTTCGACACATACTGTATTTACTCTGTGTGCATGCCCATTGTTTTTTATTGGTTTCTTGTAGTGTCCCTTGTACAATCTTGCTTTTCTGTGGTCCCACCTCACGCGTCGTTTCTTGTTGCCCCTGTCCCCGTCCCTTACCCCTCCCGCCACGTTACTTGCTTAAGGAAGGTGGCAAACCTAACGGGCTACGCGGGTTTGGTGTCATGGATTTTCTCCAATACAGTTTTCCTGCGTATTAAGGACCCTACACATACAAAGTGTTGTGACACATGCAGTGTCTCTTAGCAACAGCAAAAATATGCTGTGATGTGATAGGCATCCATAAAACAGAAAGGAGGAGAGGGCGACTGCACTATTGTGAATTAAGCCGACTAGTTTTATACCTTGACCATTAGCTCTAATCAAGCACACGCCATTCGAAAACCTGCAGGTAAAAAATCTTGCGGTGCATCCCATAGATATGTCTTGGAACACGAAATCCTGAGCCGCACCTTCAATTCGCCATTGTACAAAGTTTTAGCATTCTAAATAAATTCATAGCGGTGCGCATACAAGAGTGCAGCAGGGGAGACAAAATGTTTACTTTACTTGTATGTGGATAATTGGCATTTTTGTATGCTATAGCTCAACACTTTTTACAGAAGCTCTTCTTTGGCTAATCGTATCACATTGTCCGTTTTGCAAGGATAAATGCCCTTTGTGTGAACAGATATTTCTTTTATCTGCGTGGTTGTTTTGTGACCATTGGACAGTGGCAAGTGAAGTAACATTTGATGTTCTAGCACCACGGATAATGTGCTGCATGCCTAAACACTTTAAAGGTCCCAAAGGTGAGACCTATTGACTATACCAATGGGCCGAGTGGGGGTGGGAAGAGGGAGGGGGGGTAAAGGCGAGCGCAATAAAATAGACAGCGGATATGGCACAAGGAAGAGCAACCATACTGACCCCTGGTTGTGACAAGCAATAACACAGACAGCAGGTGGGGGCAAGCAGCAACACGGACTACAGGTGGGATGGGAGGGAGAGCAACAATAGACAGCAGGTGAGAGCAGACAATGACATGGACAGCAGGCAGTGGGTGGGGCAATTACCACTAAGAGGGAAGCGACATGGAGGGTCGCAGGGTGGGAAACCGAAGCAATACACAGAATGAGTATATGAGGGAGACTGCTGGAAAAGAAATGCACTCTAGTGGAGTCCTTGGACAAAAAGGAAAAAAAAAAGTAGTGCCCAATTAAGGGTGCACTGAAAGGCACATGTACTTGGCCAATGCTCCAGGGGATGGAGAACCACAAGAAGCGGAAGTGAATGCTGCACGTGCCAACTTATGAAAAGCAAGCAAACAAAGGTGACCATGAAGACTACCAAAGGTAAACAGTGGGTGGCTTCAGAGCTCTCTGTATGTAAATAAAATATCTCACAAGTGACCGCACATGCGCTGTCTCAGGCAAGACCTAGAAAAAGGGAAAGGGGGGCAGGAACACAGCTCGTGAACTTTATGGAGCAAATGAGCTGAAGGATAAAGCAACAGTACATTTTTCATTTAATCTCTAAGGCTGTGCATATAATTAAGTATTTAAAGCTGTCATTGTCTGTTCCTTTGTGCTTCCTTCTCACACCACACTTTATTTTTTATTTTTATACTATTCAATAACAATACTACTGACAGATGGGATAAGAAGTCATCAGTACAAGCTCAGGTGTATAATCAACATTAGGTATGGAGGTACAGCACTGGTTGGTGAATCTCGCAGCAGGGTTACTCAAGAGATATCGTTCATATATATCGGCAGTGACAATCCGACTAATACATAGGACACCACACTTGAATTTTAACCCCTTTCCACTCCCATGAATTTAAGAAATATTTTGACTGAAAATATCGATTACGCGGTTACTCTTGCGTGAGCAAATTTACACTCTACAAGTTAAACTTTCTTTGACAAATGCTTTTACTGCGCACTAATTTAGTCGGCTTTTTTGCTTTTTATTAAGCACATTATAACTACCTGCTGTTATTTAATGCATAGTTGACTAAAATCCGTGCATACAAGTACAGTCACAAGTTCTTTAAACACAAACCTGCTACTACAAATTGACACAACTATTGCTTCATCTTTTCTGCTATCATTGGATGACTTCAGTTTGTACATTGGTCACTGCAGCCTGTTTGACATTTTTTTGCAATATTTTAATTTTACAACTATACTCCTCGAATTAGAAGTTAAATATTGTACCTCGCTATCTAACATTAAAGCATAGACGGTGCTTAAATTATTTTACATACACAAAACATAATGCTTACAAAAATGAGTAGTTTTTGATACAATGTGTTTTTCTTAAGATAATTATGTTATACTTTTCGCATATACTGTTTTCCCTTAAAAAAATAATTGCTTTTTTTTCACGATTTAATACAATGCTTGGAATTGGCTCAGATAATCTGGGGTTCTGTGTTGTGTGGGGGTGGAGTTTTGCACATGCTTTAAGGCCACTTTATGCTTCAGGTTCTGTGGTTTATGGCCTAGGAACCCTCTGAGTGAAATCTTTCCGGTTATTTCATTGCTTTTAATACATTATTCATGGATGTGTGTGCAGGAGCACTGCTGTAGCTCCAGTTTCATGCCCTTTTTTATTTTTTATTTCTGTAACTATATGTTTAAGGTGTATGTGATGTGTTGGTGCGTTATGAGAAGAAGAGACCATGTGAATAAGCTTTACACGATGTTTGAGTTCTCCACGTTGTTGGAGTCATTGAGCATGCAACATCAAATGGTGATGGCCTAGTCGGGGAGGGACTCTCAGCAGCTGATGTAGTATCACAATTTTGATGATCGTGAAACAATATGTAGTTCACCTGAAATAGGTCGCGTAGCATACATTTTAATTAAAAGTACATATGCACTAGTCATTCTTAATCTTCTAAACCTTTTTAAAAAGGAAATTTGTGAATTTCGGGTGACAGCAATTTTTTTTTTTAAATGATAGGATTACACTTGCATCTATTTTTCATTTACTGATAACTTTATATAACTATGTATAACAATATGGCTGACATGGCGTAGCCATTTTATGTAAGCAGGCTCAATTGGGTCTGAATGTGGGACTTGATAGCCGGCGCGGCTCCTTCTCTATGGCAGAGGAGCGTCACCCCATTGCTAAAACGCAGCAGTAAGAAGAAAAACGATTTTATTGTCATTTTAATTTTACTTCCAGCCCGCCGAGTCGATGGCAGGGCCAGGCAGCAGCGTCACACAGCAAGGGAAGTAGTGTAGGCAAGCACTTAAAAGTGCTCATGTGGGTTTGGACTTCTACCCACATGCACACTTGGATATCTCCAGTCTGTTCCTATGGAGATATCATAGTGCTCAGGGGCAGAGGCTGAACCGGCCCACTCCGCCCAATCCCAGTGTTTCTCTCGTGCTGGGAGAAACTCTGGTATTGGGTGGGGATTGCGAGCCTGTGCCCATGGAAATTGTGTCGTCAGGACGGGAGCAGTGGAGCAACACGGTGAGTTTCTATTTTTATTATTTTATTTCCCCCCCCCCCCCCCCCAATCTCTGATTGACAGCAGCAGCCCCTGCTCGATAGCAGTACAGTATTTCCGTGATTAGAGTGGATCTCTCGACAGTAGTCTAGTCATTTAAAGAGGTTGTCCAAGAAGTGAGAGTCAAACTGAAAGGTATTTTGTACTACAGGAAAGTAATTAGCATTAAGGGCAATAATGCCATCCCCCCACTTCCTTACCCCCCCGTGCAGTTGTAAAAGCATACATGTGCTATATGAATAAGGCACATGACCCCTTCTACTGATGCCATAAGCGGGATGGAGTTGGCATTCATAAGTCGGGCATCAGTGTGTTTTTGACCAGGAACTGTTGTTTAAAAGCTATAAAGTTGGTGTCTGCACTATGAAGAAAGTCCATTTTTGTAAGTGAACAGACTTTGAATGGATTTGGAGTGGCAATCAGTTGGTGCACCTCTTCAGACTATAGACGTTTTTGATGTTGACCAAACATATTTGCCAAAGTCCATGTTTCCATGGCAAATGTACATTTGTGTCCATATGTGAACGATGCTAATTTAACCTCTTGGGTGCGAAGGATGGCTGGAGACAGTCCTAGTCATGTCCTGGCATCAGAGGCTAGAAATCCTTCCTGTACGAGCACCAGAGGAGATTTACTTTTATCGAATTCAGGCTCTGGAGCTGCGAAAATCTTCCCCAGCACCTGGGGCATATCTCTTTCTCTTTCTCTTTCTCTCTCTCCTCCCCCCCCCCCCGAGTATTGATGTAGATGGGAGAGGTATTGTTGAAAAGGGGAGACCTTTCATTCCTGTGGTACCTTTCTCTAGTGGATCCTCACTTTGGGATCGCCGCAGGAGGAAAATCGCCAAGCAGGGATCCACCTGCTGCACACCAGGTACTATTTTTGAGGTCAGGAGCTTCACTCTCGCAGTGGGTTATTGCTCCCCTCCACAAGCCCAAAAGTCTTTCTGCCCTTGCCCTAGGGGTAGATTGGTACATCCAATCTGACCCCCAGCAGGAGGGGGTGGGGCGGCAGGATGCCCACTTGGCATTTTATTTGGAGGGGGGAGTGGCACCACTGGCAATGGTTGGTGCCCCCCAGGGGTTGTTTTCTTAATGGCAAATGAGATGTAGGCAACTCTGTACATGGTGTCCATTTCCAAATTATAAGATTTCTTTGATGCCCATTTTTCACTCGTTATATTTTGCCATATGAATTGCTTTATACCCGGTACACAATGAAAAACCATTGTACAATGCAGTTCAGTTGTTGGCTCTGGGTACGTCAGGTTCTTGGAGAACCTACAAACCCTAAATTAAACCCTGAACAAGAAAGGTCTAGCGGACTTAATAGTGGTATATTGCTTTTGAAAATTGGCCATCCTGAGAAGAAGTTCCAAATCAAAATGTTACCACAAATGGCTGTCTTTTTTTTTTTTTGTTTGTTTTGTACTCCAGTTCCATATTCTTTTATTTCAGCTGTTAGTTTTGAGGGATCTACACAATTGACCCCTTGCTGAATTTAGTCTACTTCTCAGAAATCTATAGCTTTCCAGGATCACCCATGGGTGTCACCCTGGTTTCCGTCACAAACTGGTAGTTGGTTGAAAACAGAAAAATTTGTAAAAAATGGCCACTGCTTTAAAAATCCTAGAACTGTGGTAAAAATATTTTATTTATTCAGCTCTGCATGTTCCTGGTAGCCTGAAAAATTGTGAGTTTAGCACAGCAAATCTTTCATTGATGCCATTTATAGGAGAGAAAAGCTGAAGCTTTTCTGTGGAGCACTTTTTTCCCCCCCTAGAAACCCCAAATTGTGCTATTTTTGGGGTATTTTTATATCCCTCTCCAGGGGAATCCACAAACCTTGGGTACCTCCTGGAATACCAGGATGTTTGGGGGGGGGAAGGACACAAATTTGGCGTGGATTTCTTGTGCGGAAAACATGTCATGGAGGCCTAAGCGCGAACCACCCCAAATAGCCAAAAAAGTGTTTGGCATTCTTGGGGGGAGGGGGGGGAAGGCCTATTAACGAAAGAGGTTAACAACTTTTTTACATCAGACTGCAACGTATGGCTTCATAAATGTCTTGCTGCTGGGGAAAAGGAATTGTTCATATAGCTAGCTATCGTTTTGCTTGGGACTCTGAAATGCCCTTGCCAAGAGCAGGGCTCATAGCAACATTTTTGTATGTAGATACAATTCTCTCTGGTGAGCTGCTGATCATAAACCTGGAGAACTGCATTGTTCTGTGGGTTGCAACTTGTGGAATACAAAATCTGGGGAGCGGGGCTGGAGATGTGGCCAGCGTGTTATGAGGAACAACATAGACTATAACTGTGGGCAGCAAAAATATATTGAACGAGATAAAAAGCAGCACAATACTTTATTACTTGAACTGTACCCTTAGCAAAAATATATTGAACGAGATAAAAAGCAGCACAATACTTTATTACTTGAACTGTACCCTTGGGCACTCTAGGTTCATCTAGGGTGACCAAATTATGGTTTAAATCTTCCATTGATTTTATGTCAAAGTTGAACAGAATACACCACCTACATCAGATGCAATAGAGAGAGAGGAAAGGAAACTAAAAGGATAGAAAAGGTGGTCTAGAAAGTTGCAGTAGCTCTGTTATGTGAGTCTCCAGCTGGAGTGGGAGCCCCCGCATCTGCATCGTTGTGTTCCTCTCTGGCGGGGGGTCGCAGTGGGAAATCTGAGGACCCGTAGGTATCTTGGGCACATGAGTTCTACGAATTTCGGAGGATAAATATGTGATTGTGGATCCCCATGTCTTGTCGAATCTGGGTAGTGTGTGAGAGAGCCCTGTTGCGATTCTCTCCATGCCCACCACCTCCCAGACCTTGTGCAGCCAATCCAGCTTCGTAGGGATATCCTCAGATCCCCATCTAGGCAGCAACTCTTGCTTCGCTCCCTCTAGTGCTAAAGTAATAGCTGTGCCTGGCAAGACTTAAGGGGATACGTAAGGGGGTTGGGGAATCCCAAAAGGACACAACTGGGAAATCTGGGTATATCCGTACTGTATATATTATCAATGACTGGTAGGATAGAGTCCCAGAAGGGTTGTATCTTAAGGCACTGCCAGAGGATGTGTGTTAGGGCGCCAAGCTGTCCACATCTTCACCAACAGAGATCGTCCCCCGTCCCCCCCCCCCCCCCCCCCCCTTCCATCGTGCAATTTGGGCCGGGGTATAGTACCAATAATGTGTCATCTTTAAAAACATTTCCTTGCCGGCCGTGCTGCAGCAGGAGGCTCTGGCCCTATGGATGATGTCCCTCCATTCCTTTGGGGAGTATTCTCTCTCTAGTTCTGATTCCCACCAGCGTTGCTCCGGAGATTTAGTGTTATCAGCCCTATTCACAAAGGTATTAATTAGCCCTATTCAGAAAGGTATAAATATCCGACAATAGGCGCCTGTTACGGGTGATGAACCAGAGCTCAAATTTGGTGTGGGGGCGGCCCGCATAAGGATGTATCTGTGGTTGAGTAACTCAGTGGAGTAACGCCCGATACTGCCTGTATGCGTGTTCGGGAATCCAGAAGCCTGAAACCAATTGGGGGGGGGGGGGGAGGGGGAGGGGGGAGTCTATGACACCCTGCTCGTCAAAGGTCCCCTATTTTTTTGCAGTTTGCCACTTGCCATTTTAAGTATCCATTCCCTTTGCTAGCTGGGGGGGAGTCGGGGTTGCCTATGAATGGGGTCAGGGGTGATATAGGGGTCGAGAGCCCACACTTCTCCCACACTCGGAGGGTGGACCTCAAAACCGGGGAGATGTACACCCCCACCGGGCAAAGTCGTTTCGGGAGCCAGGGAACCTTCCAAATATGGCTGCCTGCGATGGCATGGTCGATAAAACACCAATGCTTTTCTGATTCTAATTTGAAATACTTTGCCATGCAGCAGAGTTGCACTGCCTTGAAGTACCGCCCCGGGTGTGGGAACCCCGTGTCCCTTGTCTTCCTGCCTCCGATACGTTTGGTGTCGAGCCAATGCGGGCCCTCTTCCCTCCCCAAACGAAGCCCCCACTGAGTTGCTGGAATTGCGTCACTAGTCTGGGCGGACAAAATAACGGATGAGTCTGCATGATGTATAGGATGCGGGGTAGGAGAGTAATTTTGACGGCTGCCAACCGGCCCAGCCACGACATTGTGTGCTTTGTGTTTTATCAAGGAGATCGGAGTAGTACGCCTGGGATATCTTCTCAACAGTGGGGACTATCTGAAGTCCCAGGGTAGTGATGCCTGTGGGAGACCACGTGAATGGAAACTGCATAGCCAGTTTTTGTTGATCAGCCTTTGGAAGGGTGAGGCTAAGGGCCTGTGTGTCAAGAAAGTTGATTTTAAAGCCCGAAACCGAGCTAAAAGCCACATTCTCTATCAAGGGGGGTAGAGGGGGATAAGGAGAGCACCGGTTGTGTGAGAAAAAGCACCACATCGTCCACCTAAAGCAAAATCATTTGCTCTCTATCCCCCATTAAGTTGAATAAATTAAAGGGTTATTTGCTTTTTAAGTTCTCAGGCTTTTTTATGTTGTGTGTACTAAGGTAATAACCCATAAGGTTAAAACGAGACATGCCCTCACGGCCATTATAGGTAATAAGTTATAAATGGTTTATAATAGATCCATTTGCTAACAAATAGAGTTTATGGCATCTGTTTAACTTCGATGGAGGATATAGCAGTTTTTCTTTTAAACTGCTTATTGATAATTAATGGACTCTCATTAATTTCAGTTGGTATGTTTTTATGTACTCCTTGCAGTTGATCTTGTTTTTTGTATCGGACATAGACAAACATTGTTCAACATCCAAACGTCATTATGCTTCAGTACAATTCAGTTGTAACTGGTTAAGTGGATTGCACAATTTCTTTTAATAACCAACTTTATTAGAAGTAAAACTGCAATGACAGTCACTATCACATATGTATAGAACTGTGCTTAGATTGATAGGTCAAAACATGACGACATTTCTGCAGAGAACAACATTGCATTTCATTGACAGCACATGGAACGAGCACCATTTCCCCCACACCTATTTATGGTTGTGGAGGCAACCATGTGCAACATAAATAGGTTTTTCCTTTTGCACACACCAGTCTACCCCAGACACCAACACAAGATCGAAAGGGGTGTCAGTTGTTTCCATGTGTGAGCCACATTACTCTTGACCACCAAGCAGGCCACCCCAGAGAAAGTGTGTTCAGCCAGTGGGCCCCCTATTTCCTTCACCAGCCCCAGCAGCAAGTTACGCAGGGCTAATTTCAGAGAGTGCCCAAGAACCGCCAAGAGTTCCTGACCCACCGTGTCCCAGACAAGGCGCAGCGCCGGACAGTCCCATGCCACATGAAAGAAATCCGCAGCCGGATGTGCACATTGCATACGGGCAACCTGAGTGTTGGGTGACATTTGGTGCAAGCGGAGTGGGGAGAGAAGTTGCATGATGGTAGTTTAACTGAATCCTACGTATTCGGGAAGAGAAAGCCAGTTCCTGGAGTGCCATATAAGTCTTCCTCTTGTCGTCCTCCTTGAGGTTCCCACCCAAATACCCACCTCTGTCTGAGCCACTCGAAGCAGTCTGGGGCATGGATGACCAGTGAGCAGTAAATCCGAGAAATGGCTCCCTTTCCCGGGAGTTTCAAGAAGATCTTGGGCAACAAGCGGGATATTTTCTGGAAGTGGGATGTCTGGGAGGATAGGTGATTGGAGGGTGTGCTGCAACTGAAGGATGAGAAATAATTGTGAGTCAGCTAAAGCGTAGAAGTCCTTCAGATCTTGAACTGACAGTAAGTTTTCCCCTTTACACATGTCCCCTTAGTAAAAAATGCCAATTCGGTCCCACGGAGCAAAATTCTCCAAAGTAGAAAGGTAATGGAGCTATGTACCCCGCCACAGAGGAGACATCCCAGTCAAACCGGCGGTCCCAATGGATAAGGCGCATGGCTACCGTCCAGCAGATAAGAGATATTCGTGTGCAGAAAGGCAGTGTTGAGGGGTAAAAGAGCTCCATAGAGGAGGCCAACAAGACCATCAAACCCGACAAGTTGGAGTTCCAAGCGATGGGCAGGATCATCCCAACCCCCAGTAAACCAATCATTAATTGGAACCAGGTGCGCAGCCAAGCAATAATAGTAAATAACAGGCATTCCGAAACTGCCATCCATGGGGGATTTACACACCGTCTGGCAAGCCACCCTATGACGCCCACAGAAAGCTTGTAAATTTAGAAGTCAGGGAATGGGACCATTTGCAGGGATTAGGGTAAGGATAGTTTCCCAGGACATACAGATAACATGGGAGATGCACCGTCTTGAACAGTGTAATGCGCCCAAAGGGATTCAGGGATAGAGTGTCCCAGTGGTGCAAGTCCTGATCAAGAGCCTGAGCAAGCCCCCTAAAGTTAAGAGCCCAAGCCAGATCAGGGAGTTAGGACACGTGAAACTCCAGGTACTTTAAAGAATTGCACCTGATGGGGATACCTACACAACCAGGATCGCCCCTCCCCCAGCCCTCCCACCCCCTTCTCCGGGTCACCCCTTACCTCCACAAAGCCAGATTTCCTGCAATAATTTGAAGGCCTGACGCATCACTGTATAGACAAATGATTTCCAGGCACCGGGCCCAGAGGTCTGAAGGTCCCCACAGTACACTAGGATATGACCCGTATAGTTTCCCCACCGCCATCCCCACCCCCGGGCATCGCATTGTATAAGTTGTGCCAAAGGCTCTAATGCAAGGGCGAACAGAGGCGAAAGCGGGCAGTCCTGACGTGTACCCCGTCGGATGGAAAAGGGGTCAGATAAAACTCCATTCAACCAGACTTAGGTTGTTGGACTGCAATAAAAACGGAGACCATTTGACGAAATGCAGCACCCAGACCCACCCGCAAGAGGACTGAATCTGAGAAGTCACAGGAGGATGTGGGGAAGGTCTTAGAGAAATCTTCAAGCCGGAGGGCCAGGATATCATCTAAATCCTGCATCCAAGAAAGAACCGCCTGTACTCTACAAATGCAGTGGCGGGTGCTCCGGCCCGATATAAATCTGCATTAATCTGGATGAATAAGGTAGGGAAGAGCATGGGTTAGGTGGGTTGCCAGAACCTTCGCTTAGATCTTAATGTCAACATTGAGAGGGGTGGGGCGATCAGAGTAACATTGATCCTTGGTAAGGACCTCTTTAGGAAGGACCACAACTGAGGGGCCCCAGTTGGGTGTTTTGGCGCAGTGGGGCTCTACAGGAGAGTGGGGCCCTCCCCAGTGCCACATAAAGCCTGGGGCAGGCAGACCGACTTGGCTCCAGGTCCAGAGCGGGGAACACATGACCAGTCCCACCGAAAGGGGGAGAGCGGGTAGGCCTACAGTTGCGCTGATGCCATCAGTGGGCCCAAACAGGGTGGCCTGTTCAGGAGCAAAGAGGCTCGTGGCTCCAAAAGGGCCAGAGGGCCAGCAGGAAGGCCAGGTCAACAATCCGGAGCCCCTGCAGGTGGAAGGAGCTTGCTGTCAGGACAGATGAAGAAGGATCGAGTTCAGACGATGGGAGTTTCCCAAAAGTTCGACCGCCATCGTGGCCCGAATTGCACCAAATTTTAAAAACACCTCGGAAACCGGTCTTCTTTTCCTGAAAGGCTTCCAGTTTAGAGAGAGATGTGAGATGAACCACAGGGAGTTTAGATAAGGGAATTTGCAAAAGATCACTCAATTTGGTCAAGTGGGTGAAAACCAGGAATAGAATTGACATCCTGGTTTCACTGACAACTGTTGACGCGCTGGCCCACAGTCGCAACGCCCTTTTCCCCCACCCGAAACGCTGCATCTGCCTCCTGGCAAAACTGTAGGCTTTGAAGGTCAGGGGTCTTGCACTCCAGCATCGCAATTTGTTAAAAGAGCATTTACTCACCTAATTAACTGACTTCATGTTAATAATTGCACAGCACTTTTCTTTTTCTTTAATTCCTTACCGCAGTGAAAATCATTTCCCTTCTCCTGCACTTCAGAAACGTGCATTCCACCTGTCTACCCGCAACCCTATTTTGCGAATAAATGTATATTTTGTGGTTGATAGTGCAGCTGTCTCATAAGATATCCAGAAGATAAGTAGTGATGCATCCGTGAGACGTTCGGGGGACATGTTGCCGGAAGATTTCACATCTGTGATTCGCCCTTCCAAGCACAGGTCATTCCATGCTGAAAGCCGCAGCGATGAGATTTAAGCAAAGAAACACAAAATCGTAATTAATACATAGAAATGATTAAAACTATGTTATTCCCTTGCTAATACCCTTATGTGTATGCATTTATCTAGCCATATGCAACATTTAAAGCCGTTAATGCGGGTTTATTTAAGCACAAATCACATTAACACTGCCAAAACAACACTTATCGTTTTAATATGCGTACAAACTTAGTTCACTTATTATTTTAGCCATGCAGATGCCTTCACACGTGTATTCTCTTGGTTAATAAGGTTGGTTTAATATTACCACAACACTCTATTAATCATTAAAATTAATTATTAGTCCTTTTAATATAAACTTATATAAATGGATTGGGTATATAAAAAGAAAACCTTTTACCCGCTCCATCAGTTGCATATTCTGATCTCCAATTGATTGACTAGATACTTATGTTTTTTCCCTTTTTTAAGATTTCCACTATCCACAGTCAAAATCCTCTTGAGGACCGTTCAAAAAACGTTCAATGAGGGTTTTGAGCCTGCCCATTTTATTAACGAAAGGTACCTTTGTGACTCTTATTTGATTGCTTTTTTTATTCTTTGGATCCCCTTCCCCTTCGTGTTTGTCCCTCCCTTACCATCCTTTTGATAGACTGACCTCTATCCTTCCACTGCTTGCATTTAGGGTACTACTTTTTCCTTTTTCATTAAGCATTCATCGAGAGTGCATGTGTCTGCTTGCTCTCTTGAGCGCCACTCATCCCACAATACCTGCTCACTCTGGCTTCTCTTCACCCACTCCTCTGTTGCTCTCTCATCTGTTGTGATACTTTGAATATTTTGCACATTTTGTTATGGAGGGCCTGGCAGCCGAAATTCGCTACTGCCCTACTTCTGCATTTTAAAATGCGCTATAGAATGCCACGCCCACCCTGTTACTTCATCCACCTCCCCAAACTTGCCCTAATTAAATTAAATGTTCTCTCTTTTTTTGTGAAAACGTATTTGATTAGATTTTGAAAGTACCACGAGGGCAAGGGCCTAACAAAATCCACATTGAGACATTATTAAGAAATTACCAGATGTGGAGATATCAATGGGTACACTTTGTATGCATAACAAAAAAATCTACTCTGAAAACTGTTTTCTTTTTAACATACCGATCCAAGTGGCAACCACATCTTGGATTAATAAATATATATATATATATATATATATATATATAATTTTTTTTTTTAATGGTGCCTGCATTATTCAGTATGTGCATGCACATATGGAGTGGTGCAGTCTCCAGCAGCACCCAAGTCCTCGCAATTCCCCACCGCTCTTCCCTGGCCGATGCTGCACAGCATTGGCAAAGCCAATAGGTTAACAAGGAGAGACCTGTTAGCTTTGCCAATGCTTGTTGTTGATCAGAACCTTTTATGCAGTAAGCTAGTGGTTCTTAACTTTTGGACTTCTGTGGAACCCCACTGAATCATTACTGAAATACGGGGACCTCCCAGTGAGTCAGTATTGTAAGCAAACGACCCCCGGCCTAAGCAATTTGTATAATCTGATCCTTAAAACAAATCAAACTGATGCTAAAATATTGAACTAGTGTGTTTTATTAACAATCGAATATAGAAATAGGTTTCACATTTTCAATGTTGCTTCTTCATCTGTATATACTTTATTCATTTTAGTTTATTAATTTTGATATTGTATAACAATCGCAGACCTCCTCAGTAGACTTCACAGACCCTCCGATATTCCCAGGCCACAGGTTAACAACCACTGCCATAAGCAGTTGTCTAGTTTTTTGGAGCACGTATGGGGTAAACTGACCCCCTGGTAACCCAACATTATGTGCATCTAAAAAAGTGCTCTCCTTTTGAAACTTATACATCTGTGTGCAGCAGATTCTATTATTTCCTGTTTCCAATACTGTATCGATACCCAAGATATGTAAATGGATAACTGGCAACTGGTGTCCTAAAATGCCTCCCAGGCTGCTTGTTGCAAGGCAAGCAACAAGACCTATGGTTTACAACGGCTATGAGAAAACAGAAATGGATTCATAAGGCCGTTTTACATTGGTACCCCTTTTTAAGGTCTAGCCTGACAGCGCAGCTCTCTTAACTATCACTACCAATTATTTAAAGTATACTTCGAGTGGGTTTTGGTTCTGCCCTGAAGAGCATTTCTCTCACCTCATGCTATTGGCTGTTTGGTGTAACATTTCATCTCCCGTGGAATGCTTACATTGCAATGCATTGGGGCCTGTTTTACATCCCGAAAGTACCCTGAATCCTCACCTTTTTAAATCATTTTTCATTGACGCACTATTTACAGAAATGATTAGTTCTGTTTTTATATTGCAGCAGTTTTAAGGTTTGACCGAGGACTCGAACTGCAACCCAGACCAAATTGACTTTGCTAGTGCTGGTTAGGTCTCGCTGGCGGCAAACTATGCACTGTCATTTGCGAGACATTTTGTTAACTAAGGGAGGAGGGCCTTGGAACCTGCCCATTGCTTAACATTTTTTGGTTTCATTGTCACTCTTATATGCTGGCTTCTGAATAGTCAGCGCATGCTTGTTTTGCTTTTTCTTCATGGGCCAAATACTGATTGCTTCTTTTTGATTAGTGTCCTTCTGCTGCTCGTACTGGAATGGAGGTACTCTCCCCTCCACCCTCCTTTCCACTGTCATCGTTGTTGCTTAGTTTCCTGTCCCCTTTTCCGTGTCGTTGCTTGCTCCGTCGATGTTGCTCCCCCTCCTGTGCTTTGCTTGCCTGTTGTTTTTTGCTTGGCTCGTGCCCCTCCTGCATAATTATTTGCACCTTCATTACTTGCCTGTTCTTCCTTCCCCATCCCTTCCACATTGCTGTACAACATGGCTAAAAAACATCGACAGTCAATAGAGATTGCATATGTAAGACCTGTTGGCTTTGCCAATGTTCGTTTCTAATTATAGTTGATTTCCCTCCACCACACTTTTCAGTGGTCTAGAACACATAGGCCCGAGGTCTGAACGACAGCCTTATTTACCCATATCTTTCCATGTGTTTTGCTCTTTTGTACCAACTAAGTCCATGTTTTACTTTTGTGATGACAGTTTGGCAGTCGTGTTTGATTTCTTTCCAGCGCCGCCCCTCCCCTTTACCAGTGCATATTGCATGTTAACGGTCGAAAAAGTAGGGGACAAATTTATCGTATATACACAGAATGGACAAAAGTTACTTACCTGTAATCTGTGGTTCTCCAGTATTGGTATCTTTCATAGATTCACATGCTTGAATCATTCCCCGTCGTCTGAGTGGGAGTCCCACGGTACATAAAAATAGCAATATACATGCATATAGAAACCATATCATAGGTAACCTAGAACCAGGAAGTAAAGTAGACAGAAATCAAAAGGAAACCATTCTCCACTTTCATGACTTGTCCAAGTCATTATATATAGTCCAAACTATAGCCAATCAGGCGACAGCACCCTCTAGAATGTTCTCCTCAGAGGCTCGGGCTCTCCGATTTTCTAGCACAAGTGTGATCCAGAGTGAAAAGAGCATAGAAGAGCCTCTGAGGGGAGGTGGGTGGGTTGCATGTGAAATCTATGAAAGATACCAATACTGGAGAACCACAGAATACAGGTAAGTAACTTTTGTTCTTCTCCAGTATTGGGGTATCTTTCATAGATTCACATGCCTGAATCAGAGTAGAGAGCAGTAACTCCATAACAATACTAGTGATATTATCATCACAACATAAACATATGCATAACACAGGCAATATGTAATCACAGATATAGATCTTTCTGTACATATATACTCATATATAGATAGATATATATCTACGCATATATATAGATGAACAATCATAGAAGATCTGTATGTCAGAAAATAGCAAAGAGGAGGAGGGAAGAACAGAGGCTCACCTTATTTAAAAAGATTACGGAGAACCGCCTTTCCCACAGACGTGTCGGCATCGCTGGCAGCTTCCAGACAGTTGTGCTGGGTTAAAGGTGTGCCTGCTGGACCACGTAGCAGCTCTGCAGATTTGATGAAGAGGCACACCAGCAAAGAGAGCGGTAGAGGAAGACATTGCTCTAGTAGAATGTGCTCTCTGAGTTGTTTGTAATGATCTGCCTGCGTGCTGATGACAGAAACAAATTGCAGCCGAAATCCAACGAGCAATGGACTGTTTGGATATTGGGTGTCCTGTTCGCATTTTTCCATAAGCTATTAATAGCTGATCAGATTTCCGTTTTGAAGATGTCCTCTGTAAACAGAATTTTAGACACCTCTTGACATCAAGAGTATGCAAAGCCCTTTCCGCAGGTGATTGAGGATTAGGAAAAAAAGTCTTTAAAATGACCGGTTCGTTGAGTTGGAAGTCCGAGGGTACTTTAGTCATAAAAATGGGGTTAGTGCGTAGCACTACCGAGTTCTTGGTGAATTGAAGGAAAGGCGGTTTAATAGTGAAGGCTTGAATATCACTGACCAGCCTAGCTGATGTGAGAGCCAACAGCATAGACACTTTCCATGTAAGAAACTTCAAATCTGTCCTATGAATAGGTTCAAAGGGGTGTCGCATGAGTTGTGAAAGCACAACGTTAAGATGCCAGGATGGAGGTGGACGGCGGATGGGAGGAAACATGCGAAACAATCCTTTGAAGAACTGCTGAATGACCCTAGAGTAGTTAAGAGAGTTGGAACCATCCTGCCGGAATCTTGAAATAGCCGCTAAGAATACTTTAAGAGTAGAATGGGAAAGGCCTGATCTTGCCAAATGTAAAAAAGGCTAAATTTGTTCCGGTTTTGTATGGATTGGATGAATTGTGGCGGCTTGACACCACAGGCAAAATCGTTTCCATTTGAGCCTGTATGTCTTTATTGTGGAAGCCGCTCTAGCATTGGCCAAGGCTTCCCTACAGTGTGAAGGAATGTTTAAGTGAGCGAATTCAAGGTGTTCATGCGCCAGGCCGCTAAGCGCAGAGATGCAGGATTCGGGTGGCAGATCTGTCCGTTCTGAATGGATAGAAGGTTCGGTATTGGTTGCAACTGAATGGGATCGCATTCGGAGAGAAGGCGAAGTTCGGTGAATCAGAACTGGCGAGGCCACCTGGGAGCTATGAGTATTGGGCGACAAGGCTCCTTTTTCATTTTCCGGAGAACCCTGTGATCCAACTGTATCGGCTGAAAAGCACAGGCATAAATCTGCGACCAGTTGGTCAAAAACGCATTCCAGCACGATCCTTTGTGTGGAAGCCAGCTTGCGAAGAAAGGGCATTTGCGGTTCTGAATGGTCGCGAACAAGTCCAGATCGGGTCGACCCCACTTCTGAAAAATACGATCCAAAGTTGGTTGATGGAGCTCCCACTCATGATTGGAAACTGTCAACCTGCTGAGGGAATCCGCGAGGACGTTGGAAGCTCCCGCGACATTATTGCTGTTAGACTTATCCGATGTCGGATCGCCCAATCCCAAATTTGCTGGGCTTGCTGAGACAGTAAAACGGATCTTGTCCCTCCTTGTTTGTTCAAGTAGTGCATACTTGTCGTGTTGGTGTGATGCTCCGAGAATGATGGTGTGAAAAGACTTTAGGGCCAGGAAGATAGCTAGCAACTCTAAGAGGTTGATATGCCAAGTCCGTTGTTGAGCATCCCATTTGCTGCTGACTGTGAGTCCTTGTAGGTGCGCTCCCCATCCTTCGAGGGAGGCGTCCGTGATGATGACGAAACTTGGAGCTTCCACTAGAAATGAGCAGCCTGCTGTCACGTTCTTTTTGCAAGTCCACCAGCGTAGAGCTTCTCGAATCCGATAATTGATGTGGATGTGATCGTAGAAGGATCCCGAAACCTGTAACCACTGTTTGCTGAGCTCCTCTTGCAGAGGTCTCATCTTGAGACGGCAGTTGGGGATCAGGGGAATGCAGGATGCAAGCATCCCCTGAAGTGACTTGAACTGCCGGACTGAAACGCACTTTCTTGATCGCAACAGTTGGGCAAGTTTGCAAAGTTTCATTTGCCTTTCGTTTGAGACAAAGGCTTGTGTCATCAGTGTCTATGGTGGCTCCAAAGAACGTTCTCCTTTGTGATGGGCCGAGGCGTGACTTGTCGAAATTGACAGAGAAGCCCAGAGATTGTAAAAGAGACAGACATCTCTGAGTATGGGCGTTTGCGATTGTGACAGAATTTGTCTTGACAAGGCAATCGTCTAAATAAGGAAAGATTTGAATTCCCTCCAGTCGAAGGTGTGCTGCCACCGGTGGTAAGACCTTGGTAAAGACACGGGGCGCGGAACGTAGTCCGAAAGGAAGGACTTTGAACTGGAAGTCCCTGCCAGCCACTCTGAAACTCAAGAACTTTCTGTGTCTGGGGAAAATTGGTACATGAAAATAAGCGTCTTGGAGGTCGAGGGTGGTCATGTAATCCCCCCCGCAGTGAGGAGTTGAAGGATTTCTTGAAGAGTCAGCATCCGGAAGGTTAACTTTTTTAGATATTTGTTGAGGGAGCGAAGATCTAAAATGGGGCGCCATTCTCCCGATTTCTTCTTTATTAGAAAAAATCTGGAATAGAAACCGGTTCCTCTTTGCAACTGAGGAACTACTTCGATCGCTCCTTTTCGTAACATCAAATTTATTTTGGGGAAAAAAGCTCTGTGAGGTGAGCTGGAGGTGGTCCTTTTGGAGGAGAATTCGGAGGAAGTTTTACAAATTCTGGAACATGGCCTCTGGCTACAATGTCCAAGACCCATTTGTCTGTTATAGCTGACCAGTTTGAGTAAAAACGGGAGATTCTTCTTCCAACTTTTAAAGAGGTAAGCGGTAGAGCAGGTGGCAGGTGGCAGTTGTCACTGCTTCTTAGACGTATCACGTCCGCGGTAGGAAGACTTTCTTCTGTTTTGTGAATAAGAGGTAGTTGGTTGTTGCCTGGAGGATTGTTGACGCTGAGAAGAGTAACGTTGGTTACTCTGATAGGACTGGTATTGTCTTGCTGATTATAGCCTCCTCGACCAGAGAAGGATCCATGGCCTCTAGCGCGACGAAAAGGTGGTTTCCGAAACTGAAGAGTACCGAGAGATCTTGCTGTCTTGGTATCCTTTTTAATGGCCTGGAGGGCCTCGTCAACATGCTGACCAAAAAGAGACTCGCCGTCAAAGGGCATATCAATTATTTTAGCCTGAACCTCCTGGTGAAATGATGTAGCTTTTAGCCAGGCCTGTCGCCGCAGGACTGCGGCACCTGCCAGTTATCGAAAACCCGCAGATGCAACATCCACAGCCGAATCAATAATCTCAGCGGAGATTCGTTCCCCCTCCTGAAGAATTTTGAGCGCCTCAGACTTGGAGGGCTCAGGCAACATGTCGATGTAGGGAGAAATGTCTGACCACAACTGTCTATCATATCGACCTAAGATATCGGTCGTTGCTGCCATGGTCGAAACTTTCTTCCCAATAGCGTCCAGACGTCTCCCATCCCGATCAGGAGGAGCTGGCAGCGGAGAGGAGGGATTCCGCGCTCGTCGTTGAGCTGCTTGGGTGATAACGGAATCTGCCTCTGGCTGACCCATCAGACATGCTGGCAAATTGTCTGGTGCCTTGTAATTCTTCTCCAGGCGGGGAAAGACCGCAGGAGTAGAAGCAGGAGCTTTCATAACCTTTAGTCCTTCCTGCCAAATAAAGTCAATAATAGGAATCAACCGTATCTGCTTCCTCGGTTGATCTATAAAATCATAAAGGAAACAATCATCCTTCTTTGTTTCCATAGGAAGGAGGAACCGTTGTGTTGCCCTCTCCATGAGAAGATGAAAACCTCCGATGTCAACTAGAGGAGAGTCATCCGGAGCAGGAGTAGATGGAGACGGAGTTTGTATCTGGTAGTCGTCCCATTCTGTAAGGAGTGATCTGTCATCCAGTTCTCCTTCCTCCCTATCGTTATTCGGGGTGTGAGCATCCTGAGAGTGATGCGAAAGTACCGGAGAATGTGGTCTGGGCGACCTCAATGCTGATAAAGATTGAGGAACAGGTGTAGGTGGTATAGAAGAAGTCGATTCAGATGGAGGGAAACGACGAAAATAATCGTCCAACATGTATTGTAGGTTACTTAAAAGAGCCAAAGGCATTTGGGCTGTAGGAATTGGATCTGGAGCTGAAGGAACAGTTTCCTAGCAGAAATCATCTTCTTGATCCACATCTTGATATTTAATGAAGAGCTCGGAAGAGCTCCTGGCAGTACGAAGCCTATCGCCCTCATCCGATTCTTCATCATCCTCTTCATAATCCAGCAACTGCTAAGCTAACACAAGAGGAACCTTAGAAGGAGAGGTGTGAATTGGAGAGAGGACCTCCAAGGAAGCTCCACGTCTTTGTAGCAAAGAAGGCGTTGCTGCCGACGGAGGCAACTGTGTAGACTGTGCCGCAGACGATGTAGACTATGTTGTGGGCGTAGACGAAGACCAAACCTGAAGAACCGTGCATGAAGACAGTTGTAGCGTCGACGAGGTAGTCGTTGACGAGGCGGACGACGAAGAAGTGATCGTCGACGAGACAACCCTCGTTGACGAGGCAGCCGTCGACGAGGCAATCGTCGACGAGACTCTTAACTTTCACCGACGAAGGAACGTCGACGGTAGATCTCACCTCCTTCGTCGACGGTAGATCTCACCTCCTTCGTCGACGGTAGATCTCACCTCCTTCGTCGACGAGACTGGCTACACGGAGACGGATACCGTAATGATGCCGACGACATTATCATCTGCGGCTTCGGCGAAGAGAAGATAGCAGTCGACGTAGTCATCGCGCCGACGGAAAGCTTCGTCGAGCTCGTCGACGAGGGACCCTGTTTCTGAGGTAAATCTCTGTCAGAAACTTGTTTTGAAGCCTGAGACTTCACAGTCTTTCTTGGGGGCATAGAAGGAAGAGTTTTACTCTTAGACGGTGGAGGAGCCTTTTTTGAAGTACAAGGCAGCTCAGCACTCTTAGAAGTGTGCTGTTTTTTCGACACCCTAGCCCCAGGAGAAGATAAATCTGTGTCCGCTCTCCTTTTCCTAGAGGAAGTAGTCTTGACAGAGGCAATACTCCCAACTTCAGGTAAGGGATTGTCCTGATCTTTAATCTTCTGTAGCCACAGAAGTAGACGTCCTTCTCTGTCCTTCAGAGTCTTTTGTGGGAAAGTTCTGCACATCTTGCAGTCTCTCACCTGGTGGTCAGGATAGAAGCAGTAGATACACTTCTTGTGGGGATCTTCTGAAAACAGCTGGAGCTTCCCACAAGATTCACAAGGTGAAAGAGATTTCTTTGAAGAAAACATCATAAAATGAATTCCTGAAGAAACCAGAGAAATCCTGAGCAGAGCTCAGGGAGACTCCCTTCACACGACGTGCGGTAGTAAATCTGAGAGCCTGAGCATCTGAGGAGAGCATTCTGGAGGGTGCTGTCACTTGATTGGCTGTAGCTTGGACTATATATAATGACTTGGACGAGTCATGTAAGTGGAGAATTTTTTCCTTATGATTTCTGGCTACTTTACTTCCTGGTTCTAGGTTACCTATGATATGGTTTCTATATGCATGTATGTACCGTGGGACTCCCACTCCGGGGAATGATTCAGGCATGTGAATCTATGAAAGATACCCCAATACTGGGGAAGTATAATTGCACTATTTTCTCGCTTTTTTTTTTTTACAAGGCAAATCATATGATTGTTCTGTAACAGGATGGGGGTTATTGTTGGGTAAAGTGCATCAGTTAGACTTCGTGCACACCTCCATTTTCCTAGCCTGTTGCAAATTATGAGGCAAATTGCATTTTGGATAACTTTAGTACAGACAGGCTTTTTTATTTTTAACAAAACACACGAGATTGCCTTAAGACGACACGTAGTAGAATATTAAACTGAAAGCCTATATTTTTCATAGGACACCGAATGTGCCACGTGAGTTACCACTTGATTAGGTTGTCAACCCTACAAGAATTTCTTAAATGTATTGTCTGCCACTTTGGGCCCGATTTATGATGGTAGTTGGACTGCCACCGTCGGGGCATCAATGGGGGTCCTACCGCTATCTGCCCATGCAGGGCGGTCTGCAATTCCCTACAATGGTGGTTGTGCCTGCTCAGGCACCGCAGTAGGGATTACAATGTCCATTTCCGCCCGCCCTTTCACAGCGGTTAACCCGCCATGGAAAGGTTGCGAAAAATGACTTTGGGGCCCCTTTGCCCCCTGGCCCTCCACCATGGGCCCTGGGGCATCTATGGTGTCCCCCTAAACATCCCTGCACCATGTGGCAGGCACCACACGCGCAGTGCAGGGTTGTTTACAAACATGCCGTATAGTATTGAGGCTTGTGGTGCAGCCCTTTTTCGGGCCTCAAAGCTACCGGGCATGTTCCCGACCGCCTCCACGGCAGTCGGATCATAATATGTCTTGCGGGACCGCCGACTCCCTATTGGTCAGCACCGTTCCTGACAAGATGGCGGTCGGACGCTCGTCCGACTGCCATCATAATTGGGTCCTATGTTCCCTTAGCTTGACCTGTACATCAGAGCCTCTCCAATTTTTTTATGGCCCTCCTGATCTGTTAGATATTTCTGCCTTACTCTGTTCATGCTGTACTCTTGTCCTGCTTCCATTCTACGCTGCTCTTCTGGATGCCTTTGAGTCTGTGCCTTCTGGCTTGAGAACCGGGTGCAAATAAGATTGTGAGTTCTTAAGTGCAGGAGGCTCTGTTTTTCATGTAACGCAGATCTGTGATTGGGGAGAATGTTTGTTTTGTTCAGCATTCCGTCCATCAATGTTTCTTTTTGCTTTTGTCAATTTAAGTGGGAAGGGTATGCCCAGACGTGGGTCTTGTGCTCACTGTACCAATGGATTCAGGCAAGACTGTTCCCATGGGGAGCAGGGTCAAGACTGATTTCCATTGGGCTGGGTCCAAACTGGGGTGTTCTAGTGAACAAAAATCATCAATGGATTAACCCCTTCCATGCGGGGCGGATTCCCCCGCTGTGCTGAGCGCTGCTTGCGCGGGCGTGGTCATGACGGAACGGTTCCGTCATGAGCACAGGCCAACCGACGCTCATGACGGAACCGTTCCGTCATGAGCGCCGAAGGGGTTAAACCCAGATCTGTGACTGGGGGTTGAATGTTTGATTTGTTCAGCATTCCTTCCATTTTTAGGTCTTGCCTGATCCAGTGCATGCGCTGGTCTGGCCGAGAAATTTAGTGTACGGGTTTTGAAAGTGCTGCCACAGGGCCTAGCGCTTGCGTTCACGTGAGCGTACACGCGCGCAGCCGGCAGCTTTCAGCGCCTGAGGCGCCATCTGGAGCTTTCACTTTTTCCACCTGCGTCGCGCAGCCAATGCTTGTTATCCAAGCTTTGGCCGCACGTGCACACAGCTCCCGCTTCTCACCCTCCTCCACCACATATGGAGTCTCACGCGCGGCCAATGCTTGTTTACACTTGGTAACACGGTCTAGGCATTGGTTGCACCTCATTAATTAGCAGATATAGCAGCAATAAGCAACAGAAAGGTGACCAATCCAGCTTAGCAAAGGGCCTCCCACTTCGTGGCAACACGTTTGCTGAATTTTTAGTATGCATGATTTGAAAATTTTATGTGGCAAATGCGGCAAATTTCAAATTGTGCGACCATGGCGATTTTTTTTTTTTTTTTTTTTTTTTTTTTGTGTCTTTTTCTTCATAATTCCAGTGGACCGACAAAAACATTACGGATAAAATGGCCTGTTACAGAGTAGCTCACTGCCACTGTTTTCATTCTTTAAAAACACAGCGCCGTTTTCAGCATGTTTGTCTTGGTCCCTCAAGGGCATAGTAAATGCTCCTATTGGCGAGAGCCTGGCTTGCCTTCTGAGATCAATTCGAGCCCGTCAGCATGGCCTGCCCCATAGTTTGGAGATCTCTGGAACAGAGGAGGAATGGAATCACGCGACTGCATAGCGTGCAGAGTGCTTTCACTGGATTAATGGTACTTTGGGAGCGGCATGGTTTCTCGACTGCGTCTCCTTGGCTCATTTCATAAAATGTGTGCACATTTTTTCTGAATGTCAGTTATTTTATAATACGGTTTTAGTGAAGAACACTTGTTTCTACAACTATGTTTATTTCATGTTTTCGAAGCACAACCACTAAATGGAGGTGCCATATGTAATAAAATGTATATATATATCATTCTGCATGGAATTTGCATTTTCAGTTTCTCTCCATTGCGCTCTGATGCCCCAGTGGCCTGTGCCTTGTTCATGTGTTTATAATATTTCAGAGGGGTGTATTTACACAGTGGCAAGAGTAGTGAGTATAGGGCACCTCTCCTTTCTGCTATCAGTAGTCATTGGTGAATATTAATACACCGTGATCATTTCTGTATGAATTTCTGGGTTGTCTGATACTCCTTGCTCTAGGCTACTCTGAGGATGACTGTTCCCGTCAGATAGGATGTTCGCACTTGGCTTCAGTTGCCAGAGGGCCGCAAGACACTGGACCAGCTTGCGGACTCCCTGCTTGTCTGTCCTCGTAGTGACATTCCTGTTCTTCCTGATGGTTTTCACCACTTACCCATCCGTGACTACGGTGCTTTAGACACTCTTGGCTGAATTGTCGTTTGATTTACGACCTCTGACACACTTAGAATGAGGCCTTTTTTAATTTCACCGGTCCTCGTGATGGCCCTGTTATTAGATAGAAATGCAGTTGAACGAAATGGTGATATGTCCATAGCTGTCTCATCTTAAAACATTCGGTACAAAACTAAATTTGTATTATTTTATTTTTCGTCATCTGGATTTTCTCGTGTCTTCATGCTTGGAATTTTTTCAAAATGCTTTCTGTGAACCTCTTTAGAGCATCAATTATATTTCTCCCATTCAATCACTTTATATCTGGCAAGTTGTTTCCTTGATACATCAAGCCTGTTTGTATCCACCTATATAAAGTTATTGCCATAATGGCACACGTTTTCTTCATAATAAAGAATTTTCTAAGCAGGTCTAGTAACCACTGTTTAAATCATTGTATTTTATAGTCATCCTTTTCTAAAGTGGGGGGTCCCAAACAAGAATACCTTTTTATTAGGCGGTGGTCGACTAACACTTACTATTGAAACTAGCAATAGTTGTTGAACAATATCTGACCATGCAGGAACAGCCTCTGTAAGGTTTTGCTGCAACTAGACTGCTTTGAAAATAGTCTACTCTTGCTAGATCTGGACTCTGAATTATTGGTGCATGCCTGACGATAAATATGGCTTGACTAAGTACCATGCTATGGAAAACACTCTATCGTGATGGTGAGGAGACTTTACCTAGTTATTCTCGTCCTCTCGATCACAGACTTACCGAACACCACCCGCCATTTAGTAACCACTTGAAGATCTTGCTCTGCGCCTAAGCTAAATACATCCTCTTCTAAATAGTCTTCTGTTGCCTCTTTTTTGGCAAACAAATGGGGATTGAGCTCCCTCTCTGTATCCTGCTATATTAATGTTTATTCACACATTAAGTAATGTCTCCCTCCTGCCACATTAAGATTTGCGGTAAGTTTCTATTGTAAAAACGCCTCATGGCAAAACTACTATTAGAAACATCCTTTGACAGTTCGGACACAAGTTTGTGTATGACACGTAAGTGCACATGAACCTTGTAATGTCTGTTGCAAAACAAGATGTAGCAAAATGTGAACATAGGAGATGCATTAAATGCCATAGACGTAGCAAAAATGACACTCATCTGATACTTTCCAAAGCCTCTCTTATTGGTACATTGTAATCTTGGCCTTCCCTTGGAAGATCGTAGTGTGGCAGAGGTTGAATATGGCCCGTATTTCGCTTGTGTGTTGATTATTCTAAGGTTTATTTCTGGTTCTGTGTTACGCTCTTAGATTGGAACAGTCTGCCCTCATTTATTGGACTGTTCTTAGAGCATAATAACCTTTTATAGGTCTCGCCTACGAGGCACACTCCTCTCTACTCTGTCACTCCACTCTACTCTATGGTATGTTCAGCTTTCCCTTTTCCATTATAGGCACTTTCCTGCAGCTTGGGCTTAGAACTCAAATAGCTGGCATTGGATTGGTAGAGCCCTCAACAGCATACAGTCCTGTTCTACTCCTTGTTATTCGTCGCTAGATCCACCTATCCGTTAATAGACTCATTCACCCTCAGCCATCAGTCCATAAATCTATTGTTGTATTTACCCCCCACACATATGCTTCTACCTACCTGTTTGTGCATATATGCTTCTGTCCCATGTATGTTTTCTGTGGGCCTGTGTTTTTTGTATGTGCACAATAATGGCTTGTGTTACTGTTTGGTTTTGTGCATTGCACCGATGCATGTATGTGTGCTGATCTGTTGGGATTAATTTATATATTTGATGTATGTGTGTACACAGATGTTGCCCTGTGTTTCACTGCTATTTGTCACTGTTTGTAGGTTTCATAACGAAGTGACATCTGCTGGCTTTGTCAATGTGTGTTCCAGTTGGCTACCTTTTAAGTAGTCTTTCTCATTCAATTTTTAATGCTTTTATTGGAAAAGGTGTAGTGTGAGAGCCTTTGTAGTTATCATTATCTAGAATACATACCTAGATTATATTGGATGATTATTACATTAAAGTATTCGAAAGTGTTCTGTACGCTCCCTTACACTGATCAAGTTAGGAGAGAAGTCATCTCCCTCGTAAATGTTAAAGCAGTCGATGGTTAGTTGAACTTCAATAAAGCAACTTGTTTTTCAAGGAAAAGTACACTGAGCAACATAGCTACTTGATTCCTTGTAGATCCACCTTTCAAACTTGTACTTGTTACTAACATCAATCCTATTTCAACAAAAAAATTAAGGAGTGAAGAAGCAGAGCATTAGAGTGTCTTTTACAGGAATATAACTGGCGCTTTTGTTATTAACTAATAAAATACAAGCTGTTAAATATAACATTATTCTTATTTTAACTAACTGCCGAAAATTTTGCAAAATGTGAATCTTCGGTTCATAGCTGCAAGCATATATTTTTAGGTCGAGCCTAGAGCAGCGCATGCGCTGCTTGCTCGACTTTTAGTAAGGGGGTTTTCTAAGTGTTCCCAGAGGCTTTTCCTGGACTCAAGCTTGCCTGCACGTGCGCAGCCGTTCCTGTCAAGGCTCATTAAGCCTTGCGTGCCTCTCTCCGCTTCAATTCCCTCCCCCCTCCCCCACCCCAGATCGCGTCACTCTGCTGCCAGATTCCTCACCCAGTATGGAAAGGCTATGAAGCCATCGAGTCCAGATAATGTTAGATACACGCATGCCAAAATATCATATGTTGTTGCTTATTTTGTAATTTCCGTAATATTCTCTCGTGTTCTGTCTACCTTTCAAGATCTGTATTTCTGGTGTGTTGCACTCATCTATTTGCCTGGAGGTGAGAGCACACATCGGTACATTGCATGATCCTATATCTGAGCCTTCAGCACTGTGGTATGGGTGTCATTAGCTTTGTATTATTTTTCTCCAAATTTGGTCCCTCCGCTTTTAAATATACTACATTATAATGGCTACTTTCATCTAAAAAAAAAAAATATATGTTTTGTCGAACCTATCAGACACCTTTTATTGATTACTTAATTTGTGATATTGTATGTCCAGTGTACTTCATGTGTAGTAATGTAGCCATCTATTGGACAGAACTAGAATTTTTTGACAGTTTTACAACCATGCCGGTTTCATTTTCGGGTCACTATTGTAGACAGTTGTTAAAGAGCTAGCAAAGTGGGCTTCACCACACCACAATGGAAAACCCGCATCACTGCCTGCGTGCACACCACAATAGAACCACGCATCGCTGCCTGCGTGCACACCACAATAGAAGAAGGCATCGCTGCCTGCGTGCAGACCACAATAGGAGAAGGCATCGCTGCCTGTGTGCACACCACGATAGAAGGCATCACTGCCTGCGTGCACACAACAAAAGAACCAGGTATGGCTGCCTGTATGCACACCACATCAGAACCAGGCATCGCTGCATATGTGCACACCACAACAGAACCAGGCTTCGACGCCTGCGTGCACACGACAATAGAACCATGCATCGCTGCCTGCGTGCACACCACAATAAAACCAGGTATGGCTGCCTGTGTGCACACCACAACAGAACCACGCATCACTGCCTGCGTGCACATCACAACAGAACCACGCATCACTGCCTGTGTCCACAATAGAACCAAGCATCACCGCCTGCATGCACACCACAACAGAACCACGCATAAACTATGAGTTTTCGGCTTGCATCAAATGTGTTGGCATACATGCTAAATTCAGAGTGCCAAGAAGTGGAGCCATGGCAGATTTTTCTGGAAATATTCACCGAGATGAATTTAGGACACACTTAAAAAGTCCGAAAGGAGGGTTCTCTTTACACAGCAGTCCTGAGAGGTGACGTATATACTTTTTGGGGGCTTGTGATATTTTAACAATGTTTTTTTGGAATGTGCATAAAATCTCTCATGCTGTATGTTGTGGTGTAGAACCACTTACCCACGAAGCCTATTCCCATCCTTAGTTCGATATCCCGTCTGTGTTTATTAATTAGGAACGTATTTTCACAGCCTGTGATAGTTTTTTTTTTTTGCGTATTAAGACTATTCATTCCCATTGCGCACTTTGCTAGAACTTAAGTTTACAGCGTTATGGCATTAGCCTTTTATATAACCCACATCCAATATGTGTAGTTGCAGCAGCACTTTAAGTGCTCGTTAAAAAACAGGACATTGAGCACTGTTTTTATTAATCAAACTGATTTGCCCTTTCGGAAAAAAAGAAGAAAAAAACGCTATTTGCTTTTGAGGCGGCTGCCTTTCTAGCAAGCAAAATTCATATTCAGTTTTAATGCATTCTATTACTAAGCAGCTACATAAAAAGCCGCATTACGTACTAGTACATTTAAAAAGCAACAACTTGCAACAAGAAAAGCTTGCGGTGGATAAAAATGTCACTCAAAATTCCATTTTTATCGGTATAAGCCGACACTGCATATTGTGACGTTCCCTGTGTGAGGCTGAAAAAGACGACTGGGGAAGGAGAGGCAAAAGTTACGGCGCTGCTTACTCAGAACATGTGAGAACATCAGACGGCACAGTGGGAAATGAGATCAGCAAAGGGCATGTCCCCAGGCCTCATTCCATGCATCATTTCATGTTTACTCGAACATTTTCGTGCTATTTTGAACACTTATTATCTTCATTTCTCTCTCTTCCTCACAACACACCGCCTCATCTCTCTCTTCAACACCTCTCATATACTATCTAGCCTCTCAATTTACCTCACCTATTGGCCTTCTATGTCTCTCTTTTTATTGATGTCCTCTTTCCCTCACCTTCCCATTATTTTATTTCTTTCTCTCTACAATGCTCTCTCTACCTCTTCCACTCCATCTATCACTCCCTTTGCTTTCATCTCTGTCTATCTCCTTTACTGTTTCCGTTCACTCTCTCTGCTTCCAATGTCTCGCTCGTTTAATACATCTTTCTTACCTCTGTCTCTCTCTCTATATTTCACCATTCTCTACTTCTTCCTCCCTCTGTATTAGCCTCATCTCTCTACCTCACCTGCACCTCTTTTCTCTCTACTTCTCATATCTTTCTATTTTTCATATCTTTCTATTTTCCATCCCACCGGCTCTACCTGCCTCTCTGCCTCGCTTCTTTGTTTACCTGACCTGTCATTCTGTGCTTCACCTTTCTATTTGTGCTATCTCATTATACCTCACCTCTCTTCCTATCTTATTTCTCTCTAGACCTTGCCCCTCGGGTTGGCACGTTTCTTACCAGCCTACATTTAAAACTGCATGCCAGGCCTCTAAAAACAAGCATTGGCATAGCCAATAGGTCTCCCCTTTGGGACCTTATTAGTATTTAGCCATGCAACAGTTGATGTTATTGCACCAAGGATATTGTGCTGCATAGCTAAATACTTATAAGGTTCCAAAAGCGAGACCTATTGGCTATGCCAATGCTAGTTTCTTTTTGCTATTGTTTATTGTGTCTGAGGGCTAGGTACAAAGAACATGGTCCCCAAGCGGGCACTGCTGGGTATTGAATGAATTACTAAAGGAAATGATGGACGGAGTGTTGAACATTGCAAACACTCACCCCCAGTCAACTGATCTGGGTTTAATCCATCACCGTTCTTTAGCCCACTCTGCCACCCCAGTTCAGACATGGCCATATGCAAATCAGTCTGACCCTGTGCCTCATGGGAACAGTCCAGCCCGAACTGCCAAGCCATGTCTTCCCTGGACCGGAAACAAGCTTGCTAGGACCGGTTTCTGGCATTTCAGCCGTCTTCAGCCAGGCTTGCTTGAATCCAGTGGCAAAGTGAGCAAGGGACTCACGTCTGAGCATACCCTGCCAACTTATGGCGAACAAAGCAAAAACCAAAGGAAATGATGGACGGTGTGTTGAACATTGCAAACACTCACCCCCAGTCAACTGATCTGGGTTTAATCCATCACCGTTCTTTAGCCCACTCTGCCACCCCAGTTCCCATGAGGCACAGGGTCAGACTGATTTGCATATGGCCATGTCTGAACTGGGGTGGCAGAGTGGGCTAAAGAACGGTGATGGATCAAACCCAGATCTGTTGACTGGGTGGGAGTGTTTGATTGGTTCTGATGCTCTGTCCATCACCACCCCCTTTTGTACCGCTTTGTTCGCCATAAGTTGGCAGGGTATGCTCAGACGTGAGTCCCTTGCTCACTTTGCCACTGGATTCAAGCAAGCCTGGCTGAAGACGGCTGAAATGCCAGAAACCGGTCCTAGGAAGGTTGTTTCCGGTCCAGGGAAGGTATGGCTTGGCAGTTCGGGCTGGACTGTTCCCATGTTCCCAGACTGATTTGCATATGGCCATGTCTGAACTAGGGTGGCAGAGTGGGCTAAAGAACGGTGATGGATCAAACCCAGATCTGTTGACTGGGTGTGAGTGTTTGATTGGTTCTGATGCTCCGTCCATCACCACCCCCTTTTGTACCGCTATTGAATGAATTACTTGCACCATGCCCTCAGTTACTCTGTGCCAGGCAATTTGCTGCCATTCATGGTCAGCATGGCAGACCCCTGTGGGCGGAACCTTAGCAATACACACAGTGCAACAACAAGGCTGGAACCTCATAACTCTGACATCAACACAAAAGTACATGAGATCCGGTTCCTTACCCAACAGCGTTGTTGTGAGATGAAAATAAATGGGACGTATTTGTTATGAACTGTCAAGTTAATACGTTATATTTAAGTGCTTTGTAAACCATTCCCATGACTCAGTGAATGAACTGTACCATGTCCCCTAGCTATATTATTAACACACATAAAATTCAGCAGTACAAAAGAGACATTCTGATATGTTTCCACCACCACACATTTTGTCCTGAAATGTTAATTGGATTTTTATGTCCAGAAACACCCTGACTTTGTTGCGCAGCCTCCAAACCGTGTACGAGAATCTAAGGTGGGTTTGCTGGAGGTGGGACACTCCTTGACCTGACAAAGGTATTTATAATGAAAGGGTTGGAGCTTTAGGACTCCTGCGCAAAACCCTGTTTGCACAGAAGTTGAAATTCCGCTTTTTTGTGAAATGTGTTGAACCTGGTAAATGCAGGGTGTGATAAGGTCCTCCCCCTTTGGTAAATTTCAGCAGGTCAACCCTGCCAAAAGTTACGTGTACATTGGTTACGTTGCCTCCACACGTGCAGTAAGCACCACAATCTGCATGTTATTTCCCAAAACACAAAATTGGTGCATTTCTATCGCACTGACAAATTCGGAACTCTGGGGTGTCGAATTTGGACTCAGAGATATGGAAGGGCTTTATATGAGCAGCAGTTACATTACACAAGGACACATTCATTTTTGAAGCACCTGGAGGGTAAGAAAGGGATTCGACCAGAATCACAGGATGTTGAGCCCACGCTGACAGTGGAACCTGGTTTCCCAGCTCCCAAGTCGACCGCTCTGGGTGGTATGCCATATCATCTCCAATAAATTTCACCGGCCCCCCATCCCACTCATAGTCTGGTTAATCAGGGCCAGAGGCCGACTTTCTGAGAAGTCCAGCCGCCATAGGTGCAGTTCGCGCTGCTTGGCGCTGCCAGCGCTCAGCTGCTGCTTCAATTTATAAGTTTGTGAAAGTGGGTTTTAGGCCAGGGTGGTCTGGAGTTTCCAATACTAGTTATTGTAGCAGGTTATACTCTGTTTTTCTCCATTTCCTATTAGCATTGTTTGGTATCTGATAACATTGATATGAATGACTTGCAAACATCCCCCCCCCCCCACTTGAATCCATCCGGGCAGCTGAATTTGTTGAAAGAGTAATTAAACCCGGGAGTGTAATGTGTTACTTTTCCACATGTTGTCAACACTGGCCTAATGGTTACCCCCCCGAGGAGCCATGCAAATAAGTTTGTCATGTGTTCCTTCCAATTTAGACCTCCGGGAAAGGTTGGCCACATTACAGGTTTTCAGATCATGCAGATTATTTGTGCCTTGTCTAGCACGTGATTTCTTTTACACGTGACCGCCAGGTAGTTAAAGAAAAGGAACGCCGCCATAACAAAACATAAATGATTCTGAGTTTAATGGAAAAACAAAGCTTGTGTGCGTGCTGAGGTTTCCCCCCATGTGTA
The DNA here is from genome assembly GCF_964204655.1 of Triturus cristatus. Lineage (NCBI taxonomy): Eukaryota > Metazoa > Chordata > Amphibia > Caudata > Salamandridae > Triturus > Triturus cristatus. Next base: position 123,119,122 of record NC_140593.1, read on the forward strand.
CTGCTTCCGGTGCCTGCATGCATTTTGGTTTGTAATTTATTTAAATCCAGCCCTGCTGCGATTGCACAGTTCCCGTTTTTGCGCTATTTACTCTGCTCCTGTTTGAATACTTCGCGAAAAATTCGCAGACTGACCCTTCTGGGAATAATTCGATCGTATATCCACCAAGTTTCCCCCATATTTTGTGTTGGATGGTAAAACACAACATTTCATCTAAATGGAGGTCGAATTCTCACATCTGTGAAAATAACACCGAATCACCTTATCTGCTAACTTTCCTGGCGCACACGGGTTTAACCCTCTGAGGTTAACGGTATTTTTGGGCTAGGTTTCTACTATGCAGAATCCAGGGGTTTCATGGGTTTAGCCCAGAGGTAAGCATTTTTTTTGGGGGCTTGCTTTCTGCCACTATACAAAATCCTGAACAGACGAAACTGTACATCGTGGGTCACTCGTCGAAATAATTAACGCAATCTACATTGTTTGTGTGATGGTGGCCAAGAGAAGCCGAGGGCTTCCAGCCTTTTCTTTGTCTTGGGTAAGAAGCAAACTCATTTGCTAAAATAAATAAGCGCCTCTCCCAAGGGTGTTCCCGGTGGGCGCTTCCTGAGGCTGGGTGTTCGGAGTGAGCTGTCAGGGCCATCACACGCCGTTCCCATGTGTCCTTCCAGAGGAAGCCCTCATTCCAGGAATGCTTTGTTCGACGCCCCTGCGGCTATGAAAGGAGCAGCCCATCTCTCTCTGGAATGCTGACCCCCTTTCTGGTCCACTGGAGCTGCTGCTGACCTCTGACCCCATTTGTTGCCCTGGCCCCACTGAAGAGCCCTTGAAACGGTATCGCTCTCATCCTGTACAGTGGCCCCTATAGCTGGCCTGGTATTTGGAGTGGCCTGGACTGGAAGTTTGTGGATTTTCCAGAGCTTTGCAGCTTTTTATTTTTATTTAAGGTCTAAATGTGTTTTTGGGGACGGTCTACAAACCGAGCCTTTCTTAGGGAATTTTAAATTGTCAAGGTCTTAAATGTCCCATCTGGGTAGGGTTTGTCAGAAAGGTAGGTACCTAATCGGTACTTGGTAAAATTCACACACTGCATTGTCTGAACACATGTAAGATGACCGAGCATAAGACGAACAGTTAAAAGATACTATTTGTCCAATGGTGATTCAGATGAGAGATGGCCTTGGCAAAACCATTAGATCTTCCTTTGGTGAGCTGGTGTGATTGTTTTATTTTTTTTATTATAGCAAACCAATCACACAAAAATAAAAGTAAGAAAAAAAACTTCCTAAAGTAGGAAACCACATGATTGCAGTAAAACACAACTAAAGAAATGACAATATTCTTACTGCACAAGTAAAAGTTACTCCTAGAGTTGAGTTAGTTTAACACAGTTTTCAACTCACGAGGATGACTTGGAGGGGAAAAAAACGAAGTTTGGAAAATAAATAAGGCCCCCACTCTGTTACTGAAGTGAACTTCTTGCTAAGCGAACGTGTACAGGTTATCTGACAAAATGCTGTCACTCACAGTTCAGGGAACCAAGGGCGGAAGTGAGTGTATTCAGTGTCAGTCCCATGTTGTATGCTTTGGCGGTGAGAAGCAACATATGAATGACTCTTGAATAGACCAGCAGATTAAGAGAAGAGGGCTGACACAAAGCCCTTTTCTGTATGCGCAGGTTTTTTATGTTTTATTTTTTTATTTACTTAAAGCTAGTAAGACAACTGAAGTTTAAGCCAGACCTAAAAAACTTAAAGAGAAACTGGAAGGCATAAAAAGTGCCATAAAAGAACATGCGACTAACACTGCACAACATATGTGTTTCCAGTTATAAAGTGTGTTCCTTAAGGTTAGAGCTTCACTTGTACTAGGGGGGATAGAAGTATATAATATTCACATATTAGCGCTTCGGTCGCCTTTTCAGGGGTAGTGAGAGCTATATAAATGCAATTACAATATAATACATACCCCCAGTTCCAGTGTGCATTGTATTTTAGGTAGTTTGATGTCTGAAGGGTGGTTTGTTGCAATTTTAGAGGAGTGTTGATATCCAGATCCTTTCCTTCGGCAAAACGTTTTTGGGGAAATTCAAGAAGCGGTGAGCTCTTATGAGCATTTGACTTTGTAGGTACTCGACACTTGTCGTTTGTTTTCCCATAATAAATATGGACCTAGTAGTCCCACAATGTAAAATGATATTGGCTAAAAAGCCAGGCCAGATCTGGCTGGGAGTGGGGGGGTGACACACATGTCATGAATGTGCCTTCTGTTAACCTGCCCTCTCTGTCTATCAACCTCCACTATCTCTGACTCACTAGTCCCCACCAGTAGAGCCTACAGATACGTCTAATGGACCAAGATATTTAACGTCCACATTCACACACTACATCACCAAAAGGATCCTGAGATCTTCCCATGCAAATCTTCTTAACCCCTGCTCTTTCAGACTCCGAGCTTGAGAAGGTAAATCTTTCTCAGTTCTGGGTACTAAGGCATGGAACCAACTTCCCAGTCATTTAAGATTAATTGGATTGCAAGTAATCTTTAGAAAGCAGTTGAAGACCTCGCCTTTTGCAGACCCCGATTTGCACTGTTAGCCCCTTATTCTCTGATGTATTATCCTTTTTTTTTATTGTATTTTTTTGTTTGATTGAAGCATTGCCGTTTCTGTGTCAGTTTGCTACTTTGGGAGTGGCAGAGTGCTATACAAGTATCCAATTCATTGATTGATAAAATCCAACCCCTCGCATCTGCACCGGACAGTTCAATGGTGCCTGCATCTGTGGAGAGGTGGCGGATGCCTGTGGTGCTTGCTATGTAGTACCATGACTTTTCTCAGTGTGGTGTAACATGAGTTAAGGGGGAGTAGACCCTTCACTTTTCTCCTCTTCCCTGCAGGTAAGTCACTCTACTCCTCCGAGCCGAATAGTTTCGAAGGTTTGAAGTAAATCGAAAAGGCCATTTGCCATAAATAAATGTGTATCGTTGCTTTTGTGAAGGTGAAATCTTGGCTGACTCCTTTCCAACACAGAATAATTTCCCACAAAAGCATGAAAAGTCAACATGGAGTATCTGTATCTGCCAATACATGGCTAAATGCAGCTCCAAAAACTGCTTCGGGCCCTAAGTCATGTTATCGGATGAGCAGATCTACGGTATGAAGTTGGTTTGAGTGGTGTCGCTACTACCAGAGAGTTTTATAGGTTCTGGCCAATATTAATGGTCGTTTTTTTTTTTCTCAAATATCTTTGTCTATACACTCGTGTGCCAACAATGTGTGAAATAAAAACTAAGCTTACCTGGTAACTGGGAAAAATCGAATATAAAACAAACCCCATTACTCGGATCTACGGACTAGCGGGCCATGCGACCGAGGTATGCTGTAGATGCTTGGAAACCGAGCTGGTCATCGAGGGACTGCTGCTAGTGTTTTAGCAGATATAATTCTGGCAGTTACTACTCCTCCCTAATAGGGGGAAAAAGATGAATATGTTTTGACATTTGAGGAGAAGATTTGGGGGTGGAGGGGTGCAGGTACTTGAAGGGTCTTGCGGTTGAATTGCTGCGCTGGCCCGACCCGCGTTTAGTTCTGGGCTCGATTCTGGTCTCAACAGGGATTAAACACATCTTTAATGTATCTTCACTTCTATTTTCTTTAACAGCTGATAGAAATGTAGTAAGTGTGAATCTAAAGCAATTTAAAATGCATCATCTCTGGACACAAATAGATCTCATCATAGGTTGAGTTGTGGGACACAAGTTTTTGTGGCTACGTGGAAGCACTCTACCCACCACCCATCCACTTGCCTCTTCTGGCAGTGCCAAGCCAGATGTGGGAGATCTCGCTTTCTTTCTGCCAGTGCCATGTAACATAATGTAGATGATCCATATGACTGTTAAAGTGGTATGCGTAATAGAATTGTGATAGTCTGATAGGGTCTACGTTCATTCAGGATTTTGTGAGGAAACGGCAATATTAGCTGCTCAGTGATGTATACGTTGTGTTATTCTTCCTCATTTGTTTTTTCATCTACCCTTTTAACCAAAATAATTGTCATTGCCTTTGTTAAGTGCTCTGGTTTCTTGTGAGGGTCCTGGTTGAGCTGTTTCAAATGGTGCTGGTCTGTGATCCTGTTCAGCTCTCCTCTGCCCTTTGGCTGTGTTTGCGTTATACACGGTATTATTATTTTTAAAACCATAAACCTTGATGTTTTGTCCCACCGTGACAGAGTGGTGTAAGGGAAGCACAAGAAGGGAGGATGGCGCGGAGTGCACCCCTCCCTCCACCCACCGTCTTCCCAAGGCCCTTCATTGGGAGCTGTTTACATTGCTAAAGAGTATCTCGATTGGAAATCTGTACACAAACTCGATGCATTCCTTGGGCTTGTTCCCTAATCTGTCAAATGGACTGCGTGGAACATGCTTTCCATTCCACAGTATTTCACCACAAAAAGCACACTTCTCAATTTGTATATGGTGGGGTTTGCGTATCCTTTCGAAGGCACTTTAGTGATTTACTGTAAATGCTCATAAAACGCAATCGCCGTTAAATAACGTTGCCACGGTTCCTGCGATTAAAACCCCCTGGTTGCTATAACCAAGGCTTGAACTCGCATATTTATAGCGCTTACTGCCCATGAGAAGGTACTGAAATATCTCAATCCACCCCGTGTGTCCTAGGAGCAGTCAATTAAAACCAAACCTAGTGTGACGTGGTAACTTGCAGTGTGTATCCAAAACGTAAAGTTTGTTTTTAATTTGGCTTCCACTCTTGACCGCGCCGTATAATCTTGAGCAAATTACTTAATCTCCTACCTTTGTTCGCATGTATACTAATATTTGAATCACTTAGAAACCATTATGCTCAATAAAAAGTTCTTTGTATTAAGACCTTTACTGTGGCATGCAGTCAGCCCTTAGATCGCACCTTCGCTTCAGGGTCTCCTAACCTCTTTTCTCACTTCACTCCTATTTTGTGTTCGTCTTCCATCCCTCTTGAAGCTGCCTAGCTACTCAATTTGGCATTTACTTTGTTGCCAACTTTGAGAGGAAAGCAGGAAGGGACTAAATTGTCCCTAGAGGCACATATATCGAGTCAGTAATAGAAAAAAGAAGCGTTGGCAAAGCCAAAATCGTCTCGCCTATGCAAGAGCTATTGACTTTGACCATATTTTTAGCCATGTTCAGCGTGGCCAAAAAGAAGTTTTAGAGTGGCCTAGCATGGCATATCATTGGAGTGGTGTAGAGTAGAGTGGCGTCGCATGCAGTAGAGTGGCATAGGTAGCACACTTCTGGGTGTAAGTAACATAGATAAGAATTCAAAGTTAAAATTAACGCAATGTTGAGGCATAGAGTGGATGAATGGCTGAAAGGCCGTAAAAATAGGTGTTCTGCAGCAAGTATCATGAAGATATAAATGTGTTAGTATGGCATTTATGGATTTATGTTACTTGAATGTAATTTTATTTTAGTTGTACGAATAAACCAAAAGATGCCCATCTAGGCCTGCTCCGCTGGAACAAACTTCCTCTGTTCATTCGCATGTGCCCAAGTTTAGCGGAATTAAAAAAAAAAAAATCTTAAGACCTGGTTGTTCTTATACTGCCTTTGTTACAGCTACCCTCCGTTTATTCGCTGAGATGTCCCTATGGGGATGAGTTATGCGCAATGTTAAGATCCAAATAACATAACCTAGGAAAACACTTTCCAAAAAATGCGGTTGAAAGCAGAACGAATGAAGAAAGCAGCACTTGAACTGGAAACAGAGGAAATATCCTAAAAAGCGACAACATGTGATAAGCAATGGGTGGGCTCCAAACCCTTTACTGTAAACCATGTCCCTTGCAAGAGTGTGCATGCAGTGCATGTGTGGTCACCGGCTCGACCTAAAAAGATGTCCATCTCTTAACAAGCAATGATGAACCCAATAGATCCTGCATTGGTGATCTGTTTATGATTCTTTTTTATTAAACGTTGCTGACGACACCAGGAAAGCTCTATAATCCACCAGACATAAAAACAGGAAAAAAGATGCTTGTTCCTCTTACTCATCCTGTGTATGGAGTTTTTGGCAGGAGAGACAGAATTTAACCTTTTTTTGGGGGTTGGGGGAATGAATGTGCATGAAAAGTAGAACAAAGCATGGTAAATTTCCATACTCCTCACCCGTATCACCAAAAGGTAACTTGTGCATTCCGTTAACACATTAGTGGTAATCCTCTGTTCAAAGTTATTTTAAAAATATCCTTACAATTGCACTGTATGGGATATAATTTGCATTTTGAGAGTCAAATTATTTTCTTTGTTTTTGCATTCTCCAACGAGTTATTACAGTTTCTCAGTATTATTTTAGTTTGTTGCACATTGTAGTGTGCAGGGTCTCAACAAGCTTGTTCCAGGCACAAAGGCGGGCATTTTACTATAGTCTCTTGAAGCCACTCTGCAGTTATTGTAGTACCTCCCATATGTTTTCTCAGTTCTTTTGTCATCAAAGAGAGGTGTGTGCTGGTTTTTAGGTGTGGCGTTAGCCAAGACCTTGTTGATTTTACTAAAATGATATCTGTAATATTATTATTATTAAATTTATAAAGCGCGACAGCTACTTCCAACGGAAGTGATCCGGCGCTAACGTCCTACAAGCACAAGGGCAGAGCGGAGATAGGCATACGCCAATCTCTAAATTAGACTGAATAGCCAAGTCTTTAAGGCATTTCTAAACGGGAGTTATACTTATAGAAACTTTCAGCCAGCCCTCATTCCTTAGTCGGTTTTTGTCAAATTCATTTTTTGTTCCATATGTGTTTTGTGTAATGGTTAACTGGACATTTCACATGTTCCGGCTTCAGCGCCAGCGAATTTCTTTCTATGTATCTTGCTAAATGTATTGTTGCATGTGAAAATCCTTTTCTTTTTCACCCGGCTGTGGTTTGTCGAACCACCTTACAGATCTTTGTTAAGCTGTCCCATATAAAGTTATCGGCTTGGGGTGGCGGTTTTGCGTCTGTCTATGAAACGTTTGTCTGACTGCCCTACTACCACCTGCATGTACAATAAATGAAGGCGAGACATGCGCACCAGGGCCAGTTGCTGTACCTGCCTGGGGAGGTGGGCGGGGGAGAGCGGCGGAAGAGGCATGAATTATTGAGTGTGCGACGCTTGGAGGTTAAGCTTGTATTGCGTGAACATACAACGTGGTGACTAAGCTGTCTGAATATTTATTACCGTACCTCACAAGCCCTCGTGGAGATTAGAGAGCTCAGAAAATTCTGTTCGTATTTACAAGCTTTCGGGTTTTTCATTTTTAGCAACAATTGTCTTTTTTGTTGCCTGTGATTTGGCTCTAGCAGAGGGTCCTGCTTGTAAGGAGTTTTATTTATTTATTTATTTATTTATTTATTTATTTATTTATTTTATTTTATTTTTAAAGTTTTATATAGCGCTAGCTTGACCCGTAGTTATAAGAGCGCTTTACATACATACTGTAAAGAAAAACAGACGGAAATTGCATTACAAAGAGTGAACGAGAAATGTCCTTTACATATCGGTGCGTTTTTGCAGTATCACTTTATTTGTTGTGTATTTTAGCCCCTCTCCAACCCAAGGGGACAGAAGATCAAAACTCCTTTTTTAGATCAAGTTCTGCACAAACAAATCTCTCCAGCCCGTGTATATTTAGTCTAGAAGCACATTACATTCAGTTTCTCTAGTTTAACAGGTGCTTTCCAGCTTGAGGGGTCGTATTGCATTTAAGTTATATGTATACCTCATGCCATTAAGTTGCACCTCAGTACTTTACAGGTTCTGCATTTATGTAGATTTGTTTTACATATTGGTATCCAAATTGCAAAGCCATTTTGCACTTATGGCTTGTTTAAAAAGTGTAAATACTTGTTACATTGTAAAGCACTTTAATCATTTTACCCCAGCCTGGTGTATAATTCAGTGTGAGCAAATGTTTCTTGGTGGGTAGTGGGCATTTGAAGGTGGGAAGGTCTTGATAAAAGTGCACCGTCCCAGCCTGGGTATGGTTGAACATTTACTTCAGTCAATTGCAAGAGAAAATTCGTATCCAGGATAAAAGTGAATGGAGACCTTGGTTGGGGTACAGGTGGCCAGGGTTTCTCCACGGGAAAAAGAACACTTTTTTTGGAGACTGGCTGCAATTACATTTATACATACTAAAATGTCTTCGCATGGGAGGATGTGGGTTCACAGAAGATTATAGAGTGACTCCTGTGAAGCTTCAACAGACGTAACTTCCCCAGACTATTTTTAGGTCGAGGACTACCGAAGGCAGAACCGGAAGTCGGAGATTTAATGTTTCCTAGAGTGGCTAATTAGCCCGCCTCTCTTTTTGCTTCTCCTCCATTGGCTGGCTTCCTAAACGGAGGCCAGCCATTGGAGGAGAGAGCTGTCCCTCCAAATAGGCTCTGTCTTTTTCAGATTCGTGGGCGTGTTTCTTGCTGTTCTTTCCACTTTTTAGCAACGCTCTTTTTTAGGCGTGTTTTTCTCTCCTCCTGCCAATGGCAAGAGGAGAGAAAAAGAAACACGCCCCCGAATCTGAAACCGCCGCTGCGTTTCTCCGAGGCATTTCTGCTTTGCCTCGGAGAAAGGCAGTGGTGTGCTTGCCTTTTGCTCTTCCTTGTTCCTGTGGTCCCAGCGTGTCCAGCGTTCCCAGCGTGTATAGATCATCTCGGGGGCGCCCGAGGGCTTCAGAGCGCGTCTCCCGGAGAGCGAAAACAGTCCCAAGTGCCATCTTCCTTCAGACCCCGCAGGGTAGCAGGGAGGCCTACAGAGTTGCGCCCCGGCAGTCGCTGCAGCCACCACCAGAGTCCCCTCCTTCTACGCGCCGCGTCATCACCAGGGAGCGCGACAATGAGGCCAGGCCGGATCGGCTCCCACTCTCACCCTTTGACGTGCTACAGACCCTCTAGATGTCAAAATCCGGGGGGCAGAAAGGGGTCAGCCCGGAGGGATGCAAAAGCAGATAGGAGATCAGGGGGGGACCTCCACCACCCGTCCGCGCCCGCACCTGCTCCTCGTAGTGCCAGATCACCCAGCGGGCCAGAACGCCAGGAATGGATCACGCGTCACTCCGGTCCTCCGCGAGCGAGAGGGGCACACCTCCCCATCATCGAGGCGCTCACTGGAGGCAGGATCAAAGGCAGGTTCCGCTGGAAGGCGCCTCGCAGCTCTGTTACTATCGGCGTTTGGGCAGCGGAGATGGCATTCTCGTGTCCCCTGGGTCGCTCTAAATCCGCAGCTGCCCTCGGTTGTCTCCCGCGGAAGGAGCCCCGGGGCGAGGAGGTTGAATTAGCCCACCTATGCCTTCACCAGTGTCAGGGAGCGCCCGCTGTACCTCCTCTGATAGCCGCCGCTCCTCCGCCTCCGCTCTAGGCTCGCGCGCCTCGCTGTCGGCAGGGAGTACCCGCCATACCTCCTCTGGTAGCCGCCGCGCCTCCGCTATAGGCCTTCGCGCCTCACTGTCAGCAGGAAGCGGGTCGATCAAGCCGGGCAAGGCGCCATCTTGTTGAAAGGCCCGCTGCACACCACGGCTTAATATGCAAATTTCGGAGCACCCGCTCAAATCTGTGGGTCTCGCCGCTCACCATCAGTCCCCAGGAGTCTCCGACACAGGTAGGAGTTGATGGCATTAGTCAACCAGCCCCCAAATGTGGCATTGAAACAGACCTATACTGAACATGGTCATGTCTTGTGGGTAGCACCGCTGCTCCTCTCCGAGAATGCCACACCGCAACCTGGTTACAAAACACGCATGGATTTTCTAAAACAAGACTTATCCCCGCATTAGTCTGTATTTGAACATGCATATGGTAATAGCGTCACTATCTGATTTGTACATTGGCTCAAAGTTTTCCATCTAAACCGACTTTTGCACTATACTACACTCTTTCTCACTAACTCTCTACCTCACTCTCTAACTCACTACTCAACTCTCTCTTTCTCACAGCAACACAATATCACTACCACAATAACTATCTCTCACTCTAACACACTACTTAGAAACTTCACTCTCTCTCTATCTCACTACCTCACTCTATCACTACATCACTATCTATTTCTATCTCACTCTCACTACCTCACTATATCACAACACACTATCTCAAAACTTCACTACATCACTCTCTCACTACCTCGCAAATTCACTCTCTTTCTAACTCACTAATTCACTCTATCTCACTACCTCACTCTCTCTCTCTCAAATACACTAAGTCACTTACCCTCACTCTTTCACTACATCACTCTATCTCACTACTTCACTACATCACTCTGTTTCTATCTTAATACCTCACAACATCCCTCACTACCTCACTCTCTCTTTCACTACCTCAATCTTTCGCTATCTCACAACATCACTCACTGTTTCTATCTCACTACGTCAGAAAATACCTCACTCACTAACTCACTCTCTCACTACCTCACTCTCTCTTTCAATACCTCACTCTCTCTCTATCTCACTACCTCACTCTCTCTCTGCTAATGCAATAGGTATCACATATGCAAAAAAAAACTAATGCCAATAGAAATGACAATGCCATTTATTTAGGGATACAAAAATGATAAAAAAATAATGAGCAATACCAATAGCTCTACCTATAATATTGCCGAGACCATTGCATTGTAAATGCTTGTTTATAATAGTCGGTGTGTTCTGAAAAGGGCAGAAATTCACTCCAAATTTAGGAGTAAACCTGCAGGAATAAATGTCCAATTATACTTGTGTAGTAGGTCTCGCCTAGGCAACGCTTGTGCTGTCTCTTCGAGACATGCTGTATTGAGGATAAGCGAATGAAGCCTCGCCCACTTTCCGCCCATCTTTTTAATTTGCTCCTGTCCTTTGTAAATGGTGGCTTGTTATTGGTCAATAGGCTTAGTAGTCCCTCCTTAGTATCTATCATCTTTTCTCTGCTTGTAACCTACCATGAGGACACCCCCCCCTCTTACATATGTTGTTATGCGGTAAACTTTAATTCCAGCCTCCGAGCAGTCTTTTCTTAAAGAGGGTTGTCTTTCCTGCAACACAGGCAGGACAAGCTTTACTGCAACACTTCGGGCGCCTTCTTTTTAGGTCTTGCCTACGCAGCGCGCATGTGTTGCATAGGAGGGGACCTTTTGGAATCGATCAGCATTTTGGCAAAAAGCGTGCACGTTTTGCATTGCTTTCTGTTGCAACGTGTGCACGTTTGGTGTTTCCCTTGCGGGAGCAAACAGGAGCACCATCTGTTTGCAATTATTGCGAAACAGATGGCGCCCGTGCTCGCTCCCTCAAAGGAAACTCTGTCCAAGGCTCGCCCCCGTTGAAAACCTGAGCGCTCTTCTGCTGCCCCTCCTTCCCCCATTTTTTTCTCTTCCCTTCCTCTTTCACCTTGCGTTTGTCCCTCACGCTTGCTCCCCTTTCTCCATTTTACGGCCCCTTGCGCTCGCCCACTTTTCACCATTTTACGGCCCTCCCTTCCCCTTGTTCAGTCTCTCTGCTCTGGAGTCCGCTCCCCCTGGTTGAAAGACGCCGTGGATTAGGTAGTCATTTTGGGGACTTGGTTACGGTCTGTGCTTGAAATGGCAGTATAGAAGTTCGGACAACTGGTCAGCAGCAAACAATTACCCTGCGACAACAAGAGCCAGTACTCTCCAATTAAAAGCATTGATGTCCTTCAAACCAACTCTGTTCTGGTGCGGCGCGACCACCATTGGAAACGGTTAAAACATACGAAGGGCTTCGTTTTGTCAAACTTGTGTTAAATTTGGCATCCGCGCAGGGGCACCTGACCCGAGTTTGGGGCGCATTGTTCTCGTTTCTTATTCCCTATCTAGTCTTTGTTGTAACAGCAGGGCTGGTTTTGCTTCTTCGAGAGTTTAGGAAAGTGTGGCATGTGTCCGCCGGAAGGAACGAGACAGTGGCCCTCGCACTTCTGCAGGAAGCTGGGTGAGTTCATTATCGAACAAGGGAGGGGTTTCTGGATTGGCCGCTTCTCAAGATGAATTCTGGCCTAAAGGTCGGTCGCGTCTGCCTGGAAGTTGGGGTATCATTCCTAAAAATACTCAGTAACTTGCCTAACAAGCAAATGCTGGAAAGCATACGCTTATTTTGATCAATAAATTGTGTTGTCGACGCGCACTACACAGAAGGAAAATGGCAGGCCTGTGTGGTTGAATGTGGGACCTCGGTGAACGCAATGCAGAACCTCCCAAAGAAGAGTGGTTGTAGGTTTCTAGTAGGACCGGAAATTGTCGCACCCTATGTCTGATCCATAGTGTAAAATTCACAGAAATTCAGATATTGTTTTGCACCACGTGACAGAAAACCATCAACTCCATGCATACAAATTATCTGCTTTTTATTCTTCTCTCCCTAAGGTAGATTTATTTTGATGTGCAGTGCGGAGTCGCTTACACATGGAGTGCTGCTGCATTGCTTCTTTTTATCTTATTACATATTTTACAGAGGCTTCAAATTTCGTCACGCTGATTATTTTCCCAATACTTGATTCAAAATCAGGCATCCAAATATATAAGGTCCTTGAGCTTTTGGTTTTTGCAGCACGGAGAGTACAAGAAATAAGCATTGACAAGCCAATATGTCGCACCTATGCAAGAGCTGTTAGCTTTTTCAATGTATTTTAGTTATGTTGTACAGCAGCACGGTTGCTGTGCTGCATGGCTGAAAGTTTTTTTTGTTTTGTTATCTCTTTATTGTTTTCTTAACAGTGGGTACAGTATGTAGCATAAAACAACCAGAACATCTCATACTGCCAATTAGCATAGCCAATAGGTCTCGCCTTTGGGACTTTATAAGTATTTAGTTATGCAGCACAATATCCTTCGTGCAACAACATCAACTGTTGCATGGCTAAACACTTATAAGGTTCCAAAGGCGAGACCTATGCCAATGGTTGTTGTTAAATGCTGGCCGAACGCGGCCACATGCCTTTCTATTTCGGTTTATTTATTTATTTTTTCCAATGGCGTCACCTGCGCTTTAGCTTTAAACATCTTAAGTGCGGGTGCGCGATTGCTTCAAAAGTAAACAAATAGAAAAAAAGTGCATTTTTTTCCTATTTGTTTACTTCTGAAGCAATCGTGGCACCCACACTTTAGATTTCAATATCCTAAGCTAAAGCGCGGGTGCCGAAATTGTTTATGGTCTCGCATTTGTGAGAATTTGAGCTATTGGCATTGTAAATGACAATGCCTTTTATTTATGTGTTTACAAAACCTGCAAGTGGTGTTTACGCACTGCTTGCAGATTTTGTAAATGCATAAATAAAAGGCATTGTCATATATAATGCCAACAGCTCACTCTCACCAATGCGAGACCTATTGCATTGCAAATGCTTGTTTTGAAATTGTGAACCATGGCATTCAGTACTTCTGGGGATTCATGACAGTCCCATGCTCCTCTTCCTGATGCTGCTCTGACCTGGTCCTCCTTCCTCATGGCAGTGCTCCACTTCTCCACAGGCGAATCTGGAATGGTTTTCACTTCTTATTTTAAGGTACAGGCAAATTGGTCTGGCAGCAGGCACCACAGTGTTGACAGGCAAAAAAGATCAGGCAAACAGGACAAACACTCACAGGTGTTATTGCATCGATTTGCTCCATTAAGCACTCTTACAATAATGATGAACTTTGCACCTGATCAGCACTGAAACTGCATCAATGCTTTAGTGGAATGTGAAGGTGCTCATCACAAAGAGTGAGCCCTTCTTTCCACTCGGTCTCCTCATTTGGCACAGTGTCCTTGGCTTCCCAGATCTTTGAGATCATGGCAGTGCAGTGTCCAGATACTTCGTGGGATGGGCTGCTCTGCAGTTGTTCAGGTCATAGTTTGTCCAGCATCCATTAGCATTCTTAGGCCCTCACTCAAAAGATCTCAAGGTATCAGTAATAGGTCAAAAGGACCAGGGGAAACTGTTATCTTGCCATCCCATAAAAGTAATGGAGTGTGGCACAAACTGAAACCTGTCTGTCTGTCTGAAAGACTTTGTCATGCTGTGTTTAGTTCTAAAGGCGGCCTGAAAGGTAAGCAAATGTTTCCACCCCTCAGGTTAGGTTGAGAACCAAAGTCAGCATGATAGACCAAGCCTTTCGGAGAGCAAGCCTCATAGTAAATACAGTATTGCATATGTTGTTCCAGAGAAAGTATTGGACATTGGTACAGAAAGAAGTGTGGTAGCAGAAACCTATATTTGTTCGAGGTTGTTTGTCTTGTGCAAAGAGAATTAGTTTTTTCCCTTATAGCAAGGATCTACAATTGCCTCTAGAATCATTTACTATACACACTATCATAATTTCTGTACCAGTATCTCTAATACGTTCTCGAACACCATATGCAGTACTATAATTACTATATTTACTATGATGTTTTTTATTCGTACTATGATGGAATTACTAAAATGTGTGCATACAAAGACACATGTTTTTCACTAAGCTTGCTTGAACAACAAAATATCTATGGATAACCAAGTACCAGCACCACAGTAGCAAGATCATGTCCCAGAAAAAAAGTACAAAAAGATGTGACGTCTAATGAAAATGCAACTCAAGACTACTTAGGACTGAATATACCCAACAATGTCAGCAAACAGTCCTCTGCGTATAAAACATTGTAAAGGACTTTTACTGAGGAACTGATAGGATAACTTCTGTGAAAATTATAACTACTCCAATATGGCCACTGCTCAGTTTGCTTTAATATGATCAGATTGCAAGTATATATGTACCATTCTTCTGTACATGTAACACCACACAAGACCATAACTTTGTTATGATATACAGTATTATTAATGAAATATTCAAGTGCGCTTAACATAATGTTAAGAATCCGTCAAAGGGAGGTTCCAAATTTATCGTTGTGAAATAAGTCAACCACTTCAATATGGTGGCTGTTTTTTCTGTGTATAAAAGATTATTAATTTTGAGTGTACAGCAGTAACCAATTTTTACTGGAACTGCACGCCAAAGCGTAATTTTTCATATTAGTGAGTATATCATGAAGATCGTGTTTGCAACTGATACATATGCTTTGTACATTTGAAACACTAAATACACACCACTTCAAAATGGCAGCCCTGTTTCCAAAATTTGTCACTCATATTCTGTGTAAAAGTTACCAAACATGTGGAATCCATCAGCTGAACATAATAAAGTACTTTGTTTCTTGATACACGTATGCTCAATGAGCTTTGGGGAAGATATACATAACATAATGTTGTACCCACCTCTATAATAGGAACCTACATTACTTAGCTATATTTGACAAAGGACTACCATACACAACCTTGAAAAAGTCTGCCCTTCTTTGACTATTACTCCCCCCCCTTTATTTTCCCTTCATTTTCTTGTTTTATTTAACGTATATGAGGCTAGCTGAGACCAAATAATCATGGAATCTAAATTACGAGCAGTAAGTTATTAGCACATCCAAGTTCGACCTTTGACCTGCTAATTCACTTTCCTCTACCTTTTTAAACAAGACTTTTCATCTGAAATCACTCTTTCATATACTTTTTTTTTACTGGACCCCAGGGACGGAACGGACTGCTACTAATAAAAGGTAGCCGTAATCGGCCTAATTCCTAGTAAATATTGTGTACTTTCTTTGGCTATACCACAGTGAGAGACTGGTGATTTAATTTTCCAACCTGTCTCTTGCCTTTATTTTCCTCACTTCTACCCCTCCAACCCCATTCTCGTACTCCTGATAGATGATATAGACCACTCTTTCAAAATATTGTGAAGGCCGCTTTGTTATTAAACAAGCACTACTACTATATGTTAACTGAAAATGCGATTATGACCACAAGGACAGGCAAGTGTATATCACTTAAAAAGACCCCTTAAATTCAGGTTAAGTTTTAAAGCACATAAATAACGTGAGCTTGCTCAAACTTTTGTTAAAATGTTTGTCTTTCAGACTAAAAACTGCTTACCTACAATCCAAGTGAGACCAACCATGAGGCTATTTTTGACATACAAACCATTTTGGGTAAAACCACGCTTATATTGATACTGCTGCCTGTAAACCCTTTGAGCAACTTCTAAGACCCCTCCCCCCCTTCAAACTGGGTTGCATGCCCCTATCAAATGCCTTTTTGACACCACCGTCCCTGCCCTAAGACCCTAATTCCCTCACTTATAACAAGAGCACTAAGACAACAAATATGATGGTTTGCTACCATTTTTTTTTTTTAATCTCACGAAAATCATGGAGTAGTTTCTAAGCACGAATTGTAGCACACAAAACATGGATGTAAATGCACATATTATTTTTTAATATCTATAATTGTTTCTCTCTCCGTTTCGCTTGTATGTAATGTTCATCTGTGTTTATCGTTTGCTTCTACTTTTTGGTGACCTATATGTACATAAATAGAATTCCTGTAATTTCATGGCAAGACCGGAGGCTAGCATTATGCATAAATACTTGTATTGCACTATTCCTTGCAGCATTTCAAAGTAACACATCACAGAACTCATAAACTCTAGAACTTAGAACATCCAACAGCATATATTCTAACACACAGCAGCCATCTTCCTCTTTTGTTCGCTGCTCCTTGCAGATAAGTATGCTGTTTATGTTCGGAGTGACAGTTGGTGAATTTGATAGTGAGAAATGGATTGAAAGGAGGTCTTAAGAGAAGGAAATGTGTTTTATGTTATGTAAAATCGTATTAGAGTGTGCGTGTTGAATAAGAGGTTCGTTTGAGTTTAATTGTAAACCCAATTTATGGGTTTGGTAATCAGGGGGTAGAAGAAAGATGTATAATTTGTGAGCATTTAAAAAAAAAAAAAAAAAGAATCGAGTCGATGTTAAAAAAGGTAAGTTTTAAAGATTTACCGGTAGTTTTATTTGAATGAGGCACTCGCGGGATTCGCGGCGCGCGAGGAGGAAGGAGCGAGGCTCCGGTAAGGTGAGGAGTCGAGTGGCCGCGTTTGCGTCATCACGCATAAAGCGTGGGGACGCAGAGCGGCCATCTTAGGAGAAGTCTAGAGCGAAGAAGGTGTTTTTTGATTAGCGCTCGCGAGCGCTGTCGGAAGAACAAGTTAGCGCTCGCGCTGCAGGCGGCAGTTGAATATCTTTGGGGATAGGAGCGAGGTACTTAGCTCAGGAGGCATTAATAAGGAGGGAAGCTGTTTTTAAAAGGAAAGGAGAGGAAAAATAAAGGGATAATGGATCCAGAGGTAGTGGAAAAGAATGAAGCAGGTGAAGTGAATCTAAGAAAGATGGTACAAGAGGAGATTAAGAGCTCAATGAAGGATGTTTTAAGGGATGTGTTGAAAAGAAAGAGAAGAGCAGAGGAAAATTCAGAGGAGGAATTTTGGAGCATGGAGGAAGAAGAGGAAGGTGAAAAAAAGAAAGGTAAAAAGAGAACAAAGAAGGTAAAGAATGTAGAAGTGGGCATTAGAATGATGAAAAAAGGAGATGGTGAGCCAAGCGCCACAAAAGATGAAGGTGTCCACCGCGGCACAAAAGAGGGTGTCCATAGCGGCACAAAAGAAATAAATTTAACATTTGATGAGAGCACGGACAGAGAAAGTGAAGATGAAGAGGACGAGTTTGTCCTAGATGATTATTTTGACGATGGTTGGGACATGGATAGAGACAAGTTAGAGAACGAGAGGAAAGAGAAAGGTTTGGTGAAGGATCCTCCGGGGGAGGATATGTTTAGTCCCGACCTTATAAGACGTCCGAGGAGCGCAGATTGGTGGCCTTTGCCACATGTTGCTGAGTTCATAAAGTTTTGGGTAAGGAGACCCCTAGAGAAAGAAACAAGAGCAGTGCTGAAGGCTGAGTGCTCTCGCCCAGTGATTGAGGGGAAGTGTTGTTTGACACCGGAATTGGATCCAGACTTAGTTAGTTTTTTGTTTAGGATGGGTAGACACCCACGGAAAGGGATTGAAAAGGCATTAAAACAATGCCAAGACAGGCTACTAGATATTTTGGGGCCTGTGGCAAGAATAGTCGACATGGCGGAGGAAGCGAAGATGAATAAAGTGAATGTTGATGTAGACCTTTTGAGAGGATGGTCGCAGAGGGCGATTTGTATGTTGGGTAATGCCAATGCGGCCATATCGTCTGAAAGGCGAAAATCAATTTTAATGAGGATTAGTCCTAAGATAGGGGATTTCGCAAAGAAGGAACCTAATGAGGATCCCAAAGGGTATCTGTTTGGAGATAGTATGGTGAAGGGAGTTGGAAAATATGTAAATACCTTCACAAGTTAGGATAAAGCACAGTCGTCCTTTAGAAGAGTCTTTGGGAGAGGTGTTTTTGAGAGGGCTGGGGCAAGAGCCCGTTTCCCTGGCCGAGCGACATTTAGGGCGCAATACCAGTCAAGTGGAAGAGGCGCATTCAGGGGATTTCAATCCGCAACAGGATTTTATCCCCAAAGAGGGAGATCAACTGGCAGAGGTCGCCAACCAAGAGGAAGAGCGCAGTTTGCTCAAGGATCAAATGGTAAGTATGAGGACCTTTACTGGTTTTTCCCCAGAAAGGGTAGGGGGAAGGTTAAGGTTTTACGAGGAAAACTGGAGAAAAATAACAGGAGACAGATGGGTATTGAATACTGTAAAGGGTTTTGTAGTGGAGCTAGTGGATTTTCCGATTCAGAGGAAGGAGCCAAATCAGTTGTTTTTCAACAAAGAATTCCAAAAGGTAGTGGATTCAGAGGTAATAGAAATGTTAGAAAAAGGAGCAATAGAAAAGGTTTCGGAGGATCAGAAGGGTTTTGTGAGTACAATATTTTTGGTAGAAAAGAAAGGAAAGGGCTGGAGACCAGTAATAAATTTAAGAGGATTAAACCATTATGTGGTTTACAGGCATTTCAAGATGGAAGGTATCCATCTGTTGAGGGATATTTTGCAGGAAAAAGACTGGATGGTGAAATTGGATTTGAAGGACGCTTATTTTACAATTCCAATAGAGAAAGAAAGTCGGAAGTTTTTGCAATTCAGATGGCTGGATCAGTTGTTCCAATTTACTTCGCTTCCATTTGGTTTGGCTTCGGCTCCATGGTGTTTCACCAAGGTGCTGAGGCCAGTGGCGAAATTTCTCAGAGAAAGAGGAGTGCGTCTGATAATGTATCTGGACGATTTTCTTATAATGTCGCAGGGTCAGGATCAAGTGAAAGAACAGTTGGTTTTGACAGTGGATCTTTTGGTAGGTTTGGGGTTCATAGTGAACAAAGAGAAGTCTGTTATGGAACCAAAACAAAGAGTGGAGTTTTTAGGTTTCGAAGTGGATACTGTGGAGAAGTCCTTAAGTTTACCAACAAGGAAGGTGAAGAAAATAAAGTCGGAAGTGAAAGGTTTGTTAAGAAAGGAGAGAGTGACTTTGAGATCTTTGGCAAGGGTGATTGGTTTGTTTTCTTCTTCAATACAGGCGTTTTTTCCTGGGCCTCTTCATTACAGAGCTTTGCAGAGGTTGAAAGCAGATGCTCCAAGGAAAGGTTTATGGTATGGAGATCTGATTGTAATTTCGAAAGAGGCTCGGGAGGAGTTGGTTTGGTGGTTGGAAAATATGGAAGCATGGAATGGTCGTGCAATTTTTGGGATCTGTCCGGATTTTGTGTTAGAAACGGATGCAAGCCTTTATGGTTGGGGAGCATATCTAGACGGACAGGAGACAGGTGGGAGATGGTCCATGGAGGAGAGTGTAGTACACATAAATGGATTGGAGATGAAGGCAGGCCTTTATGGGTTGAAGAGTTTTGGGAAAAGGTTAAGGAGTTTCAATGTTTTGTTGAAGCTGGACAATGTGTCAGCGGTGAGGTACATAAATTGTTTAGGTGGAAGCAGATCGAGGAATCTTTCGGAGTTGGCGAAAGAGATTTGGGATTATTGTTTGGAAGAAAAAATTGGTTTGCAGGTGGAGTATTTTCCAGGTCAGTGCAATTTGGTAGCGGATTGTAATTCGAGGTATTTTAAGGGATTACAGCGATTGGAAGTTGAATGTAGGGATTTTCAAGAGAATAGATCAAATGTGGGGCCCCTTAAAAGTAGATCTGTTTGCTTCGAGACTGACGTATCAGCTGGATCGTTATTTCAGTTGGAGACCGGATCCTTTAGCGGAGGAGGTGGATGCATTTCAGCAGGATTGGAGAATGATACGGGGTTATGCATTTCCCCCATTTGCATTGATACAGAGAGCACTGTTGTTGGTCAGACGTCAGAAGTGTCAGGTGGTGTTGGTGACGCCTTTCTGGGCGTCTCAGGCTTGGTTCCCAGGTCTGTTGGAGTTGGCCATGGAGAAGCCTTTATTGATTCCGGATTTAGAAGACGTCCTTCAAGGAGAGGGAGGTGCCTTTCATCCTTTAGTTCAAGAGGGGGCTTAGAGCCTTCTTGTATGGAGGATTTCAGGGGAGGAGAGCAGTTCAAAGAACTTTCGGATCAGGCTCAGGAATTGCTCAGAGAGTCTTGGGCACCAGGCACAAGAAAGAGATACTTGTCAGCTTGGAAGAAGTGGTTTTGTTGGTGCATGGAAAGGGGTTTGGATCCCGTGGAGGCATCTGCCATAGAGTTGGCAAATTTTTTATCTGAGTTGTATGAGAAAGGTTTGGGTTATAGGACTATTAATTGTTATAGATCTGCTGTTGCAGCTGGGCATAGTTTGGTTGGAGGTTGTTCAATAGGCAGGGAGCCGTTGATTTGTAGGGTTTTGAAAGGAATAAAGTTGAGGAGACCTCCAAAACCGAGGTATAATGGATTATGGAATGCAAGTAAGATTCTGAAGCTATTTGAAGGGTGGCCAGGTAATAAGTTTCTGAGTTTGAAACAGTTGTCTGGCAAATTGGCGAGTCTTTTATGTCTGATCTCGTTTAGAAGAATATCAGATGTGAGGGCTTTAGACGTGAGTGGACGTTGTTTTTCGCCAGATGGAGTAGTTTTTAACATCACAAAAAGGACAAAATGTATGTCAAGATCGGTTTTTTATCCGAAATTTGACGAGCATCCAAAATTATGTGTGGTAAGGTGCTTGAAGGAGTATGAGGGTAGAATGAGTGAATTCAGGATGCATGGCGATGATCAGCTTTTGATTTCTTTTGTTCGTCGTTTTAGACCGGTTACTTCAGCCTCTATTGTGAGGTGGGTGAGGTTTTGTATGTCTGAAGCAGGTGTTGATTTGAAAGAGTTTGGGGCACATTCTGTGAGAGGTGCAATGGCGAGCAAGGTTTTTATGTCTGGTGGACGTTTAGAGGAGATTTTGCGTGCTGCAGATTGGTCAAGTGCGGATGTATTTGGAAAGTTTTATTTAAAGCCTATGAGTCCTGTTTCGTCTGTGGTGTTAACACAGCTTTGAACATGCATAATGCTAGCCTCCGGTCTTGCCATGAAATGTAGATTCTCCTAGTATGTGAAGAGAGAATCTGGATTTCATTAAAGACGCGGAGGCTAGCATTATCCCTCCCTCCCTCCCTGTTTAAGGAGTGTTTGGGAGTATTGAGATTTGTATTGGATATTGTAACATGTTTGGGTTTGGATTTTGGTTATAATATTTTGGTTTGGATTTGTTTCAGAGTTTCAATAGTTCGGAGAGAAGAGGAGTTCTGCAACAGGAGTTTGTTTCGGATCTTACTTCAGGAGCAGCTTGAAAAGAGGAAGATGGCTGCTGTGTGTTAGAATATATGCTGTTGGATGTTCTAAGTTCTAGAGTTTGAGTTCTGTGATGTGTTACTTTGAAATGCTGCAAGGAGTAGTGCAATAAAAGTATTTATGCATAATGCTAGCCTCCGCGTCTTTAATGAAATCCAGATTCTCTCTTCACATACTAGGAGAATCTACATTCTGTAACTAATAATACTTAAACAGATTTGAAAAAGCTCAAGGTCTGCGCGCCATTGAGGGGCAAAACACGTGAAAGCCCTTGGTGGGGAAGTGCAGTATCTGATGAACAGCCAATGCATCTAAGAGGAGTGGCAGTAGACACCACACCTGCTCACTGATGTCATTTATGTCCTATTTTTCACACCCTTCATTGCGAAGCTTGGCTAGCAAAATTGAGTTTTTACTGGCAGTGTACAAAACCTAACTTGGAACTTTATTACTCTCGGACGTCTACTCCATAGTACCTGGAGACAGGTGGAAGATGAGGAAGCTGCAGAATCCACCAGAAAAAGTTCTACCGAAGGTGAGCAACCTTCTTTTGATGGGTGCTACTCATTGCATCATTCTTTTGATGGGTGATACTAAGTGCAGATTCCTCACCTTGTGAATCTGTATAAACTCAGTACTCCCTCCAGGAAGGTGAGTGAGTCTGAGGAGTGAATTTACACCTGGAAGTCCTGCGGGACTGAGCAGGCACAATGAGACTCTGCTGCTCAAACAGCAAAAAAGGCAAAGGGAGAGGAGTTGGCCTAACGGTTAGGGCGCTTGACCTCGGAACTGGGTTCGAGTCTCGGTACCGACGCTAAAACATCCTGTGATTCTGGGCAAATCACTTAATCTCCCCTTTGCCTAAAAAAAAAAAAATGAATGTGTGTCCTCATGTAACGTAACTGGTGCTATGTAAAGTGCTCTGATACCTGATTGGATTCGAGTCAAGTTCGCGCTATATAAAACTCTGCAAAAAATAAAAAATACATTCTTTGTTTCAGAGGACATACTTAAACTCCGTTGGTGGGAACTGGCGCAGTCTCACAAAATTGTAATGTGGTTTGAAGTAAAAGGCAATTGAAGAAAATAAAATGTGTCAAGTATGAGAAGCCTAAAATCATTTTTAATTCCTCCAATGGGGAGGGGTGCTTGTTTTTATTCTTTTTCATGTTTGAAAAGGTCAGATTCCTACTTGGATTCCAGTAAAAAGGTTTTGATGAATGTATATGACTCCCAATGAATTTGAACGTGAATCTTTGGAAGGAAATGAAACCTGATGTAAACTGCATTATTCTTTTTTCTGTAAAACTCTTCACTTTTTTTTTTCTCACTAAAAAGTCTCGTTATTCACCTGTATATAGAAAGAAATTGGTGTAGGGGAGGTAAACGTGCTGTTACATGTTTAACAAGAGGCTCCTTTGCATTTACCACGATGTTGACCATTTAGAAGTTGATTTTAACATTCTGTAGGTTCTCTAAGATTATTTTTCACTCACAGGTTCTTGGTACCTTCAACTGGTAGCCAAAGATAACAAACAGTGTGTGCCACAGATGGCAATGTTGCCTTCTGCTTCCACAAAAAAAAACGTGCCTTTTTTTTTTGTTGTTGTTGACATTTCTTCGTTAAGTTTTGGCCAAACAAACCTAAAACTACAAACAAAGCGGCACATGCTCTTACGCTGCCATAAGTATTGGAGTCACAAGTTCAAGGTACTCCACTTGTGGGTTGGTCACCCCCCATCCATGTATATTCAACCAGAGAGTATATAAAAACAATTTGAGACGTGCAATAGATTCACGTATTGACGAGCAACATGGTGCCCCAGCAACCGTGAATAATGACGTTTCTGGTGTTCACGAGTGTTGGGATACAACTGTTCCGTATACACTAATTTTGACTGGTAATAATTTCATTCTCAGGGTGGTCTCTCGTGACTTTTGGCCTCCAATTTCGTTCTATGTATATATGTTCCAGATAATACAAATTGGACCCCTTCCTCCCCAGAGTCGGACTTGGTGATGGCGTCCGACTATGCCTTAGCCCATTTCAAAGGCACCCATGGCCAGCGCTTAGTGTCCAGTGCCGCACTGCCCTTCCAGAACTTTGCTATCTGCCTCCTGGAAGGTAACAAGGCTAGGTCAATGGACCTGCTTATGTCTGTCCTCTATGATTTTGGGCCTCCCACCCAGAAGGCTGGATTTGGGGGTGAGCGGCATTATGCCGTCTACTTGTTCAGATAGGATCCCTGCCGCTTTCCTCCATGTACATTGCACTTGGCAGTCCCAAGCCATGTGATAGAAACGGTCATCCTGATGACATGTAGGATATTCCTATGGGGCCCCTGGGAACATGCGTTGAATGAGCCTCCGTGTCAGGTAGGCCTGGTGTTACTTAAATTGAAAGAAAAACCTTGCCTCTAAACATATAATAATAAAAATGATTTATGAACACCTGGTTACTCTGTTCGGAGTGTCCCCTGCGCTACTCAATCAGTACTGTAATGATGGCCCCAGTCTAGCAGACGCCACACCCTGAAAAGCAAAGGAAGTCCACTGTGTAACCTCAGCAGTGCTGGCCACAATCGGAAACCTACCGTGGTTGCCACAGCGATCTCACTAGACTGTGCCTCTTTGCAAAGGATTCCGGTCCATTTCCCCTCTTGTGATATTATCTTTGGTAGTCTTGTATGCTACTGGGGGTTAAGTAAAGTGGCCACCCTTCACTTGTGCAGTCCTCAACCGTATGCTTGCAAATGTGACTATGGTCGAATGTTTAAGCCATCTTCTAGCCTCTTTCTTAAGATCCATGGTTCATCATTTGGAGGTATTTTTTTGTATGTACAGCTACCATTTGTAAATCTTTTTTAAATGAATCTTTAAAAATAATCCAAAGCTCTGTTTTTACTGATGGTACTAGAAAATTTGGTGTTAAGGTGTCTGCTCTTAGCATTTAATAGAAAAAAGTCCTAAAATAAAATTCCTAACCTCTCTTTACTGAAAGCTGTAGGAATCGGGGAAGAGAAAAATAACTTTTAAGTGCATGATAATCAACAACCTCCAAAGGTCATATACGCCAGCAGGTGACACTGGTGACTGGCGTGATGGGTCTTGGGGTAGGGGAAGCTTTTCAGAAGTATGTCACTCCTACTGCACCAGTACTCCGTGTTTTATAGAAGATTGATTTACTTGACTAGCTGCACGCCAGATCTCTCCCTGCTCTAGGAAGGTTTATGGACCTAACTTGACTCAATTTCATTGTGCTGCCCATTATTCCTGCAGTTGGAGCACACAGGGACTAGCGTAAAGATAGGCTCTGTATGTATGTGCTACACGAAGGTGCAAAGCATCGCCGGCAGAAATACATTGTGCCTCTGCATATGGGTCATCCAGGATGTGGCTGATGGCCACTGTCTTTAGAAGGCTTTTCCAAAGACCATGTCCTGTGTGTGGTACCCATTGCCACTGGAATTGTGCTATTGTGTGGACTCTGTGATTTTCACATAATTATAGATTTGCTGCATTTGCCACATCTTCCGCATAACCTGCAGACTTTAATGGGGGAAAAAATGTTTCTACCTCAGATGGTTCAAATGTTACTAAAAGGCAGCAATGTGTGTTGCCGCAATGAAAGGCCCTTTAGCAAACGCGGACTGGTCACCCATCTGTTGCTTATTGCTATATTCGGGTATTAAACTGGTACTAATGAAGTGCAACTAGCACCCAGACAGTGTTACCAAGTTTTAAAATTACGAAGTAATGAAGTAAACTATTCCAAAATGTGCTGCATCAGTGGTCTTTTCTTGCTGCATAATTTACTTAACCCTGCTGCATAATTTGGAGCTGTCCTGCCACATAATTCCAGTGTCCCTGACTAAACCCCTGTATTTAACTCTAGCAGAGTAAAGCCAAAGGCCATGCTGTGTGGAAAGTAAATGGAGGCCTTGGCCACCGTCCAAGTCACGTTTGCCATTTGCCCTATGCTGTTGTATGCAGGGGTGATCGGGAAAGTGCTGTGACCTACACACAGGTGTGCCTGATGTAATGCCCTGTTCATGCTACATACAGAGTGGGATACACTCACGCGGGCTCCCCTGCATATAGAAGGCATCATATATGTTAAACGATCGGCATGGAAGCAGACAATTTTTCCATTAAAAGAGTAAGTGTCCTAAGGCCAGGCCCTTACTCTGCGTATACTGCATGACTGTGTAGACCATCTCTTTTCCGCTTTGTGTCAGTTTATGGAGTACTGATGACGTTATTTGGGATGTCATCTTGTATGTTAGGAGCAGTGAATCGGAGGACATTATTGTTCTTTAGCTAAGCCTATGTTGAAAATCTCTGTACCTTTTAGGTTTTGGATAGTAACCATAACTTTATTTAACTAAATTATTTTCAGGATATGTATACGTTTTTATTAAGTAGGTTAGTTTTTGGCAGCAAACGTAACCTTTAAAAAAAAAAAATACATTTCTTTATTAGCATATTCAACATTAAAGCAAACGTAATCTTTTAAAGTTTTTGTGTGTGTATACTGAAGTTAGTAAAAAATAACCAAAAATGCAATAAACAAAGACTGACATATAAACCCATAATTCACGTGTGATGAATTCCTAAGAGTGATCTTTAATTCACGGTAATGACTTAATTCCATTGAATTGCAGATTCCAGAACACGAGAATCCTAAAATTTGTTTTTAAATTCTTCAAAAATAAATAACTGTTTGTGTTATTTGATTACCAGAGCTCTGTCACATGTTTCAGCTATGTAACTTTATTCGTCAACCTCTTCTTAAAACGCAGGATGTTTTATTCAATTTTAGAAGTTCCCTAGTAGTTTACATTCAGTTCAGAACCGCTTATGCTGCAACTATATCCAGTCGAAACCCTTTGTTAATGGGTACCTGATCAGGCACATATTGTGGGTTATTGGTCCATGTGTAAATTTTCCCAAACCCAAGGGTTTCTCATGAAATCGTTGCTTAGTAGGGAAAGTGAGGTTTTTTTTATTCAATTATATGTAGTTGTATATATTGCGTACCAGGTGTAAATGGCGTCGAGTTCGTTGAGTATAAAGGCAGTCAAAAACAACATAAAAGGTGACGAGAAAGAATCAAATGAAGAAAGTAGAAAGACAGTCCTCACGTTCACAGCGCTTGGAGTAATAGAAGCAAGTATAAATGATAGGAGTGTACCTCCTGGATTGGTAGGTTCCTGCATCACTGACGTCCTGCCGGATGTACAAGGTTCCCAAAGCTGGAAATGACCGAATCTTATTACAGAAGCACTTATCAAGGACAATGTCCCAGCTGATATTGGCGATGGGGAAAAGAGGTAATCCTTCTTTAACACCTTTGTTTTTCACTCCGGATTTGTTTAACTGCATTGAATAAACTTGTGCCTGGGATCCTAGGCACTCAGCAAATCTTCATATCGAAACGGATTTTATTTATTTTATTTGTCTTTTTGGAAATAAACCTTCTTCATTGGCCCTGACTTTATTATTTTTTAGCAGTCTTGGTAATGTTATTGAAAAGGTTTTTTTAATCGAAATGTGGTCGACTCTCAGAGGAGAGGAGAGGTTTAGAAATGCTACCAGAGACTTCGAGCCAGGCTGAGGACTTGCCCAAGTGAGAAAATAGATTTTTGCGACCACATCTCACACGGCCCACTTTCGACGATGCTAGTGTAAATGGGATTCTTGTCCCATTACTGTGGAGCAAAAATTGCTGTTTTAGGGTTGGTATTAGCATGATCTTTCAATTTACTAAAATTATATATACTTATAATAAACGTAATTATTTGAGGCTTCCAGCTTGTGCTTTTCATCCGTTGGTCTGTTGTCATACACGTTGTCCGCTACCGCATACACATGGGTAGTGGGTTAGTTAGTCCACGTCAAGCCATTGGCTCACTCCACTGTGAGTGACAGCATTCTGTTCTTTCACAAGGAACACATCCGCACACAAAGTATTCTTTCAGTGTCTGGGTGGCAAAGTCTCCTATTTGAGGCCAGAAACTCTCTTTCTGCTGGCTGCTGAGATAGTCATAACGACTAATCAATCGACTGATGATCAGAAATGCCATTACAAATGTTCCCTTTCAGAAACCAAAATAAATGGTGTAAATATTGTTATCCTACATTGGCCAGAGCATGAAAAGGAACAGTGCGCTTATGAAATAACGGCAGTCTGCCCTCTCTTTTATTAGTTGCCATGTCTCCAGCATAAAAAACGTGATTTTTGTTTTTTTCTGATAAGACATTCAGTGGGTTTTTTTATCCTCCAGGCTTCCACGATCCACCCAAAGTACAAAAAAAATAATAATAATAAAAAAAAATGCCCAGGGCACATGGGGAGCAAACTAAAAAGCTGAGAGGGAGGAAGGAGTACAGTTAATGGCAAAATTGCGAGTTCCAAGAAACGTGCTTGATTGCTTTTTATTTTATTTTGGGAAATTGTGCTTGTCTGAATCGGAAGTGCTCGCCAGGCACCCGCCTGGCTGGCTTGCTCACATGCCATCCAGGCCCCAGGAAATGAGGCATCGTGCCTCACCGCTGTGCGCCCTTCGCTAGGATTGTGTTCGTCCATTTCCCAGGGCTAATGGTGATCACCCCCTCCCCTCCACCCCCCACACACGTGGAGGGCTACAAAGGAAATCTCAGGCCAGGATTCCTGCTGTAGCCAGACACCTCGAGTTCCTGCCTTGAAGTAGTCCTTACCGTAAATGCAGCTTACCCCTTCCTCCCTCCCGCCGGCCACCCTGACAGGATCGACGGTCAATTTCCAGGGTAATTTACAGACGCGTTTAGTCATAACTGCTTTTAGCCCTGCGTTTCCAGCGGACCCGGAAGCCCGTCTCCCCACTACCACAGATCATGTTTAGGTGCCTTCAATGTAGTGTTGTGGTTTTATACACTATTCTCACGCCCTTGCCTTTTTTGTGGGTTTGAGGAAGCCTAGAATTTGCATTATCTGACTGTGGACCCAGTGTTCGGGCACGCTTACCTAACCGAACAGTGTGATCCTGAGCAATTGGAGTCACTGTGATTTAGATAGTTTGCCAAATTGGCAAAGTCTTAGTAAAGAGCTATCGACGGTATTTTGTGCTATAAAAACTAACATCCAGTGTGCTGAAAAAGCAGTTTTTCCGAGGCCCCGTGGAATTACTGTTTTGTATGTTTGCGTAGTGGCTTACAATTTCTAAGTTGTATATGTTAGAAATATCCTGACCTCTCTCCAGTTGGAACCGAACCGTGGCTTTAACAAACACGAGTTTATAAATCAGCATTGCTTTGCTGTCTGAGCTTGGGCAGAGGAGAAATACTTGCATCTCATTTTGTTACCGTATGCAATTATTCTTGTAATGTTAGTGCCTTGCACAGTGGTGTCTGCTCTTCCAAGTTTGGGGAGGGCTTTCAGACTGTGGAATCATTAGACTGTGGCCCCCATCTCGTCCTTCCCGGTGATCTGCTTGGGTGACTAGGGGCCCATCACTATTCAGCTATCTTGAGCCCCAGCTATCGTTAGAGTTTTGAAACTGACTCCAGTATTAATCGTATTCTGGGATGTTTCTATGTACATTGTACAGCTGACCATGGAATCCCGCAGTGTGCGCAGAAGCAGTCGTCTGGCCCTTGCCCATCAGGGGCTTGTTACAGTGAATGTGCACTGTCTGGCACGGGGAGCTGTCCTGCACTTGAGATGTACCTCACTGAAGAAGCATGTGATGCTGGAATATTCCAGGGTGGTTTGTGTTTCTGTTCAGAGAGGGCGCTGCACAACGTTTTGTGTTGGACTGGGTTATATGGGGCAGAGCAAAGACTTCTGTTCATGTTGTTTGTCTGTCGATACTGTCACAGGCGAGCGCTAAAATGACGGAATAGATTCTCGTAAGCATACATTTTTTATGTCGTTCTTCTGTGGAGAAGGTGTTTGGTGGCTTGAAATGGAGCTGACAAGCCTGATAAACTTTGTACTGACGTTTGCCTTTTCTAACCGCAGCTTAATTCCAGTAATACCTGCTCCAGGCGGGTGGCACACATATGGGGGATGGGTCTGGTTTCTAGGTTCCACGCCCCTCTCCCTGTTGCTTCAGTGCTCCATATGCAAGCTGTGCCTTAAACGGAGTCCAGAAGGTCCCCTCCCACTCCCACCACGCACCCTCCTTCCTTCTCCCCAGGCGGCGATGAGTCAGGGGTCTGTCACCAGCCTCCCATCTGAGTCACTCTGATGCTTCCCTGTCACACACAAGCGGGCATGTGTGATCCTCGGCCAGATAAGCCCGCTCCCGACATCCGATGCAGCTGACTTAGGCTGGCTATCGTTAGTCATTCGGAGGAGTGATTACAGCCAGGGCGCCTGTCGGTACTCCCTGTAATCGGTCACACTTCACTCGGCAAGTTGGGCCAATCTAATGCGCCCGGGTTCACTTCTTGTTACTCCCTTGGCTTGGACGGCGCGAATCTGACTGTTAGGTGTCCGATGCGCTTTAAAAAGGGCTGTTTTTTTCTCATACACCGCCCAGTGTGTAAAACGGTTACCCAGGCTGCGATTGGCTTCCTTCCAGCCACAAAATGGTACCGTTGTCCACAAACCTACATAAAAACACAATTCGCAAATAACCGTATAGCGAAGATTCCCTCAAAACATGGGGGATGGTGGGGCAAATAAGTGGCGTTGGAAGGGACACTCGTCATTCCAGTTCTGCTGGGTGTGCTGGGTCCTTATGCTAAAAATATTACGCAATATAAACGCAATTCTACAGCTTTCCGAACCCTACTCCGATGCATGAGCGCATGCGTTCATCACCTGTGCGCGATAAGTACTTTATCATGAGGACTGTACCCTTGAATCATAAGGGAATGAAAGAGAATATCCAATAAGGTGTCGACCTCCGAAGGATGAGAGGTTGAGTAGACGCGTCTGGATTGGACCCTGTATCCACGAAGCAAGACGCGGTGAATTACCTGCGCTCGAGCTTCAGTTCAGTCCACGTCTCTCCCTCCGTCCCTGCCCCCGGGAGTGCAGTCCACGTCTCTCCCTCCGTCCCTGCCCCCGGGAGTGCAGTGTTCCCCGTGTCACCCTCCGCCAGGGCGTTGTATGTCTGTCCCTTCCGGGCCGGCCGCCCCCCCGACGGGTATCCGGCTCAGACTGCTCCCTTCGTCCTTCCTGTGTCCTGTCTGGTTCCTCCGGTTTCAGAAAGGCCGCCTCGTGCTGGATTGATACGCGTGGCGAGGAGCTACAGCACCCCGACAAAATCTCAAAGTTTTATTACTTCCACAAAATCTCAGCCTTTCCTTACTCCCACTCACGATTTTAGCTCAATTTGCACACGCCATGAAAGTGTAAAAAAAAAAAAAAAAACGTTATGCCGCTGGGCGTTTAGTTCAAATCCGAGACTTTTTTTTTTCTAGTAACACAACAATATTCCCCCAAAAAGCTGCATTACTATCAGATATTCTTTAATCGAAGGGGTTTGTTCACCAGACTACTTTTTTGTCTTAATTGAAAAAGCTTAGTCTATTTTTATGTTGTGTTCTATTTTTAATTAGATCTGTTTTTTTATTTGAACTTTCTAGAACGCCAGTCTGCAGTCTTCTTTTATTAATTTATACAGAGAACTTGAATTTGGAGTAGGGTTTATTCTGTTGCCGACTATTGTAATTTAATACAGGTTGCGCAGGATAAGTGCATTTCATCTAGGAACTACTTCAGATGTGCAAGCGATTGCTGCATTCAATTAATTTTATACGTAGTTGCCATTTTTTTTCGTACAGGTGGGGGAAGAAACCTTTGACCACAGAAGGAGGGCAGGAGATGTTGGGGAAGCAGGGTAAGAGATGGGTAACCTACCGTTCTAATTAATACAGAGGTTATACAAAGAGTACCCGCAAACTAATGGATTTGGACTAATTTCGATTATAACGTGAAAACTTGTTTTCAAGCAAACAGAATTCAGACTCCTTCAATTGTAAATTGAAAAATTATTAAACAAACTTAATTCATAAAATATGTGAGCTATTTTCTACCTGCTCTGTTATGAGAACTGCCTGCCGAACAAGAGGGAACTGTCGTTGGAGGAAATAGTATGTCGTTGAATAGTGAGATAGTTAGCTCGCTGAGCTTCTTGCCAAGACACCTCCGTGCCAGTAACCAGCTTGAATCCTGCCAGGTCAGCTCAGCCTTTCGCCCTTTTCAGGTCAGCTCTGTACCCTTGAAGGGTAGCACGGCGTCTTCAATTAAGTATGTGTTTTGCTTTGTACTTAATGCCGTTGTGTTATTAGATGGGATAGTAAAGTATGCTTACGTTTAAGATGCATGAGACCTATAGGCTCGTAAAGCCGCCTTTGGAACCTGGTCCCCAGGTTCGAATCATGGCCTCTTCCCCAGACTCTGCATCCTGTGATTATGGGCGGGTCACTACCCTCCTTGTAATGTATGCACAAAAATGAAGAAATTCAGCCCCTTGAATCCTGCCTTTGAACCTTTTGTTTCTTTTTTAAACCAATACATATTTTTTAAAAATGCAGTGGAATAAGCATATATGCAGGAAGTCCTATACCAAGACTCAAGGATAAAACCAAATAGAATCGTACGCTCCGTGCGCCAGCTTACTGTTTATATTAAATATAGTATGGATGCCTTGATTACACACAATGCAGCGGTATAAAAATATGGAAAATAGTTCAGTTTCCTGTGAATTATACATTTCGTTATCATATTGACCGGACAAAATCACTCTGCAGAGCCATAGGGCCCATAACCATATGGCTACTAGGATTATGTGACAGGGAGAATCACATTATGTGGCAAAGTTATCCAAGTAATGCAGCAAAAAACCCACAACACATTCTGGCAGTATTTTCATAGATTTGAGCTAGAAACCTATTTTGTGAAATCTGCAATTAGTTGGAAAATAATATGGTAAATGAAGTAAATCAATAAATGTGTTAAATGTGGTATTCAAGGAATCACATTAAATCAATGTCAATTGTTTCATCAGCTTTTTGTTCTCCCAGAAAGTTAAGCATTCAAATTCAAGTAATTGCCCATTTTTAGCTGCACTTGGAAAAAAACACAGCATTTTCAAGGCAACTACATACATACAGAGTAAAAATCCTTAACGGGTAACGTGATGTGGTACTTTATTGCCACCACTGGTTTCCGATGACCATTACAAATCATTCAGCCTTGTAGTTGATGTCATCAGAATCGGTCAATGAAAATATTGTACCATGGTACACAGTTGTTAGTTACGTATCCTTCACTATTCTTTCTCTTAAATTAATATATTTTAACTGAAAAAGACCACAGTTGAAATGCAGTTGTGGTTGTGAATTAACTGAAAAAAGCACTGAAATTACTTAGCTATGGATTGGACTGCAATTTATAGATCGCCCTACAGCCACGCCAACCATAACAAAATGCAGTAATTAATACCTCACAGTATTTTATACTAATCATGCCATCTAATTTATAGCTATCTCGTTCCTAGTGTTTAGGGTTATGTGGAATGGAATCTATTCTATAAGATTACTATTTCAGATTTGTAATTGTCACGTAAAGGGTGACATCACAAGCAATGCGTTTTGGTCTGTGTGTTATGTTTACATGACTGCTATGAGAGAATTGTAGTCCTAACCATAACTTGCAGTGCTTTTTTTGGGGGGGGGGGGGGGGGGGGGGGGGGAGTCCGTGTGTGTGTGTTTCCATCTGTGTGTGTGTGTGTGTGTCCGTCCGTGTGTGTGTCCGTCCTCCCTTCCTGCAGTTGCCAGGAGGTAGTTATAGTTAGGACCTAGTTTCCATAGGAAAAGCGTTTTTTGATTTGCCAATAACTTTGGAGCTCTTTGACGATTCTTCGCAAAATTCACAACACTAAAGGGGCGGTGACGTCCGCTGCTGCCTTAAAAATTTCGGAATGATCCGTCAAGTGGGGGCCGATGGAAAAAAAAATAGGGGGGGGGGGGTCCCAAAATGCTTTTTCACATGTCAATTTCCATAGGCAACTGTTGATGCAGCTACAGCCTGAACTGCTGAACAGAATTGCACCAAATTTAGCAGAAAGGTAGCTCTTGGTCCAGAGTGCACTCTTTTTTGTTAAAAGGTGTAAATCTGTTCAGTAGTTTTTGAGAGATGTAAAGTTTTCTCACATATACATAGGTGGATCCACTAACCCTCCCAATCTCGTGCCTGAGATCTGATTGGCTGCCAACACTTCAAACCAGGAAGTGTTGTCAGCCATCTTGACTCGGTTGAATATATGTATATATCCCCATAAATCGCGTGTTAAATGCAGTGCTTATGATCCTATTCTTGATGTTGTAGATGAAGACAGAAATGATTTTAATGTAGCACTTTCCATGCAGTGGAAACTCGAAGATAATTAAAAGGAGTTTATTTTTAACAGCACATAATGAACACGAGATGTGGTTTTGTATCTCTCGCCTGTTCATATAACACATCCATGTACAGGTGGTGGCATCCGTGTAAGAAGGCCATTCAATGAGGAGGAAAAAGCAGTACTCTTTATAGACTTCCACATCACTAAGAATTCCTAACAATAAACGTTCTAAAATTTTGCTTTGTTTGACATCTACTTGGGTTTTGAGGCTTATTGTGGCATCAATCACTGGATGACCATGTAAATGGCATTGCCTTTTGTTGAATGAAATAACCAATGTTCCCTGAGCTGATATGTATATAGTTGGTGGACTGAAAAAGGTATGCAAGCCCTGGCCACATTGGCAGCAAGTATAGGCATAGACTAGAAAATGACATGCTTAACATATAGGGCCTAACCCACTGGTAAAGAAGTTGCCTGCAGCGTAATATTTAAAAAGTTGAATGAAAGTACTTATGTGAGTAAAGTCCCAACTTTTGTATTATAGTGAAGTGAATGAACTTGGAGCAGAGATACACACACTGACCACTGTCAATCAAATCGACCATTTTTGTGGGAAATATTCCAGTGAAAAAGTAAATGTTATATAAATTGCAGTTTTAAATACAAAAAAACCCCGCAATAATACAGTACTTATATGTATAATATCCATCAATCAATTAGTACTCATAAAGCACGGCTTATCACCGTTGAGGGTATCCAGGCATTGGGTTGCTGGGCTTAGGCAAAAGGCCTGGTCTTGAGTCTCTTCTTTAAGTCCGTCAGTGAGGGTGATGTGTTGAGGTAGAGGGGGAGGGCGTTCCAGGACTTGGCAGCGAGGTTGGATTAGGAGTGCGACATTCGCTGTGACTACGGCAGATGCGCAACCTTAGCTGTGGCTACGGCCTGGGGTCAGGGCAAGGGAGGCAGGGCAAAGGTTTCTGGATAGTTGGTGGAAGTTCAGACGGTCGCTCCATGTATGTTGGTCATGGTGGACTTTGTAGGTGTGTGTCAGTAACTTGAATTGACAACTTTTCTGGACGGGCAGCCAGTGAAGGTTCTTAAGGTGTTGGGTGTTGTCTGTATGGGCAGTTTGAGGGTCAGTCTGGTCGCTGAATTCTGTATTCGTCTGGAGCCTTTTTATGAGTTCGGAGGTGGCTCCTGTGTACAGTGCATTGCTGTACGCCAGCCGTCTGGTGATTAAGGCTTGCGTGTTTTTCTCGTGCTGATGAGCGATTTGAAGATTCTTCAGAGCATGCGGAGAGTGTGGGAGAAGGCGAAAGACTGATTTGATCTGATGTTTCATGGTGAGTTTGGTGTCCAGGATGCTGCTGCTATTGCGGGCGTGGTCTTTTGATGTGTGAGTGGGTCTGAGTTCGGCAGGCCACCAGGTGTCGTTCCACAGGGGGGTGTGGTTGCCAAATATCAGCACTTTGGTCTTGTCAGTGTTGTTTCAAACAGTAGTCCTTCATCCAGTCTGCAACATCTTTCATGCGGTTGTGGAAGTTGGTCTTGGTGGTGGTGGGGTCTGTTGTCAGCAAGAGGGTGAGCTGGGTGTCCTATGTGTAGGATACGATGAGATCTTGGGTGCAGACGAGGATATAGTTGGGTGCAGAAGTTTGACTAGTGGTTGGTGCAGAATGTGCCTCAGAACGGTTCAAATAGCATACTGCGTAAATGCTGAGATTTCTAATGCCACATTCTGTATTTCACCCATGTAGTCCCATCCATAGGTAGCACATTGATTTGACTTTAAACTCTTGTGGGTTTTGTGGCAATCAACGCTTGAGTAGTAATGATGTCAAGGCTGGGGATAAATAACTTGAGGGCTTGTGTGGAACGCTCTATTTAAAGCCACAGTAGATTTCAGAAAGTAACTGTCTAACTTTACCATACCTTAACTGGAATATAGATTATTGCAAACAATCTGCAGATGTACCTATGTGTGTAGTATTGGTATAGTGTAAATGTAGCCAAAAGGCAGCAGAGCGCTATACAGGGTCAATGGCTAGGATACACTCAATGAATGATTGAAGAGGTAACATAGGTTCTTGCAACAGGCCTGGACTCTTACTGCATCACGTAGTGGTGTTCTTTGAAGAGTTCAGTCTTAAGCTCTACTAAAGCTCTACT
The DNA here is from genome assembly GCF_964204655.1 of Triturus cristatus. Lineage (NCBI taxonomy): Eukaryota > Metazoa > Chordata > Amphibia > Caudata > Salamandridae > Triturus > Triturus cristatus. Next base: position 123,155,247 of record NC_140593.1, read on the forward strand.
AAATTGAAACAGGGCTAGGACAGTTATGATGGATACAGGGTGGTTGTTCTATAAACTAGGTGCATAGTTGAAGAAGGCATGTTACCTTGCTTTTATGATGCTGTCCTGGCTGCAGTTAAGCGGAGAGCTAGCAGAATCGATGAATGTCACATATGTGGAGATATTCCTGCTCTGTATATCACAACCACCCCATCTTCATATGTAGAGGTCTGTGAGCAACAAAGATGGATAGTGATTCAAACCAGTGAGCTTAAGAGGATGATAAAACAATTATTTTTGTGTTTTGACGGTAGCACTTACTACAGAGTTTAGAGGGACCTTGAATGGGTTTAAGCGCTGTTTGAGACCCCTTATAAATAACCTGAAAGGATAGGACTCCTCTACAAGTAAGGGAGGTGTACTCTTCTATATGTACCTTGCTTGGCAGAAGAAGAAATTGGAAGGTGTTGTGAAGCAACATGAGCAAATAAATGTGGTTTCCAGTGAAAGTAAACCGAAGAGGTGCTGAACGATTAAAAGGCGTATAACCAGCATTAATGACCTGCAGGTGAAAGACCAGATCAGTGATGAGCTCTTGTGGTTTAATGCCGAGGACTGTTACCAAACTGCGCCCTTAACATCATTGTTCAGTAAAACTACTCTTTATAGACGCAGTGACTTTCCTGACCTTGAGTAAACTTTTCTTTGTAGAATTTCATACACATGAAGAGGTGAAGGATTGGGGGGAGGGGGGGGTGCCTGTCTCTGTGTCTCTCTCAAACACACAGGTAACCCAAACTAGAGCAGCAATCGAGCAGAGATGAAAGGTTACCAGCCTTTTAATCACAGGTATAGACCGAGTTCATCATGCCAGCAAAAATAGAACAGCCTTACGTGAGCCTGACTCGTTTCGAGGATTCTCTTTATCAAAGGCTTTGGCGAAAGGTATGTGCTGTGGTGGTCACTCGCCCCAATTTTGTAATGTTGCAAATAATGACACGCCCCCTTTGGGGTGCTCCAATGAGACCGTGTTCTGGCTTTCTGGGAGTTGTAGTGGCCTCAATATCCGTTTATTCGGCGCACAAGAATCCCTGTTGGTCAATTCATGCTCTGTATGAGCCCCCGCAAGTGAGCCAGTCCTCAATCCTGCTTCTCTAGTTTGGGTTACCTGTGTGTTTGAAAATATATATATATAGTCTTTTTTCCTTCTCGAACCGACAAAGATTGACGACGCGGTGTTCTGACCAAAAATTTATTGGAACAGCTTAGGAGGACGCGTTTCGCCTGCCAAGCAGGCTTGTTCACCAATTGGTGAACAAGCCTGCTTGGCAGGCGAAACGCGTCCTCCTAAGCTGTTCCAATAAATTTTTGGTCAGAACACCGCGTCGTCAATCTTTGTCGGTTCGAGAAGGAAAAAAGACAATATTACGGACCTTACCTTGGTGGTCCTTTGAGACGACGCACCCGTTGGTTTGGTGAGCGGCGGCTGTACCGAGGAAAGGAGAAGTTGAGAATATATATATATATTTTACCTACTGGCGGTCGCCAGTAGGTAGTTATAGTTAGGACCCCTTTTCCATAGGAAATCCGCAACATTCTATTTTGAATAACTTTGGCGCCGGTCGACGAATCCTCGCGAATTTTTCAAAATAGGTGGGGCGCTATGCTCCGCTCCTACCCTGAAAGTCTCGGGGGGATTCGTCAAGCGGGGGCTGAGATAAAAGGGGGGTCCCAAAACGCGTTTTTCCCATGCATTTTTCCATAGGACCTTTAGACAGGGCTACAGCCCGAACGGCTGAACAGATTTACTTGAAATTTGGCAGAGAGGTAGTCCTCAGGTCAAGGAAGTGCCTTTTGTAGGTTTGGTCTAAATCTGTTCGGTAGATTCTGAGAAAATAGCCTTTAAATCAATATATATATCTGAGCCAGCTTACGGTGCGCTTACGGTACGCTTACCGTACGGTGGCATGCGCGAGCGCGATTCTGATTGGCTCTTCGATCTTAGTAAACATTCGAATCGGCCGAAACCCGGAAGCGGCGGCCGCCATTTTCTCTCTCGCACTGAGAGTTAGATTGTAAAATAAAGTCAAAAATCATATAAAGGGGCTGTTAAGACAACTCCCACACACATAGCCATGTTGAGGGAGTCCCCAAAGCCCCCCCAAACGCAAAAATGCAATTTTTATTTTTTCGCTAATTTTGCCGATTACGCTTACCGTACGCGTACGGTAAAAAAATGTAAATAAAAAAAACACTATCCACACTCTCCCCACCCCCTGTGCTTTTGGTGGCCGAAGTCCACCAAATGTACAGGGCTTATTAAAGGTGACAAAAACTAAATATTGTAAACAAAAATAATAAAAGAAAAAATTATCCACACTCTCTCCACCCCGTGTGCAAATGGTGCCCGAAGGGCACCATTTGTGCATGGCTTATAAAAATTACGAAAAATTAAAATATCACCGTGCACGGAACGAACTGCGTTAAGTGGGCGCGCACGCCACGAATGGCGTAAAGTAACTTAGCATTTAAAAAACCGTACAAATTCACTGAAAAAACCATAGGTTTCACACACGTTATAGTTAGGAATTAGCATTTAAAAAACCTTGCAAATTCACTGAAAAAACCATAGGTTTCACACATGTTATAGTTAGCGGAAATTTTACTGATAAAAAACCAGTGAAATTGCCCCGTTATAGTTAGTGCTGGCAACTATAACTCACGCGACCGCAATCTTCTGCTGATGACATATGTGTCTTTATGAAAAAAAAATATTTGTAATATATGTATAGCTAAAAATGTATGGAAGAAGACATGGGCAAATAAGTGTCTAAATACAGTATTAGCATCAGCAGAGGATTGCGGTCGCGTTAGTTATAGTTGCCAGCACTAACTATAACGGGGCAATTTCACTGGTTTTTTTATCAGTAAAATTTCCGCTAACTATAACATGTGTGAAACCTATGGTTTTTTCAGTGAATATATATATATATATTCTCTTTCTGACAACTCTGCATTCCAGCAATTACAAGAGCGTGGTAACAGAACTATCTGCACTTTGCAAATTTAATTTTCACAGTTTGCACTTTTGAAATATGGCATTTACTTAACGTGACATTTGGTGTTTAATCACGCTATTGAAGCAAGTTGAAATATTGCGCCATGCCACTTGCTGTAAGACTTATTGTAGTGCACCCTGGGGCCTGTAGTCGAGTACTATGGGCCATGTGACCACTTGGAATATAAAGGACACTCACCTGTGACCAAGGCAATCTGCTGCTGAAACGCGTAAGGAGAAAGGAGTGTTTTCCCTGTTTGCCACGCATTGACGAAATAAAGTCAACTGTATCTCAGTCGGAGTTGGGCTCTACTTGTTCTTCGTAGCGTCCCTACATTAGCAGGATTCTCCATTCCTGTCCACTGAGCCCGCCCTGCAGGGTCGGGGGCCCCCGGTAAAGTGGAGCCTTTGTTTGAACATATATATATATATATATATATATATATATATATTAATAATTTTGTTAAAGGGTTTATTACTAGAGCTGTTAAATTAGGTTGCTGATAATAGGTGCATTTTTAGTCTTGGGTGGAAATTGACCGTGTTTGCCTTTCTTGCGATGGCAAATGGAAGTGACTATATGGTGTTGAATGGAGGGGGCAATGTAAGATCTAGAACATGTGTGATTAAATACTTTGACAATAAAGATACATTTCCGCATCTCTCTTAGTGGATTTTACTTTTTTTTTTTATAAAGCAAATTAGAGAGCATTCAATGGACACATAAAAATACATTGCAGCTTTCTTGAGTAGGTGGTCTACGAGAAATATTGATACAAGATATTTGTGCTATTTTCACTCTTCCCAATTAGAGCTAAACATTCTGAAAAACTGCTGGATATTTAAATGACACATTTATTCATAATTTCGAGGTCAGCCTCCGGCCTTGGTGGCAGCTGAAGAAACTAATGATTTAGTGCTGCTTTGACCTTTGACTTGCCATGCTGTTGTTTAAATCTGACCCAGTGCTCAGATTTGTTTTCCAATAGTGCTGGTCATTTGGCTTTTATCCTTTTCCAGATGTGGCTCCTCTCCTCGGTGTGCTTGGAAATTGAGGGGGTACATGAAAACGTAAGGATGGTCCAGCTCATTGATGAAGGTTTAATTTCACTTGTGCTAGATGCCAGTTTGTGCATTATTCGGTTATTTTAATTAATGCACAGAAAGAGTAAGGCTGATGGAGTATCCCCTCCCCCCATGTTTTTTTTAGGAGAGATTATACAAACATGAACTGCAGTTGTTACTAGGGTGCGTTTTTTCATCTTTGTTCTTTTAAATCTATTCTTTATTCATTTCACTTGGGAGGTTGAACCTGAACCAATCTTACTTTATCTAATCTTCAGTGTTGTTAAGTTTCCTTTAATAATGTGTGTTTGCATCAAGAAAGTGACTACCCTAATAATAAGAGGATTTCTATTATCTGAATAATCTGACGAATGCAGCAAAGTACTGTGTGAACGAATGCCTCCATAAAAAAAAAAAAGACTTTGTAAAAATGGTTAAGAGAAGCGTTTCTAATTTATCCGCACAGAATTTAGCGATGTACACGTTAATTAAAGTGTACTGAATATCACTTACATTTTTAACATAAATCTGTAAAAGTAATTAGTGTTAAGAAATATGATTTTTCTTTTTGCAGTGAAGATTGTAAGTTGGGAAGAAGAATAGCTTTGTTGCTGAAGATGGTGGGCTCTGCCTGAATCTCCAGCCCCTATCTCAGTTTATGCTGACATAACCCTGTCATTTTGGAGGAATCTGCCCATTATCTGCAGATTATCAGATACTGATTACCACAAGCTGCTAAATGCTGCAGGATACCTGGACATTCAGAGACTTCTCACGGCCTAACATCATGGCTAAGGCATAGCACAGAAACAATCCTTTCTCAAATCTAGGGTGCCTTCCTCCGGGCAGCACAGGAGGTAGAAGCATATATTTTAGTACTCTGAGGTGTCAGCATACCTTTCAGCACAGTTGACCACAAAATCCTAATCCACCATTTCTCAGAGGAAGTAAGGGTGTATAACTCATCCCTTCTCTCGTTTACATCCTTAACATAATCGTTTGCACAAGCATAATGTGAGTCAATTAAGATTTTTGGTCTTGGAAGCTGTTCCTGTGAAGGAAGGCGTGGATAACAGAAAGAAATTGTTACAGCGTGAACTGTACTGGATAAAAAAATTGGACGCTTGTTACCCGAAGGGTCTTAATGATCGCTTAGAATTTAGTTGCTACCTGTAAAGTGATCATACTTTCGTTTATTATTGTTACTTATTATTATTGTGCTAATGATGAACAAATGATCCAGAAACAATGACCCCCAGTTATTGACAAATCTTTTTACACCTATGTTTGTGTTACCCTGTCACACTAGGAATGATTCTAGTACATATATATTTATTTCACCCATTGTGCACTTTTTGTTTTCCACCCAAGCATTTTTTCACTCGCGTTTATATGCCTATAGTCATCACTACAACATAGCCACCAACTCCGTAGACTGTAGAATTGGTTTCCCATTCAAACATGGTGTTGGCCCACTGTGTTTAACTTCCGCTTCCAGGGGGCGCTAGTCTGTGGATGCTTGGACCGGGACGCGGTCAACTACTAAGCTTTTGAGTTTTCGTGTTTATTATTCGGTAAGAATTTCACTTGGATCTAGCTAGCGACACCATCACACCAATTTTTGTAAGACCGTTTACTGATTTTAATTTCATTGTATCACCTAGAGTTCGGAGTGATATGGACTATTAATGCAGAATGCACCTGACTCGTTGCATACAATAAAGAACCACTCAATGCTTTGCGTAAGTTCTCACCGCATGCTCAAGCACTGCCTTTTATAGTTTAAGGGTATCACTACTTGGTTTATGTATCACACTATTAGTACACTCGTCGCGTTTTAAAACTCACAGTTGGCTCCACTTCTATAAGTTGTGTACATCACCGTCCCTTTTAAGTTATGTTCACGTTTTACCGCTGCACTTTTTAACAGCACGATTGAGTGTCTCACTCGTTTTGTCCGTGATAGGCACATAACGCGCTGGATTTACTATCTCTTTATTCGGTCTCATTTAGTATAATGACGTTAATGTCGATTAATGCACCCTGGTCCATTGGAAAGACTTATTAACATGCCGTGAACTGCACCCTTGTGAAAATTTAGAAACCTTTCATATGTGCGTATATCATTTATTGAGATTGTTGGAGGCAATGATCCCCTTGAATTTCAGTATTATTCGTCTCCCTTTGGTCAGAGGGAGACACCCATTAGCACCCAACCGTGATATACAAGTTTACTTACTACCATTGGATCATTCAGAATAAAGAGTGTGCCGCACAGATCCATTGATCGTATTGAGAGACATGACATGTTTGCATAAGTCAGCCCGTCAGCTGCGAAGAAAAAAAAATAGTGTGGGGGTGAAACAGGCGATTACAGAAACTGCACCGAAGTACAGGTAATGAAGAGCATATCAATAGCACTCAAATGGAGCTCATGAGTGACAGATAAGTGGACGGGCATATGTAGTGTAAATGTCTGCAGGATTAGGTAGAAGCAAATGCAGTAAGTGGGTTTTACCTTGCCAGTTGCAGAACACTCCTTGAGAGCTATCTCTTTTAAGGAACAATCCTAAACTGATTTCTTATGAAAGTTACAAAGTGGCAAATTGTACGATTTCAGGCAGAAAAGGCTTTTAAGTCTGCTCTCTAGAAGGTTGTCAAGATATCGCTACTCTAGAAGGGGCAGTTCTGGGTTTTCTTGAAAGAAGTCTTGCTCAAAGTTGTAAGCTCAAGGAACTCCCAAAGCAGAGATCTGTACTCTTGTGGCTTTGCCTCCATATTGGCAATTAAAAAAACACTTTTTCCTATATATATCTTTCTTTGTAAAATAAAAATGTTCATAGTTTGTCTACTTGTACTGTTACTTGAAGAGCATTACAATAAAAAAAATAAAAATAAAAATAAACGAATTGATGACCCATTTGCCTCCCGTGATACTCTTTATGTGGAAAAAGTCAAAGAACTGATACCTACAGTTATAAGTGACCTTTGGGAAATTAGGGAATAGAGACCATATAACTGTGCTCTTCCTTCTTAGAAATGGTCATGTATTATTTATCTTGGGATGCCGATAACCTCATGTTAACTAGCATATAGATTTTTCCCAATTCTCATGGGGCGATGGATCCAAGCTGAGACTGGTTAGATTGCTTGAGGTAGCACATGCAAGGTTTGGTTCCAATCCAGGCTTCAATACTTGATCATACAATGTGTGATGTTTACCACATCCCTTCTTCTCACTGTAGCTGAAAGGGTTTGTGTAATGTAAAAAAATGAAATGCATAGTGTGGGGTGTCCCTGGGTTTCATCTTGTCGGTCATTTTATTTATCGGGCATAACATTCTCTTTGAGACATGATGATGGACATGGGCCTCTCCATTCTCCAATATGTTAATAACTACAAACTCTACAGAGGAAGGTGTCATCTGTCAGACATGCACTGACTGTAGAACTGTCTAATCTACGACTGAAGATCTCTGTTCACTTTAAAATTATATGCAGCCAAGGATATGATTTTATTTACTCCGATTCAGACAGTGCTTAAATTTGCTTTAAAAAAATAAAAAGTTGCCCAATTTGATATTACAGCATGCCTTTTTTTTTTTACATCCACCCTTCAATTACGGTCTCTTTATCTAAAATGTAAATTATTTATAATGTAGTCATTCGATTATATTAGTCCTAATTACCTCCCCTACTGATGTATGTGACAATACTCAGCCTGTTGATCAAACGTTACTGGACATCTCCTTGCTCATAGAATTATTATTTTTTTTTAAACAAAAATATGCGTTTGAAAGTCGTAGAAGATTTGACAAATTGAGTGGGCTGTTGAAATTGTGTAATGTCCAGGCGGCTTACTGGCAAAGAATGAGCACAACAGTGTCTTTATTTTTTCTTTTCTTTTTTAACTATATTTAGCTCTTATATATACCTCTTTACCAGTGTTGTCAATAGACCCATTATGTGCAAAACCAACACTTTAGAGGAGGTTTTGGGTCAGCTTTTTGCTTATTGGTTGACTCATTTTTAGGTCGAGGACTACCGGTCTGCCGAAGGCAGAACCGGAAGTCGGAGATTTAATGTTTCTGAGAGTGGCTCCTTAGCCCGCCTCTCTTTTTGCCTCTCCTCCATTGGCTGGCTTCCTAAACGGAGGCCAGCCATTGGAGGAGAGCACCGTCCCTCCAAATAGGCTCCGTCTTTTTCAGATTCGGGGGCGTGTTTCTTGCTGTTCTTTCCACTTTTTAGCAACACCCTTTTTTAGGCGTGTTTTTCTCTCCTCCTGCCAATGGCAAGAGGAGAGAAAAAGAAACACGCCCCCGAATCTGAAACCGCCGCTGCGTTTCTCCGAGGCATTTCTGCTTTGCCTCGGAGAAAGGCAGTGGTGTGCTTGCCTTTTGCTCTGCCTTGTTCCTGTGGTCCCAGCGTGTCCAGCGTTCCCAGCGTGTATAGATCATCTCGGGGGCGCCCGAGGGCTTCAGAGCGCGTCTCCCGGAGAGCGAAAACAGTCCCAAGTGCCATCTTCCTTCAGACCCCGCAGGGTAGCAGGAAGGCCTACAGAGTTGCGCCCCGGCAGTCGCTGCAGCCACCACCAGAGTCCCCTCCTTCTACGCGCCGCGTCATCACCAGGGAGCGCGACAATGAGGCCAGGCCGGATCGGCTCCCACTCTCACCCTTTGACGTGTTACAGACCCTCTAGATGTCAAAATCCGGGGGGCAGAAAGGTCTCAGCCCGGAGGGATGCAAAAGCAGATAGGAGATCAGGGGGGACCTCCACCACCCGTCCGCCGCCCGCACCTGCTCCTCGTAGCTCCAGATCACCCAGCGGGCCAGAACGCCAGGAACGGATCACGCGTCACTCCGGTCCTCCGCGAGCGAGAGGGGCACACCTCCCCATCATCGAGGCACTCACCGGAGGCAGGATCAAAGGCAGGTTCCTCTGGAAGGCGCCTCGCAGCTCTGTTACTATCGGCGTTTGGGCAGCGGAGATGGCATTCTCGTGTCCCCTGGGTCGCTCTAAATCCGCAGCTACCCTCGGTTGTCTCCCGCGGAAGGAGCCCCGGGACGAGGAGGTTGAATTAGCCCACCTATGCCTTCACCAGTGTCAGGGAGCGCCCGCTGTACCTCCTCTGATAGCCGCCGCTCCTCCGCCTCCGCTCTAGGCTCGCGCGCCTCGCTGTCGGCAGGGAGTACCCGCCATACCTCCTTTGGTAGCCGCCGCGCCTCCGCTATAGGCCTTCGTGCCTCACTGTCAGCAGGAAGCGGGTCGATCAAGCCGGGCAAGGCGCCATCTTGTTGAAAGGCCCGCTGCACACCACGGCTTAATATGCAAATTTCGGAGCACCAGCTCAAATCTGTGGGTCTCGCCGCTCACCATCAGTCCCCAGGAGTGTCCGACACAGGTAGGAGTGGATGGCATTCGTCAACTAGCCCCCAAATGTGGCTTTGAAACAGACCTATACTGAACATGGTCATGTCTTGTGGGTAGCACCGCTGCTCCTCTCCGAGAATGCCACACCGCAACCTGGTTACAAAACACGCATGGATTTTCTAAAACAAGACTTATCCCCGCATTAGTCTGTATTTGAACATGCATATGGTAATAGCGTCACTATCTGATTTGTACATTGGCTCAATGTTTTCCATCTAAACCGACTTTTGCACTATACTACACTCTCTCTCCCTAACTCTCTACCTCACTCTCTAACTCACTACTCAACTCTCTCTTTCTCACAGCAACACAATATCACTACCACAATAACTATCTCTCACTCTAACACACTACTTAAAAACTTCACTCTCTCTCTATCTCACTACCTCACTCTATCACTACATCACTATCTATTTCTATCTCACTCTCACTACCTCACTATATCACAACACACTCTCTCAAAACTTCACTACACCACTCTCTCACTACCTCGAAAATTCACTCTCTTTCTAACTCACCAATTCACTCTATCTCACTACCTCACTCTCTCTCTCTCAAATACACTAAGTCACTTACACTCACTCTTTCACTACATCACTCTGTTTCTATCTTAATACCTCACAACATCCCTCACTACCTCACTCTCTCTTTCACTACCTCAATCTTTCGCTATCTCACATCACCACTCACTGTTTCTATCTCACTACGTCAGAAAATAACACTCTTTCACTACCTCACTCTCTATCTACCTCTCTCTCACTACCTCACTCTCTCTTTCAATACCTCACTCTCTCTCTGCTAATGCAATAGGTATCACATATGCAAAAAAAAAACTAATGCCAATAGAAATGACAATGCCATTTATTTAGGGATACAAAAATGATAAAAAAATAATGAGCAATACCAATAGCTCTACCTATAATATTGCCGAGACCATTGCATTGTAAATGCTTTTTTTTTTTTTTTTTTGGTTCAACTCATTTACTTTTTATTCAATGGCGTTCCTTCCTCTTGCGTTCTTCCCTGTCCTGGAGCATAGCCTCTTGACCACTCTTTTGTTTGGAGGGCTTCTATCCTTCCAGCGCTGACATCAGTGTGCTAATTTACATTTTTCATGTGGCTTTCCAAAGTTCTCTTGCTCTCCCCCATGTACTGCTTTCCCCCCTCGCTCCCGTATGCGCTTTTCATGTTATTTACCACGTATACCTTTACCAAGCAGATGCCGTTACCATGCAAAGTAAGCGCATTTAGGGTAAGTGTAACTGTATTTATACAGCGCTTAATACCCCTGACGAAGCGTATGTGTGCGCTGTTGTTACCTCAAGACACAAAAGTCGTGCCCTAAGGTAACTATAACTTGCGCCCTCGCCATACACTGCTAATTATCCCACGTATTACATCAGTCATAACATCATGAGAAAACAGTGCATGGTGGGGGCGCGAGTTACAGTTACCATAGGGCACCAGTTGTAGTTTCTTGAGATAACTATAACTGGTGAATTTCTGTGGTTTTCTAGGTGCAAAATCTGAACCTAACTATAATGTCCCTGTAACCAACCTTTTGTTTTTTTAGTTAATTTCTAAGGTTTTGTTTTAGTTCTATTTTCTATTACGTCCCTGTATCCTTTGTTTTTTGTGTGTGTATATATGTATGTTACATGGCTTGGTACTATGCCTGACAGTTGCAGGAGCACTTGCAACCCAAGATTTGTAACAATGCAAGTGCTGTTACAACGCGCTGCCGTCACAATGCATACTTTTACATAGCATATGCCTTTACCACACATGCCATTACAACGCATGCCATTACAACGCAAAGGCATGCATGGTAAAGGCATATACTTTGTAAAAGTGGTTAGGGTAAGTGTGTGTGTATATATGTATGTATGTGTGTGTGTGTATAAATATATAAAATATAACCCTAAAACCCATAAATTGCCCTTTGTACCCCAATAACTATACACCCCCCAAAGTGTAAAATTACCCTTACCACCCCAATACCCAAACCCCCTAAAATACCCCTGGGCACCCCCAAACCCACCCTAAAAATACCCCTTGGCACCCCAAAACTCAAATCCACCTTGAACCCTAAAAATACCCCTACACCCCAAACCCTAAAATTACTCTGGGCACCCCAAAACCCAAACCCACCCTGAGCCGTAAAAATACCCCTATCCCCAAAACCCAAACCCACCCTGAACCCTAAAAATACCCCTGAACCCCAAAACCCCAAACAAACCCTGAACCCTAAAATTACTCTAGGCCTCCCAAAACACAAACCAACCCTGAACCCTAAAATTACCCTCTGCACCCCAAAACGCTAACCAGTCAACCCTAAAAAATGCTCTTGCACCTCAAAACCCAACCTAACCCTGAACCCTAAAAATTCCCTGGGCAACCCAAACCCACCCTAAAAGTACCCCTGCGCCCCAAAACCCATACCCCTACACCCTAAAACCCAAACCCACTCTAAACTCTATACTTACCTTATACTTGCATGTAAAATACATATGGCCTTACAACGAAATTAGTTGTAAAGGCATGCGTGGTAAAGGCCTATGCATTGTAATGCCATGCATTGTACTGGCATTGCGGAGTAATGGTAGTTGCGTTTGTATTGGCATGCGGTGTAATGGTATTCGTTGTAAAAAGTTTGTTGTAATGGCTGTTTACCGGTTGGCTGGCCACTTGGAGCGTAGCCTTAGTAAGAAGTAGGACTAAAAGCAAAGGAGGATGGTATTTCATATTTTTAAGAATATGGTTCAGTTCCCAGAAAGGGTGAGATGGGTGAAACACAGTTCAATCTCCAAAGCTTCACAAGGGCTGAATGTTTTAGAATTTCTTAGGAGAGATTAACTCTCCCCGATTCCCAAAACCCTCCTAAAATGCACTGGTTCTATTACTTACCAGTAATGGCATTACTCCTAGTCCTTCTTCCTCGCCTTCATTCTGAACAAATGAGGCTTCCTTGCCTCCAGTTCGACACCAGCACACTACTCCTCCCAGAGAGCCTGGGAACCTGGGTCTAAAGAAACCGCTTCTGGATGCTAAAGAGCTGCTAGCGGTACATACTGACATCCACTGATTTGACCATCGTGAACACATGATATGTGCCCATGCTGAGCGAGATTAAAGCAGGGACCCTACTGGCATGGCTCACCAACCCACGTCCAGGAGCTTGTTAATCCTAGAGGGAGAATCTGAGCTAGATGAGCGTCTCTATGCTCAGAACATAAATAGTAGATTCCAGGAGTACTATACACCCCCCGACCAATATTGCCTCTCCCCCCTCCGATAATGGGTGATTTCTAGGTCCAGGTGGTACTGCTGATGCTTATGCAGAACGGGACGGGTAAATTAGGAGGTCCTATCATGCTTCAGGATGTGCAAATTTCAATCAAGGCCATGGAGTGAGGCAAAGTCACTAGGGCATATGGCCTACCAGTAGAGTTGTATGCAACGTATGCTGAGGAACTCGTGCCTAAGTTGGTCGCCCTTTATGCTGCAGTCCAAGAAGTGGGCTGCTTAACTGACTTCACCAGCGAGGCTTTAGTGGTCTGATTACTAAAACCAGGCCACCTCCCCTCATGGTGTTAGGGCAAACTGCCCTTTATGCATGCTTAACATGGACTATAAAATTATTTACCGGCTATTGCCCACTTGCCTTAAATTCCCAAGTTGTTCCATGCTGACCAAGCTGGGTTCATTCCGGGGTATAACACAGCAATCAATATTTGCAAGTTCCTTTCGAACCTTAAAGCGGAGGTCCTAGACAAACAGCAATTGTGGCAATTACATTTGAAAAAGCCTTGGCTAGCCTATACTGGGATTTTCTATATCGGATGACGTCAAAAACTGGTATAGGACTCTGGTTCGTGCAGTGGACTAGGTTTCTTTTTTGGCGCATACTACACGAGTTCCAACTGGTAAACCTATTGCTGTCTCCTATGTTGTAGGACAAGAATCTAGACCGGGATGCCCACTTCCCCTGTTAGTGTTTGCCATTGCAGTTGAACCATTTGCTAGCAGAGCACGCTCTGGCGCGTCGTATCAGGGGTTAGAATTGCAGGGCATCTCGCACCACACCGCCTTATATGCGGACGATCTGCTCTTGTTTCTGCACGATGTGGACGAGGACCTACCGGGTGCTGTAGCACTCTTGGAGCATTTTGGAAGCGCACCGGGCCAGTGCACTAATTAAACCGAAATCTCATCTGTTCCCACTCTGTAGTGACGTGCCCCAACCTTGAGATCCGTGAGGACTTCCTGGGAAGGGGCCTGACTGAAATACTCAGGGGTCAGGATTTACCGCGACCCCTATGATCTCCTGGAAGGTAACATTGTTATAGCCCTCAGAGCGCTCCAAATTAGTGTAGACTTCTGGAAGTCCTTCTCGCTATCCATAGCGGAGAGAATCACTGTGGCAAAAAATGGTAGCACTTCCCCAGCTACTGTACTTCTTTTCCACACTGCCTACTGTTATTTCCAGTCTGATATTCCCGAACTTGGATTCTTTGATGATTGAACTTATTGGAGGAATGGGCAGACGCAGGGTGGCACAGGCCAAGCTGCAGTGCCCGACAACAGAGGGGGGGGACTAGTGGCGCCGGATCTCGAGACCTATATTTGTGGTTTCAGCTCCATTGGATCTACTCCTAGATGGGGTGGGGTGGGGTGTGGTGGGAGGGTGGCAACAACTTGTTACCGAACCTTTATACTTTAGATTTCTGAATTCCAAGTGGACACTTTGAAAGGGTCTTACGGACATGCAGGTTATTTGACACTGCTGGCGGCATTACCTCTAGCATACCTGTGTGCGCATAACGTTCACCGGATCTTCCACTGTGGAGTCGGAATAGGAGGCTCTGGGTTGGGCACTAAGGGCTTTGGCAGAATAGCCTGCATACGGGGTGACCCAAATAGGTGACCTCTACAGAGTTGGGAAGCTTATGGCGTTTGACCGATCAACCACTGTTGAAATGCTGAGGGGGTAAATTCCCATTACACCAGGCGGTGGTTGCGACGCTGCACGACCACTGGAGGGCTGGTGTGGCTGAACCCCTCCTCAGAAATGCTGCCAAGTTCTGTGCATCACACCTGGCCGTCTCAGGGTGATTACATATCTGTATCCGGCCTTGTGGATTTATATCCTTACGCTATTTGTGGAGCTGCGTGCGAAATGGGAAGGGGATATCTCGCTCCAAGTCACTGAGGCGGAATGGACCACGATACTTGCCAACTCATAAACAGTGTCTTGGAAAGCTGGATTTAAATAAATTTTTGCTTAGGGCATATATCCCCTCAGGCAAAATGACTCAGATTTTCTGAGTGTCCGAGGTGTCCCGCCCCAGATACGGAAAGCATGATGCTGAAATGCTCCACATGGTGTGGTCTTGCCCCACGTTGGTTGATTTTTAGGTCTCGCCTACGCAGCGCGCATGCGCTGCATAGGAGGAGACCTTTAGGAATAGATGAGCTTTTTCTGCCAAAAACGTGCACGCTTTACATTGCTTTCAATAGCAACGCGTGCACGTTTGGCGATTCCCTTGCGGGAGCGAGTTTTGAAACCATCTGTTTGTAATTAACTTTCAAACGGATGGTGCCCCTGCTCTCTCCCGCAAGGGAAACGCTGTGTGTGCTCTCGGCCGCACTCCCCCCCCCCCCCCCCCCCCCCCCCACCCCTCCCACTTGTTCAAATTGATTTTGCCTCACTGACCCTTTCAGTTATCCGGAAAAGTATGCTAGATTCGTACAATCAGGAAAGATACAATGGAACATTTCCAGTCAGCGAAACAGAATTTTTTTGGCATGGGAAAAACATTTTTTTGCCTTGACGACCACATTAGAAAATACATTGGAATATCAATGGAAAAGGAATTACTTCTTCACATAAACACAGCAACAACCGCATTGAACCTTTTCATAACTCACACCTTTGTTGGAACTTTAGCTCGTCACTTTAAATGGTATTATAACTAGTCATCTCAATATCATACGCTTTATCGAACGTTGAAGGATAAACGAACTATTCAGCTCGGCGGATTCCACCCTGCTATATATGTTATACAAACCGGTCCACCAGTTGTACAGGCGAATTAGCTGTCATCACAGCTGCGGGCTTCAGACCTACTTACTTTACGCAAGCTCCTCCTCACGCAAAACAATTCGAAATCTGCTCCTAAACTACATAATATGTATTATACGAAATGTTTAAAATTGCGATCAGACTGGAACAATGTAGAGGGGCTGGGGCATAATAAATAACGCAAGGAGGCAGAACATAGTGATTGGGCAAGAAAACTTCCACAAACTAATCTCCGAGTTACTTTTCCCTTAAAATAATCCCGACATGTAAAATTCGAAATCTATTATACAAGTTTGGGAGGCAGAAAGGAATTGTGAGGAATGTAAGTGTATTACAGTCCAAGTAATTTAATCGGGTAGTTGCCTTTATTTGCTTACTTGAATGCTCAGACGTTTTCGATGTTACGTTGTCCAATTTAAAAGGATGTTTTGCCCAGTATATTTCTACAATTGTATCGGTTTTTAGAGAGCGGTGTTAAGCCACTATGAAAGCCGTGCCATCAGACCACCCCAACCCTACCTCCCGCCCGCCCCCTCCTCGTTGCCACTGCTTCACGACCCTTGGACACCCCGCCCCAGCGCACAGCTCCACAGGCACATTCTATTGGGTCGGGCAGATGACCGGACTACTTACCGCCCCAGTGCAGGAACATGTTTGACCCCGTGGTCACAGGCTTGGCTACTGTTGTGTTCCCTCCGCCTGTCATCCTTGTGTGATCGAGGAAGCATGTTCAAATTATCTGGGTAACAATCTGAAATATCTCACAGCACCCAGCATAAACAAGCACCTAGAGGTCATTCTGTTTGCATTGCTGATAACTGAGCACCTCTCACCACTACCGATTTCTTACAGGTTCCTAGCGGCCTTTCAGATTGCCTATCATTCAGTTCTTCTGCCTGGTAAACGCGTCTCTACCTATCACCAACACACAATTCACACCTGTCCGTAGAGGACATTCAGTTTCAGGGCTAATTAATCGGTGCCTCTTGTAGCACACGTTTCACACGAGCACCAAGAGGCCTTTTGTTATGCAGTGCTAATAATTCAGTACTTCACACCAGCACCCTATTCATACAGGCGCCTTGAGGCCATTCCATATGCAGTGTTATCAGCAAAACAAGCTGAATGACCTCTAGGCGCTTGCTTGAGCTGGGTGCTTTGAGAAGCTCGGAGTTATTGACGCTGCAACCTGAACGGCCACTAGGAGCTTGTGTTAAATGGACGATGTTGAGAGGTACTGTATTATTAGCGCTGCAACCCTCTAGGCACTTGCATGAACTGGATAGTGTGAAAAGTGTTGTGTTCTGCAAACTGAAGCCTTCCACCGATTGGAAACTCTACCCACTGGGGTGCAGAGCACCTGCTCAGGGGAAGATTAATGTTCAAATTCCTCCCCCATCCGTTCATTGGTTTCGTTGCTGGGGATGTAAGGCTTCTGTGACACGACAAGAGCCATAAATAAATAAATACATAATAAATGAACAATCCCCTTTGGTGGTCGTTTTTTCCTGCTAGGCTGAACGTGCGTTGAAAAGGAAAATTGATATAAAATATGGCCACAGCGCCCAATTCAAATAAAAAGTCTTAAATCCCAATATAATCTACTAATACCGCTAAAAAATGGAAAGTAACAATATTTTTTGATTCACAAGTGACAGACCGTATTCTACAAATGTGTAGGTGTGGGCGTAGCTTACATATAGAACAACGCTTTTTTTTCCTTTTTCCTTCCCCATCATAACTTTCTAAACCTGCATTGTCATAGCCAATAGGTCTCGCCTTTGGGACCTTATAAGTGTTTGGTTATCCAGCACAATATCTTTGGTGCAACAACATCAACTGTTGCATGGCATAACACTTATAATGTCCTAAAGGCAAGACCTATTGGCTATGCCAATGCTTGTTTGGAAAGTTTATGATGGGGAAGGAAATATTGACTTTGGATGGTAATGAAAAAGAGGACTGGAATGTATCAGTGAGACTGCCCAACGGCTGATCCCCTGCACTCAAATGGCCTGCTTGCTGAGGGAGGGTGTTCCCCATCTCAATTAACGTAAAATCACGACTACATTTGTGGACTTGGCCCTAATCCTTGTGAATTAGGAAATTACCGTGCACTCGAAGAACACTAGGAGCCGTAGGTTGGTCAGGTAGAGGGATCATCTCATCCAGTGGGCGGGATACGAAAGTGCAGTAGGTCAGGAGGGGATGTGGTTCGATTGAGGCCCGGGTGTGGGACCACCTAGTAGATTGTCTCAAAGAGCCTGTATTAGAAATCCCTGATCCTACCCCACTACCTGCGGACGAACTAGAGGAGGAGCAGTAGACTTAGACACTCCCGATTCTCAGACACCGTGGGTTGTGGGGAGCTTTGTATATGTGGGTACACTAGGTGACCACTGGGTATAAATGGCATATTCTGTTTTACGGAACACCTAGGGCAGAAGCAAGGGTTGGGAGGGAGTCAGTCAATTGCAGGTATATGAGAAATGATGTACAGCGAATACTACTATGCATGTTATAACATTGTGCCCTGAAATAATATGTTTGTAATGTTACAAACTAAAATACCATTCTTAAAAAAAAAATTTAAAAAACTAAAACTGGGGGTTCTGGTTAAGTGTTCACAAATTAACGAGTATATCTTGTACATGCACCTCCTATTTGCTTCTTGTTTTACATCTGGAATGTCTTGCCGCAGGGCGATTGTGGATCCGGCTACATAATTGGATGATAATCCATACGCAGAAGCAGATCCAGCAGTTGGCCTTCTCCTTCCTCTCTTCTAAAGCCTTCCTCTCTTCTAAAGCCTGGCATGAGCTGCCCCTACACATCAAAGCCTCCTCCTCCGTTCTTGAATTCCAGAAGAAACTGAAGACTTTGCTCCTTACCTAGCCCTGACCCTGGCTCTACCCATACAGCTCTTGCGTCTGCGCCCTGATACCCTCCTGGTGATTTGGGGTCTTCACAAATACACATAACATAAGGACACATTTGTAAGATATCTCGTCAGTCCTCCCAGGGCAGGAGAGAACTATCCCTTGTCTCTTTTTTCTTTTTCACTTCTAGCCTTGCATATATAAAGGGGAATGTGAAAATATGAATGCCAAAATGTAAAGATAAAACTAGGAGTTTAGGATATTTCTAAAGCTTACGTGGCAGCATGACACTCGGACCCAGGCTGGATGAGGGACAAACCTTGGCCTCACTTTCCTGCAAGTGCATCTGTAGCTAAAGAACTCCTCTGTTAAACAATAATTCAGTAGCCACCCATCTATGCAGGCAGTGACAACATTGTGTCTAGGCTTCAACGTAACTGATCTCAACCATACATATACATGAATCTGTCTGCAAATGCATGTTATCATTGGTCTGTTGTCAGCGATCATTAAATATACATATCCTTCGGCACATGTACAAGAAAATCACAATAAAGAATTGTGCCACTTAATACATACAAATGAAGTTGTCCTTGATCGAGTGTATTTAATACTAGAGCATGTCATTGTCGCACAGATTCTGACTGTTCGATATAAAGTCTATTTGTTAAATCCCACAATTGTTTTTTTGCATCTTGGGCTTTCAAACCACATTATCGGCAGAGTCCTATTTAAACATGTCAGTTAAGGTTGCACAAGTAAAATCGAATTACTTTGACTTTTATTGCGAGTTACCATAATTTTGATCATGGTCATGGCTATGTGTAATCAGTGGAATGGGCCAACCCGATATTCCAGGGAGGTAAAATATACGTCTGTATAATATACTTATGTATTCAGGAACAAGGGGAAAAAACGTATAGAGGAATCACAGCAGAATATTCAAGAGTGCTTAAGGAGTTGGTGAAATAAATCCACTCTGTTAATTATTCCAAACAACAAGAAACGGAGCACCCTGGACCATGATAATAGATTATAGCAGAGCATTTTTTAGTAGATGTTAGTAGACTAATCTTATTAGTACTGGGTACTACAAAAGGTGAGCGTGTAACTGTGCAGTTCTCAGATTATAAAAACATGTATTGAAAGTACAGAAAGTGGTCAGCACACTTTAAAAGAAAAGTTTGAACCCTCAGGGATTTATATGCATACATTGACAAGGGATCCGGGGACTTAGTTGTAAGGAGTCCCTTGCCCTAAACTCAAGACAGGCCACGCTTTGTTATTTGCAGTCATTTTGATTATTGGGTGTTCTCAATACAGGGGTTTTCATCAGAACAAAAGGTTTATGGATTGTCAGCAGGTGACCATACAGCTGCCTAGCAAGCGAGTGGTGCAAGACGTCACCGATATACAGTGTCGAGTAACTCTATAACGCTTTTGGAGATCAGCATTCCTGATATCAATTCTCCAAGGGTGATTCTAAACTACTGTGCAAGGCAGCGCTGACGTCCTGTTTTCTCCTAGTTTTTATTGCAGCACGGCATTGCCTGGCTGGAAACGTGATGCACATGTAACCTTTGTCGGGCTTGAAAGCATGAACTAAGCCAGAGTATTGCAGTACAGTAAGGTGTATTGTAAACTGCACCGCTACCAGGAAGGAAGGTGAGTTCTAAAATGCACCATTACTTGGCTGAAAAATATATTCTGGCATGGCTGGAAATGTTGTAAACTAGTCCAGTGCTTGGACAGTCACGTGATAAATAAATTCATGGTAATGTGGGCCGCATTACACTATAAACGATTGCCAGAAGGAAGACTCCTGTAAACCAGACCGTTGCTTTCATGCAAGAATGTTGTAATGTTATAAAGTAGAACGTGGCTGGAAGGTGTGTTCTGAAATTGCCTACTGCTGGGTTGGAATTTATAGAAGTAAATCGACTGGTGTGGTCTGGTGATTAAGCGCTGACTATTTCCTCTTCATTAAAGTGTGGTATTCTGGGTACATCATCGTTTCTGTCGCCATAAGAGCCTTTATAAACTGACCAATATGCCTTTTAAAGTGGTTGGCTACAAGTATTAGTTGTATTTTATTTATTGTAGCTCATAGAAGTACTAAGTATTGCTTGCCTCCGAAGTCGTGCTGTTCTCTTGTGCAAAATACAATTGTATTTTTATATTGCGCCTGATCTTTGTGGACTGATTTAAATAGCATCCTTCGAGCCTTGCACCTTGTTTTCATTTTGGGCCAATGAAGTGCACTGACTGATAAAAAGATGCTGCTGGCATCCCATCGTTCGGGTGAATAATTCCGACGGCTGTGAATAGTACTTGGTTACTTCCAAGCACATTATGACTTTGACTAAGGGCGGAGGCTAGCGTTATATCTCACGTGTCGTGCTTCCAGAGTTGGCAACACTGCACGTGCCCATGAGAGTTCTTGTACCCCTCAGGACAGGTACACCTGTACCTTGTGCCTTTGAGGGGGTAAGGCTCCTAGACCACACCTCCTCCTGCCAACCTTGCTGGGGGGAAGGGGGTGGCGTGTTAGAATACATGTCCGTTGGCATATATGTGCACCTGTTATCAGAGCTCTGGGTGCTTCAGTTGTGAAATCTAGAAGAATGGGCGTGAGTGGAAAACCCACATCTGTGCTGTTACAAATATATATAAATAAAAAACATAAAAAATAGAAAATGAATCCTAAACTCCGCTGGAAACTTCTGTATCCTGCGTAGTGTTTTGGTTACTTTTTTCGAGCACATTTTTTTTCTGCTGAAGGGAATTAGTTTAGTCTGTGGTATTTTGGGTAGACTGTTGGGTTCACTGGTATTACGTTCTGCACAATGGTGTTAATGAGGTCGGAGATCAAGGAAATCTTTACCCATGCTTCTCCTGTTGTTTTTGCCCTCTCTATCCTTTCTATTTTGATTGTGTATCATTGCAGCAGAAGCAAGCTTTATACAAGGCACCACCACCAACTGAATTGTGTTGCCGCTTGTGGGTGTTATTTCCTTCACCACGGCGTTCAGTAGGGGTGGCTCAGACGTTCATCTTTCTGAAGTTGATAAAACTGCCATTAAAGCTACACGGATCTTTGCTGTGTGCCAATCGTACTGTGCCATCTTTCTGGTTTAATAAATACACATGGATTTATTTTACGCAGGTAAGCAATTTTGTAACGCTTTATTAACTATTCTAAATAGAAAGCTGCCCGCAGTGGGTCCAAGTAGACCAGTATTCTGATGCCGGCTTCTCGCAAGTTCACCCTGCTTGATTTTTAGGCAAGACCCTTCTTCTACCTTTGCGTCTATTCTCTTATTTGGCCAAAAAGAGGTAGCGCTTAGAAACAGCCTCATCACGCCTGTTTTCCGTACATCACCTTACTATGTAATCTTTTGTTGGTGTTTTGAGCTGACAGCAGTTGACCGGATTTGTTGTGGACATGGATCAATGTGGAAAGGATAGTCTCCGCTAGTTGAGTGCTGCTTTTGTGAAGGTCTTGGGTGATTGATTGCTGTGAAGACCCATGACTGAACAGCTTTACAACCCACCCAAGCTTCCCTCCTCGCTGCCTCTCTTTTTTTTTTTTTAAACAGATGGAAAGAGAGAAAAGGGCAAGCAGGGGACACCCAGGAGTTCCTGCTGTTGTGAGGCAGTGTTTATTGGTGGCTCCAGGACTTATTCCTGCAGCAATTTGGTTTATGGTCCAGGCATCTTCTGCTTGGGTGCTCTGGTTTTAACAAGAAAGTTGGTGGAAGAAGTTAATATTTCTAACGGGAAAGTGAAATGCTTTTGATTTAAGCTGATGCAGGACCCAGAGCAAGGTACTTGAACATAGTGAAAGTATTTTGCATTTGATGGCTATTTCTACCTGCAGATTCCTCGCCTCTGAATGTCCTAGGTGCTGGCCTGGATTTTGTAATTTCTGACCAATATCTTCCATGCCGGTAGGAGGGGCGGGTAGGGGGTCGCATGGCTGCGACTTGACACCAGAAATGAGGTTGTGGTGATGTTGAACCATATCTCGCCCACTTCAGAGACCTGATGTTAAGATGCATTTTTCTTTTTTCGTGCCTTTAGACATGGGTCTGGATTTTCTCAAAGCAGTGCACTAGGTACATGTAACCTCTGGAAAAGTGACGTAGGTGTGAAGTGTCCTTCCCTCAAACTCCTCTGGCATGCTGCAGAACAGATGTAACTGGATCTTAGTGTAGTAGATCATATGTAAAACTTGCAATTGGATCAATCTGAAGCAGACACGTATTTCAAAGTACATTGGGTATATTTTGCCTCTTTCCATCGTGCATCTTCAAGTGGACTTGGGTCTTTCTTCTATCTTGATCTCAGGTGGTTGTGTTTCTAGGGAAGGGTTGGGCAATATTTTTGTATATAAGCAAATCTACCTTCTGCACATGGGGTTCCCAACAGAACTATTTTCTAGTGATGCGTAGTACAGGAGACCTACACTTTGTTTACATATCTTTGAAGACTTCAAGTATCCGAAAAATTCAGTGCTTCTCATATCATAACTTGTTTTTCAGTTGATCAGAGATATAGACCTGCTTACTGTTCCTTCTTTGGACAGCCTGATCACCTCCCATCTCCTGAGCGCCCCCTTTATCTGCAGGTCTCATCTCCTACCCACCCACCTGCCTGCTTGCCTGCACATGGGTTTCTCTGGGAATGTCCTTCACCATTCAGTCACAGAGATGGCTGCTTGTCAAGATTACCCCACCACCTTTGTGAAGTCTGGTTGGAGTCCTGCCTCTTTACAGCATATTCTCATTGAGACTTCATCTTGGAGTGATCAAAGCAAGTCATTTAACTGTAATCATTTGAGAATCCAAGTAGTATTTACAAATGTTTGGAAGTGATTTCCTGCACGTGAGCAAACATCTGCACAGTTTGTGCATTAGATTTGTGGATGCTTCCCCATCCCAGAGTAGCAGTCTCAGAGTCGTGGTAGTCTTCTGAAAGTCATCAGGTATACAGATATTGTAAATGTAAGTAACTCTACCAGTGTGACCATTTTAAATAGTGGCGCCATACCTGAAAGCATACCAACAGTCTCTGTTGTAGAAACTGTTTCTGACCTGCGTGACTGTGATTCCGAGTGATATAAATCACTATTGTGTAACCAGAAAAGGTGCATTAATTCCGGGGTCACAACGTTACTCCACGCAAGGGAATCCACATAAATTTGTGATCATTGATCTTAATGACATATCACGTACCATACACTTGAATATGTATAGTAGCCTATTAATCAGGCTTTCAGAGTCTTGTATATGTAAAAGGCAATTCCTTTTCACACCAGTCACTGCATCAAGTGAAGCACCCTCACTAACAGCATTGAGGTCAGTAATCCAGCTTTGGATGGGTAGTCTGTTCAATCAGTCAAAAACTTTATTCGAAATCACAAAGTTAATCATAAACGCTATAAAATACATCCATGACAATACTTTAAAATAACCAAAATACAAGTTCAAAACAAGGTACAAAATTATTCTGTATAAAATCAAAAATTTTCAAAAAAAAAATTAAGACTGTCATCACAGCACAATCATATGATTACTGTTTACAACTGTAGTTAATAACGGCCAGCAAAAAACGTGGCATTACTGTACAAATAAAAATATTCGGTAGGCTTTGCAGCTAAATAAACACCGTGCGGCATTGTATAAGACCCAACTGTAATAACTAGGGTTTAAGGAGTTTCTGTCTCAACCCTGAGAAATGTTTACAGAAAAGTACGCTGTGCATGGTGTTCTGGGGTGAGATAGCATCACACATGCAATTCCCCAAGTCAGGTGACCAGTTGTTAGTGATAGGAAAGCTAACTAAGTGGTGGAAAATATCCAGCCGAAAGCGGGTAAGCACAAACCTGTGACGCGGATTATACACATTGACTAGATATGGTTGCATATGTAAACTAGTTAAGATCATTTGATTCCTCCGCACAGTTGGTTTGCAGATTTCAGACGCTAATCTGATTTCCTCCAATAATGAGATGCATTTCAGTTTCAAATCTTTCCTATGCACATTGACCAGGCTCTCTGGGAGATTGAAATATTCAGGGTGGCCGAGGTCTGTCAGAAAGTTGTGCACATATTTGAGCCACGGGATGTTAAGGGCATTTGAGAAATTTTGGCAATCAGCAGTTATGGCTCGATTTAGAGTTGTGTGTTCAGATGACCATATTTTGTGCCATAATAGCACTGGCTGGATCCTAATCAAGTCTGCTATGTAGGGGGCACCTAGTTCAGAATGACACACGTAGGTTGGGCTACTTTTCGGGAGAGCAAGGAGAGACCTGAGAAAGACGTTTTGTTCAAGTTGTAATATATCAATCTTTCCATGCCCCCATAGCTCAGCCCCGTACATGGCAGTGGATCTACACTTTGCATTATAAATTGTCATCATCTCCTTAGGATGTTTAAAGCCAAGCTGTCTGGCAAAACTTAACAGGGCCATTGTTGTTTTCATGAAATGGAGTCGCCTTGATTTAATCGCCCCATGCCAATACCCTGATTGATTGAAGACAATGCCCGGATATGAACATGACTCTGTGAACTGAATTGTGGAACCCTCAATAACGATGTCACGGCAGCGAGTGACTTTCTTCCCGATCTTCATGGCGAAGGTTTTGCCTACATTGATTTTTAGCCCAAGGATTCGCATGAACTGAGCGAACTCGTCCACCAGACGCTGCAGGGCAATGGGAGTACGGGCCATTAACACTGCATCGTCGGCATAAAATAATTCTGGTATAGGTCGGTGTACCACCTGTGGTAGGTCAGCACATTTGCTTGCCAGTATGTCGCCTACGCTGTTAATATAGTGATTAAATAAGAAGGGGGCCATTACACATCCCTTGCTTACCCCTCTTCCTATTTTGAAGGGCTCAGTACAAATACCGTTGAGGCCATAACGTACTCTGCCTCTGCCTTGGGCATACAAATCCCTAAGGAAGTTCACAATGGTGCAATCCACGCCCATATTGGCCATGATTGCCCATAACTTATCGTGAACTACCAAATCAAAAGCAGAAGATAAATCTACAAAAACTAAAAACAGATTGCCACCTTTCATGTGCATGTATTTGCCAATTAATAGACCTAAATTAATAGCCTGCTCTACAGTTCCCAGCCCTAAACTGATACTGTAGGTCAGAGAGAATATTATTTGTTTCAGCCCAATCCTGAAGTAGTCCTAAAAGCATGCGACCAGCCACCTTAACCATTCAGTCCAAAAGGGAGATGGGCCTGTATTGCGCTGGGTTGTTGCGTTCTCCCTCCTTGAATATGGGGACAATAAGCGACTCGGGCCAGGTGTATAAAAATTCCTGGTCTTGGCAGTCTTTAAAAAGCAAAGTAAGGAGTGGGCCCCAGAGCGCAATATTAAGTTTAAACAGATCAATAGGGATCCCGTCAGGCCCTGGGGCTTTACCCCCCTTACTGTCTTTCAGTGCCAGGACAACTTCGTCCAAGGAAAACTCTGGATATCTTGAAACCTTTAAAAGACCAATGGAATTGGAAGCATTGGCAAGAGGAGCGGGTCCATTATGGGCCGAAACACTGAGGGGGGGGATACAGATTAGTAAAGTGAGCTATCCAAGCAGCTTCTGTGAGAGCTATCTCTGCACGGGGAAAGTCTGGGAGATTATGGGAAGGAGAATTGATGACACGCCAAAACGTGGTATTGTCATTGGATAGACTAGGCTCAAGTAACTTGTTCCACGTATCCTTATTCAAGTTTCTTTTCCGTTGTTTAGTGGTTGATTTATATGCTAGTCTACACTCCCGGACTTTCCTTGCAGTTCTAGGTTGTTCAGCTAAGGCTAATTTCAAATTTCTGTGAGTTTTTGTACACGCTGAGTCAAACCAGCCACACACACCCACCTTTTGGTGTTGTGTTTTGCAAAAAGCCCCTCGCCCTTTTTTTTTTTTATTCGGTTGAATGCCAGAATAAATGTGTGCGCCTCTGTAGTTTCGTCTAGGCAAACTTCAAAAGCCTCCCTCTCTTTTTGAATTAGTTTTGCAAGGAAGTTCGATGGATCCACCAGGGACCACCTTAAGGCATACCCATTACGGCCGGAGATCACAATTTCCTCTAGTGCAGTTACCTTCAGTGCGCCACGTGACTGTCCAGCAAAGTCAAAATTCAAGGAGACACTTTGGGAGAAAGGATCGCTGAGCGCTATGTCATGAACAGTAAACTCTAAAACCAGTGTTGAGTAACGCTGGGGGAATAGTAGGAAGTTCATCACACTGGTGTCCCCCCCCCTTCCATTGTAAGTACACCTCACTATAGCCGGTATACGAATTAATTCATTACAGAACCCCAAATTGTTAAATCCAAATGGTCGCACACTGCTGACCTACCTGCGTGTTACCCCAAAGAACTGTGGTCCCTGTAGTCAGCGTCGGCGGATACACCTATGCTCGTGTCGTGAGTGCAAGTGTGAATAGCGTTAGCCATCCCTGGACACGTGTTTCGAGGTAGTTGCCTCTCGTCAGCAGGGAGTAGGAAAGAGTGTAGGGTTGCTGTGTAGGCTGCTAAAATCATTATCAGGTAAAGTACCTCTCGTAGCAACGCAGGTGCGTAACCTGAGTCCGTCGACTCCCCGGCTCATGGAGCCACTAAATAATTAAATCCAAATGGTCGCACACTGCTGACCTACCTGCGTGTTACCCCAAAGAACTGTGGTCCCTGTAGTCAGCGTCGGCGAGTACACCTATGCTCGTGTCGTGAGTGCAAGTGTGAATAGCGTTAGCCATCCCTGGACACGTGTTTCGAGGTAGTTGCCTCTCGTCAGCAGGGAGTAGGAAAGAGTGTAGGGTTGCTGTGTAGGCTGCTAAAATCATTATCAGGTAAAGTACCTCTCGTAGCAACGCAGGTGCGTAACCTAGAGCCCGTCGGCGGGGAGTCGACGGACTCAGGTTACGCAGACATTCTAGAAGCAATATCCGAGCAGGTCTTAGCGACTCTCCGTATGGAGTTCTGCACCTGCCGACATACCCCTTGGTTGCGAGCACTTTCCTGCCAGGTTTCTTCGCGGTGAGCCATAACTGTTTGGTAAATCACTGACAACGTCATTTCTCCTGTAGGAGGGCCCAGGGGTACAGAACCATTAACAGATTGATTTGCCCCCGGTTTAATAGGGGGGGCTTCAAGAGCTGTCTGCCCTGAAAAGGAGTAGTCCCAAGCCAAAGATCCTACATCAGGGTGCGCAAAATCAGAGCTTTGTATAGGTTTTCGAACTGTTCCAATACCTGAGAGTAGCTTCTCAGTGCTGCCCCACTCCCCAGGCTAGCTATCGTCAGACCACTCCTTTCCACCCTCCAGATCTTCCTCCGAGGACACTGTGTGGTCCGACAGGGAAAATAATTTATCACCGCCTTCAGCATCGTTCCGCATAATTTTAGATATTTCATCCAGGACTACCTCTCCCAGAATGCCGCTGTGCTGCTGACTATCGCATCGTTGGACCGATTTTGCATTGGCTTCCGAAACGGCAGAACTTGCGCTAGATTGTGTCAATAAATTAATGCCAGTTTTACTGATTGAGTTAGTAATAAGCGCCGTCGCAGCAACTGCCTCTGCGCGTTCCTTTTTACCTTTTGCAGGTTGCGGTGAGCCAGCCTTCTCTAGAGATCTGCGAAACATTGATGGCACAGTCTGTGATGTTCTCCCTTTGTTCGACTGATCCCCACTTGCTACGGCTCCCGGGACAACAGTCAGCACGGTAGGATCAGGCACGTTGGAATCTGGCTCGCTGGCTGCCCTGGGAGGTCCACCGGAGCGGGTTGAGCCTCGCCCCGCTGCTGCTCTTGCTGCCGGAGCACTCTTCGCCTGTGACCGACCTCCTGCACTCCTCAGCGGCACACCGGCCGAAAGTAGCTGGGATCCCGAGCAAAGATGAAAAGCCCGGCAGACCCAGGAATTGCAAACCTCAAAACCAGAGCGGTAAGAAAGGATCCTGTTTACAAGCAGCGGTGTTGAATTAGACTGCGGTACACGCCACCACAGCATTCCGAGAATAGATACTGGAAGGTATTCGTCCGCTTAATGTTCGCCACACATTTCAAACTTCAAGGGATACATCAGAGCTAGCTATACTACGGGCCGGGCGGAGCAGAGCCTCAACCCAGCTCAACCGGCCAGGAGGCTGGCCGCCATCTTTTTGCCATCCCTACTGGAGTTTTTTGGTCAGGATCTTGCTGCCAAATTTCTGCAATACCGTTCTGAGATGTTCGAGCTGGAGGAACAATCGGGCAGGGTTCTGGCCAAGTGGCTCCAGCAGAAGAGTCTGGCTAACCGTGTTTCAAGGCTGTGCAACGCCCAGGGACAGGTCATGGAAACACCTGAAGGAGTCCTAGGGGTATTTCATCAATTCTATAGTGATTTGTATAATGAGGATAGTACAGGGGACCCGGGCTTGGCCCAGCAGGCGGCATCTTACCTGTCAGGTATTGCATCGGCTCAACTCTCGCAACGGCAGAATGAAATCCTTGCTGCTCCTATAGATTGGGAAGAGGTTGATCCAGCGATTAAATCTCTGGCTAATGGCAAAGCAGCTGGCTTGGATGCAATCCCAATGGAATTCTATAAAAAATTCTCGCAGGAGATCCGTCGGGTTTTTTTACCAGTTCTCAGAGCAGCACAAGAAGGCTCAATACCTGAATCTTGGTGTT
Source organism: Triturus cristatus (assembly GCF_964204655.1). Taxonomy (NCBI): domain Eukaryota; kingdom Metazoa; phylum Chordata; class Amphibia; order Caudata; family Salamandridae; genus Triturus; species Triturus cristatus. The sequence continues at coordinate 123,184,444 of NC_140593.1, forward strand.
ATACCAACATTATTCTTTTTAGGAAAAAGGGTAAACCTGAGCTGGACCCGTCTTCTTTCCGGCCAATTTCACTTATTAATTCTGACAACAAAATATTTTCATAAATCCTAGCCTCCAGACTCTCAGCTGTAATTACCCCTTTGGTATCTTTGCGTCAGCATGGATTCATCCCCGGGAGAGATACAGCTAATCATATGTCTCGTGTAGTTGCACTATTGGACTGGGCCCAGGCCACTGAGTCATCTGTTGGGGCGATCCTGTTGGACGCCGAGAAGGCGTTTGACAGGGTCTCCTGGGCCTTCCTGTGGATGGTAATGAAGTGGAAGGGATTTAGCCCGGAATATATATTAGCAGTACAATCTTTATATATCTCTCTTAAAGCAATAGTTTCAGTATCTGGGTTGTCTTCAAAGCCATTTAGTATAAGCAGGGGGACTCGCCAAGGTAGTCCATGTTCCCCCTTGCTTTTTGCCTTGAATATTGAACCCTTTATAAGCTCAATAGAGAGCGCCCAAGACATATTGCCAGTTAGGGTCAATTCTACTGATTATAAGGTGTTGGCTTATGCTGATGATATTGTAGTTTTGACTACGGAGGTGGCGTCTGCATTTCCTGCAATTATAGTCTTAGCAGATCAATTTGGCCAGCTTTCTGGCTATAAACGTAATGCATCTAAAACCCAGGTAATTCAATCTGCAACCATGCCCCCCTCAGTCGCCCCGATAGTACAGACTGCTATGTATTTAGGGATTAAAATCACATCACAGGTAGATCTTATTCCAGATTTGAATATCTCACCTGTGATTAATTCAGTCAATTTATTGCTAACATGCCTGGATAATTTACATCTGTCTCTGTATGGAAGGTGTAATGTCCTTAAAATGCTAATCCTGCCTAAATTCCTATACTTGTTCCATACTATCCCTTTGGAATTTTCCCAATTAAGCTTAGCTAAAGCGGACAGAATATGCAATAGGTTTCTGTGGGGTTATCGTCGGCCGCGTAGGGCGGCAAAGTGGATGTGTTTACCCCGGCAAAGGGGTGGCTGGGCGGTTCCCAATCTTTTATTTTATTTTTGGTCCTCCATAATTCAATATTTTGGATTACCACTGTTTGGAGATATTGCTGGGCCTCCATTATCGTGCAGGCCCTCAATTTTTGAAGTAGGACCAGGTGAAAATGCAAGGGGGATTTTATTACGAGTACTGGAACCTAGTTACTACAAGAAAACCAAGTTTAAGGTAGCCTGGTCTATGTTTTCAGTATGGCGTAAGGTTCGTCGAAAATGGGTGGTTCCTAACCTGAACTATTATACGCCTTTCTCAGCTTGGTCATTACCCTCAGTTTTCCGGGATCAGGTCACTTTTAACTGGATTGAAGGAGGGTTGGCAAAATTGGGGGATTTAGGTCATGACGGTTGTCTTGCATCTTTTTCTTGGCTTAGGGATAGGTACCAGCTTAGTACACAAGATTTCTTCAAATATTTACTACTCCGGAGTTTCATAGATAGAACGAAGGTCAACTCAGAGGTATTGTTTGGCAAGATAACATTGCTGGAGTTGATTTCCAGACGCACGAAAATAGGGGTAATTTATCAGCATTTACTCTCAGGCCTGCCAGATGATATTGCAGTTTATACTAGTAAACTCGAGGCTAAGCTGGGGGTAACAGGGTTGGATTTATCAGAAGCTCTTGAATTGGCCGGGAGTGTCTTAAATTCCGGGAGCTTACGGTCTCAGTGATATATGGCCATGTTTGATTTATATTACACCCTGGCCAAGATATCTAAGTGGGGGGGGGGTGGGGGTGGGGGGGGGGTAAAGGCCTGCACGGTTGCCCCAGATGCGGGCTTTTGGCTGCAAATGATGTCCACATGTTTTTTTAATGTGCACGACTCCGGCCCTTTCTGGGTGATGTTGAGAAATTTATCAACTTAAGGCTTCAGATACCTGCTACTCTTTCCCCGGAATTGGTGATCTGTGGGCTCGAAAGCAGTATGCTGCATGAAAGATCTCAATATACTTCTGCTTTTGTGTTAATTGCAATGGTATGGTTCGTCTATGTATTACTTCGGACTGGATCAGTCCTGAGTCTCCTACATTCTTTAATTGGAGAGCAAGGATGTTGTCCCTGCATAACATAGAGACTGCTGTGTGGGAAAGATGGGGCAGACTGAGACGTGACTTGGGTAAAAAGATTTGGATCCCTTTTGAAGAGTGGTTAGCCCAATAGGGGCTAAGCCCTGTTATTACTTCAATGTAAAACAATTGTGCGCCTTTTTATTTTTTTTATTACTTATGCTTTAATGTTTATTTTATAAAGCCACCATGCTAAGTGTAAATTGTTATGTCAAATACATGTAAACAAGCTTTATTAATAAAAAAAAAAGAACCCCAAATTGTGTTTAAAAATTAAATCGTTTAGAGTATCCCCATACTCAGAGTGAAGAAAGTGAGTAGTCTCGCAGTGATCAGGGGATGTCCTACCACACGCCTTATTAGTTGACACAGGACATGTGCGTATGTTAAAATCTCCACCCCATAAGATAATTGGATCACTACAATTTGGGGGAAAAGCCTTCTTTAGGTCATGATCTAGTTGGTGGAGAACTGTAATAATATCAGATGATCACGCGTTGTTGTAAAAATTGACAATGGCTAGAGTAGCATGTGCAGAGATTAGAAGAGAGACAATTTGGTAAAAAACTCTTGTTACAATCGCTGTTGTATTTTTATGAGCCAACATTTTTGAGACATAAATACACAGGCCCCCTTTCAGTCGCCAGTGCTTGGACTCTATCGCTGGGCTGTGAAATGTTTTAAAACTGTTTAAGTGGATTGGCTCAACTGCCCAAGTCTCCTGTAGACAAAGGATGTTAAATTTGGACGTGAAGTCAACCCAATCATTCATAATGTATTTATGGCGTAAACCAGCAACATTCCAGTAGAGGACATTAAGGGCTGTGGCAGGAGTCCCAACCCCAGTGGCTGCTAACAGCAGAGGCGATGGGTGATCCACAAGACCATGGCCGGAAATTTCTGAAGGCACACACTCCTCATCTATCTCAGTTTGTGGCCCCCTCTCATGCGCAATGACGGTCACAAAACCACTCTTGTTCTCCCTGTTCACTTCCTTGGTTTTCTTTAGTCAATCCACACCATTTAATGTGGAAAGACAATCAAACCTCTTATGAATTTCAATTGGATGTTGGTACTCTAGCCGAAACCCCTGATGATATAGGCCTACTGCGTGGGGCAGGGGGTTGATAGAAAAAGCCAAGTGGTAAAACCATAATCTGCTTTAGGGTGAGAGATGGGAGACTGGCTCTCTCAAAAATAAGTTTCACTAGATTGGGAGAAGTGAATGAGAGAGCACGACAGACACCCTCTAATGTTTTGCTTTCTGTTCCCACCCATCTAACCCTCCTAATGATTTTCAAATCAGCAAGGAGTCCCCCCGCCCTCTCCCCCCCCCCTCCCCCCCCCAAACCCTACCCTTGCATTCAGCCAATTTAGGGATTTGTTCCTAAGAGATTCCCTTGATTTGTGTACAGAAATAGAGACACCCGGAATATTAGCTAAAATTACTACATAGGGAGAGGCTGCAGGTGGGAGCTCTAAACAATACATTTTTGTAACCGGGAAAATACGCCTAGAGTCGGTGGTTTTTTGGTCTGTGCGAGTTGGATTGTGTAGGGCATTATGTGGAATGGTGGGGCCGTAATGGGCCCGAATCGAGAAGATGAAGCTTGGGGAGGGAGATGGGGGCCATCCTGTGACCGGTTGGTGCTTGAATCAGCGTTTATCATGTCCCCTGACCTGTCACCCACTATATGATAAGGGTGATTTATGCCTTGAGCGTTAGGAATGGAATTAATACATGAAGAGGGTTGCTCACAGACACTATTGTCTGCACTTTGCTGGGGGTGCTGATGATTTGCTGACATTGACTGTTTATTTACCCGCAAGTGTATTTGGGAAAGGATGTTCTTCTCTATCCTTTTTAATTATTCAGTCAGTGAATTAAATGCGGCCCTTACAGTCTCGGATAAGGATTGTAGTAAAGCAAACAGGGCTACATAATCTGCGTGCTGTCGTTCTACCCCTGATTTCGTAGTTTTTTTGGTCAATGATTGCTTATGTGTGCTCTTAGAACGTTGACCACTCCCACCTACTCCTACTCCTTCACTAAATGCAGATAGGGGACTGATGGGACCTGGGACACTGCAGTAGACCGGGTTTTAAATTGTTTGCTAGGGGGTGGCTAGCCAGTTGGTTATCTGGAAGAGCGATACTAGGAGATTTTTCGGGACACTTCTTGTCTTCCCTCCGCCCAGCTGCCTGCGGACTAACAGCACTATTGGGACTAGAACTAGTAGCAGGATTATGAGTGATAGTTGTAGCTGTACCAGTAGAGGTTAAGCCCAAAATGTTATTAGTGCAAGTTGTTAAGGACTCCTCCACACTCATCATTTGTTTCTCCAAAACCCCCATTGCACCTGTGATATAACTCAATATGGATGTTTCCTTTTACCCATGCCCAGGGATGGTAGCAGAACCAAATTAGGTAAAATAACAGCTGTTAGGCTGGAAGAGACGACCACAAATCCCCAATTGATCCCCCAATGTCAGTATATCAAAGTCAATGCACAAATGTCCCAGATGTGTCTCAAGAAGTTCAGGTGAGGAACTTATTGCTGGGCGGGATATATCGTGTTGAGTGCCAAAGCTTAGGGGGGTGGCCCCGCCTCTCCCTGTCGCTGATGGGCGTGGGACTGGCCCGGGCTTTGCTCAGGCGCGGCCTGCGCTGCGGTGTCGGCGCTTTTTAAAGCGCTTGCCAGGTGCAGGCTCCTTCCTCCTGGGAGCGCGAAGAGTTGTGGGGCTTGGAGTCCCCACCAAACAGTGGCACTCAGCAGTGGTGGCAAGACAAACCGCGTCGCTGATTTTTATGGGAGAAGAGTGATTTCGGTTTTTTTCGGGTTCAGTTTGAAGAAGGTTGAAGAACCAGTCTTGGATCTTCCTCAGGGTGTTGTTGAGATGAAGGATGTCTGATTGGGATCTAATCTTGTAGTAGAGTTGTGTATCGTTTACATAGAGGTGATAATTGATCCCAGCTTGTTTCAAAATGAGGGTAAGGGGTTCCATGAAGAGGTTGAAGAGGGAGGGGGACTCCCAGGGAGACCGGTGTAGGGTTGGAGAGGCAGTCTTTGATTTTGATTTGTTGTATTCTGTGTTGAAGGAAGGAGGAGAACCATTTGAGGACCAGACCGTTAAGGCCGAAGCGGGCTTTAAGAGATTTCAGTAAGGCAGAATGGTTAACGGTATCAAAGGCTCCAGAGAGGTCAAGGAGTATTAGAAGGGAGGACTCGTCATTGTTGAGGGAACATTGAATGTCATCAATGATATTTAGCATAGTGGTTCCAGTACTACAGTCTTTTCTGAAGCCAGATTGAAGGGAGTCAAGTAAATTGAAATTACCTATGTGTTTGTCCGATTGGAGCAGTGCACATCTCTCTAGGGCTTTAGAGAGAAGAGGAAGGTTAGAGATAGGGCGAGGTTGTCGAGATCGTTGGGATCAGCAGTGGGGTTTTTCAGAATAGGGGTGATTTGACCGAGTTGAAGGGAGTGAGGGACGCAACCAGTGGTGAGGGAGAAGTTGATGATATTAGTCCAAGAGGGGGCAAAGATGTGATTTAAGTTGGTGAACAAGGTTAGAAGGGAGCAGATCTTTAGTATGTGAGGCTGGCTTGAGTTTAGAAATGATATTGAACACTTCGAGCTCAGTCATTGGACGGAAATTGTGCCAGTTTGCATTGTTTTTCAGTGATAAGTTGGGAGGGTAGTCATCCGGGGGAAATTAGAGGTGGGAGGAAGAATGGGAGGGTTTCGTGGTTAGGGGTGAGTTCGCAAGGGGCAAGCGTGTCATTGGGAGCAAGGGGGGGATCGGTCGGAACCAAAGGAAGATGGAATGATTGGTAGATTTTGGTGATTTTGTCAGAGAGGAAGTTAGCAATTTCCTCGCATCTCTCAGTTGAAGCTTACAACTCAAGAGAGGCGGATGACGTTTGTTTTCTAACAATGTTGAACAGTTCTCTGGGCCGATTTTTGGTACGCTCCAGTTGAGCTCGGAAAAAGGTTGCTTTTTCAGTGAAAATGTGTTTCTTGTAGAGAGATCTAGCCGATCTGAGGAGGGCAAGGTGAGAGGAAGAGGGGTGTTGTCTCCATGATCTCTCTGCAAGTCTAAGTTGTTGTCGTTCAAGATTGAGCTTTGAAGACAACCCAGATACTGAAACTATTGCTTTAAGAGAGATATATAAAGATTGTACTGCTAATATATATTCCGGGCTAAATCCCTTCCACTTCATTACCATCCACAGGAAGGCCCAGGAGACCCTGTCAAACGCCTTCTCGGCGTCCAACAGGATCGCCCCAACAGATGACTCAGTGGCCTGGGCCCAATCCAATAGTGCAACTACACAAGACATATGATTAGCTGTATCTCTCCAGGGGATGAATCCATGCTGACGCAATTTTTCTTTGATGCTTAAGTTTGAGAGGGGCAATTTGGTCCAGGACGTAACTAATGGTCTTATTAAAGTGCTCTGTGAGTTCGTTAACATTTTGTGAGGGGGGGGGGGGGGTGGAGTTGTGCTTTGAGTTTGGATTCAAGAACACGGGGGGGATTTGATTAAGGTTTCTGGTCCTCTTCAAGTGGTTGGTATTACTGGTGGGGGTAGCGGGGCAATGGAAGCAATCTGAAACAGGATGAGGTGATGGTCAGACCAGTCTATGGGGACAATGTTGGAAAGGTAGGTCAAGTCAGGCCTGGAGATGATGACATCAAGCGTGGCCCCTTTGTTGTGGGTTGGTTTGTGGCAGAGTTGCTTCAGGTCATGAATCTCCAGAAGGTTGGCGAGGAGCAAGGCAGTAGGATCCTCGGGATTATTCCAGTGGATGTTGAAGTCTCCTAGGAGACAGACAGACAGAGAGAGAGAAGTGAGAAATAAGGTCAGAAAGTTCATCAGCAAAGAGAAGAGGTTCTCCAGGGGGTGATAGATGTTGTGTAGTCTAATCGGAGGAGACCCCTGAGCGGTGAGTTCAACGCCAAGGTATTCAAAGGTAGAATGGTCAGTGTTTTTTAGAGTGGTGATATGAATATCATTTATGTGGATTAAAGCTAGTCCAACACCACCATGTCCACCACCACCACCACCATGTCCATGTCCACCACCATGTCCACCACCATGTCCACCACCATGTCCACCACCATGTCCACCACCATGTCCACCACCATGTCCACCACCATGCCCACCACCACGCCCACCACCACGTCCACCACCACCACGTCGTCCACCACCACCACGTCGTCCACCACCACCACGTCGTCCACCACCACCACCACCACCACCACGTTGTCCACCACCATTACCACGTCGTCCACCACCACCACCACCACGTCGTCCACCACCACCACGTCGTCCACCACCACGTCCACCACCACCACCACGTCGTCCACCACCACCACCACGTCATCCACCACCACCACCACGTCGTCCACCACCACGTCGTCCACCACCACCACGTCGTCCACCACCACCACGTCGTCCACCACGTCGTCCACCACCACCACGTCGTCCACCACCACCACGTCGTCCACCACCACCACGTCGTCCACCACCACCACGTCGTCCACCACCACCACGTCGTCCACCACCACCATGTCCACCACCTCCACATCCACCATGTCCACCAATACCACCACGTCCACCAATACCACCAAGTCCACCTCCACCATGTCCACCAGAATGACCACCACATCCACCACCACCACCACACCACGTCCACCACCACATCCACCACCACATCTACCACCACATCCACCACATCCACCACCACCATGTCCACCACCACATCCACCACCACATCTACCACCACATCCACCACATCCACCACCACCATGTCCACCACATCCACCACATCCACCACCACCATGTCCACCACCACCACATCTACCACGTCCACCACCACATCTACCACATCCACCACCATGTCCACCAATACCACCATGTCCACCAATACCACCATGTCCACCACCACCACCCCCTGTGACAGATAAAGTGTCACCGGAGGGCAGGGGTAACAGGAGTGTCAACCCCGGCTGTACATGGGACATTTAAGGATGCATTGGGTGCGAGAAGACTGGAATAGGGGCTAGAAGTATTACACCAGACCCAAAATACTTTTTGAAGAGGCGCAATGTCACAGGGGCTCCTGTAAAAACACTCGCAGCATCTCTCTACCTTACAGTGGCTTACCTGCACGAGCGACTCACTCAAAGCAAGCACTGGCATAGCCAATAGGTCTCGCCTTTGGGAGCTTATAAATGTTTAGCCATGCAACACTTGATGTTGTTGCACCAAGGGTATTGTGCTGGATAACTAAACACTTATGAGGTCCCAAAGGCGAGACCTATTGGCTATGCCAGTGCTGGTTGTAGATGGAGATTAAATGTTACTAAATTTTCTTACTGTGTTACTGTCAAACGAGTAATGCGGTTGCCCTTCAAAGAGTTATTTGAGACCATCAGTACTTGCTGTACATTGGTCTATGAAAAATCCTTTGGCGCTTCTTCACCAAAACATGAAAATAGTCAATAAACGTCATAAGTCAAAGTGGTGTAAGTAAACCGCACGCGGATGTGGATCACGCTTAATAGCACATTGCATTTGGGAAACTTGCAGTATGTACAAGAAGGGACCAGATTGATGCAACAACTTTCATACCAGTGTATGACATGGGGTGTATGTCCTCTCCAACGAGAAATCGAACGCAAGGGGCTTCAGTGTTGCTTTAAGGAAAGCATGTAGATTTCATCTGCTCTTTAGTTATCGGTCAATAGAATTTTCTCTATAGGATGGCATGCAGTGTGTTTTAAACCTCAATGGCTCGACAAAGGCTAGTTGCTTCTTCATTGGGATTGCAAGCCCTTTTATTCTGGAAGAGTTAAGGGAATAGTGTTTTTTACAAATGGTTTCATATTATATCTAGGGACTTTTTGAGGGATGTGATTTGACAGAACGCATACCTTGCAAATCTTGTATTCTTGGACTGTTAGGGATAAATTATTAGATGGGTTTAAAACATATGGTACCCATAGGGGTATCCTTGAGCATACTAGTTTAGTTGTGGCTGGTGTTATAAGTACCTTGGGAGAAAATAACGACAGGCTGGCTGTGATGTTACATGGCTTATGGCTTAAGATTTTAATGCTGTGTCGAGTGAACCAGCATCTTAAAGCGTTATCCAATAGAAAAGAATGACGTTATCTTAGGCTTTGTATTTTAAGCTTTGAAATGAAAATGTGTACCGTGCCCAGACATTGATTCTTAGGTTAAGTCTTGTTATGCAGCGCCACAGGAGCTAGATGCCTGAGGCGAAGATTTATAGTGTTAACTAATCTTTTTATTCTAAGGAAGTTTTCTCTAAAATCTGTATCGTCAGGTATACCTGTATGGGAGCTAAGTATTCTGCCACTTATGCATAAGGATTTCAGTTTATAGAATGCCAGTTTAGGTTGTGACTAGTCTCATGGCGGTCCACTTGCTGTGTACTCTAGCACTATATCTAGTGTTCAGGGGATGGCAGTTCTGAAACGTGCTGCTGCTAGTCCAGTTCAAATCCTGCTGCCAATTCTGGATATCCGGACCGACGCCTGATTGAGAAGAGGGAATAGAATCTGGCCCTCAGCAGCAGAGGGATACTAACCGTATAGTTTCTTAATGATTTCTGTCCTTTCTAGTGCAGGATTCTCATAATAGCTTGTAAGATACTAGTAGCTCTCCTACTTGTGAGTAGCTCTTTTGTGTGCAGTCCAGCCTATTAAACTAGAAGCTTTTGGCTTGGTTGAATTATGAAAATGTGTGTATTTTCAAAACCCATAATCCCTGTACTATATTTTAAAGCTGTTGTTTTGAATTTTAAATAATGCAGCATTGGAAGACTTATGACCAATATTATTACCTTGCTATTATTACCTTTGTGCCAGGGGCATTGCAGCTGTGGCTGTTATGCATTACCCTTGTAGAGGCATTCAAAATTGAAAAAGCTTTTTTTAAATTACTGCTGGTAATTGTGCACTGAGGTGATCACAGCTGGTAACCTTGCATAGGGTGGCCACCTTTACAATCTTTTTTAATTGTATAGCACTAATATTAGTGGCTCGGAATGATTTTCCTTGAACATTTAAGTAGCTCTTATTACTGAAAAGACCTTATTCTAGAGGGTTCAGATCCAGTGTTTTTGTTTTTATATCAAAAGGACACGTGTGATCTTTTTACAACAGCCACCAGAGTAGCTGTCGCACATCTTTTGTTACCAGTGCTTTAAAATATAGGTAGTGGGCTTTGACTACTTAAAGAGCAATATTATCTTTACCTCATGCTATTGGCTGTTTGGTGTATCGTTTTGCCTTCTATAGAATTGTTTTGATATGCATAAGTAACTATTTACACCTCGCAAAAACACAATCATCATTCGTTAAATTCTTTAAACCATATGTACATTGTGTTTAAAACATAAGCAAAATGGAAGCTGTAGAAAACAAGCAGTTGTTTTTAGGTCTTGGCTACAGATTTCTCTAAGTGCTGTTTCCAAAAAATACAATATCCTTAAAGTAGTCCTTGGGCCAGCCCTTTGCCCAGGATTGGATGGCTTTATTGGCTTTTGATTTGGTGCCTTTCCTCCTCATTCCTTTGTTGTCCCGACCATAAGTATTTCAGTCTGTGTTTTGATTGAATAAGGTGTGTCCTTCAACTACTCACTTGAGTGGGCTCTTTTTTCTTCCTTCTCTGTGCAGTAAGCATTTCATGCGAGTGCATGTTTTTCCTCCCTCTCCCACTTGTTTTTCTTGCTTTCTGCCCTGCCTGTTCTCTTATTAGCCCCTCCACTCATTGTCCCATCTCCCAATTTATATAATGTATTTAATTGATCGAGCAGTTGCTGAAAAAGGCATCCGGCCTCTTCTGTTGCGGGGATTCTGCTCATGCACAGAACTATGTGCAGGAAACCAGGACCTCAGTGAATTGTGGTGTACCAAAAAACTCACCTCAGTACCTAGAACCCCTATCCGACTAGCATTAGTGTCTCATTCGTTCTCCGTACTATCTGGAAGCTACCAATGATTAGACAACCCAGAACAAGCGACTTAGAATACTCTCAGGAATGGTGGGAATCAAGAACACCTTTTTGTTGTTATTCTCATATCAGTCCACAACGTGAGTAATCAGAGACACGGAAAAGTTTAAAATGTTTATTTTTAATTACGTGCTCTAAGATGCAGTATTTTGGCTAACATAAGCAAACAAATTATTAGAAATAACACCATTAGCATTGTTACAATTCCATAGAAAACAAAGGGAGAAATCATATTATAATGATAGTGGAAACAGGTCCTATAATACCTTGTGTACCACCCTCCACTGGCTAATAAGCTAGTTTTATATAATAATAGAAGGTCTCTAGGTTTGAATGGGGAACCCCATACCTCAAAGACCAGCTTAGGTGAATCACATCACAGTATCAGCACTGCTCTCTGTGTCTGGAAAGGTTTTCTCCAAGAGTGCCAGTATCATGCATGCAATGCAATATTAAAGGCACCCGAGTTTCAGATATTTGCTGCTGTGTACTTGTGTCTAGAGCGTGGGCCGATCAACCTGAATTCAACAGCATACATTGTTGCTCGACCTTGACGGTTTCTGCACACAGTGTTCAGACTAAGGTCATGGTGCATGTCTAGGGATGTGAAAAATCGACCGTTCTCATGTGAAGACAAGCATTTGCAATGCAATAGGTCTCGCATTTGCAAAAGTTTAAGCTATTGGCATTGTTCATGACAATGCCTTTTTTTTTTTTTTGAAAAACCTTTATTACAGTTTCAGAGACATACAAGTATGGGCCTACAACCAACAGGCCGGCCGCTAATGCACACTATAAGCATAGACACATCTTAACAACCACATCGGTGAAGCAATAAGAGAGCTACTGGAGTGCTAATCAACTCAGCCAGCCGCAGCCGCAGTCCATAGACAAGCAAAGAAAGGTTTCATATTTTTAAGAAAACGAAAAACATCACACACACAAGGCAGAGGAGGTCAGTAGTAGTAACTTGTGCTCCCCGTATCGAAGGGGTAAACAAACCCAGGGAGAAAGAGGGGGGGGGGGGCAGGCAGAAGAAACCAAATGCACATGTCGCAGGAGCATAGAGGAATGCGCGGGCTAGGGAGACAGAGCAGCATCCATCTCTCGCGTCTGGGGCGGGGCACAAATACCTCCACGATAGGAGTTCCAAGGACCCCACACCTTAATCCACTTCCCAGGCTTGCCTCTCGCCACATACACCGTCTTCTCTCTGAACATACACCAGTCCATGTGTTCCTTCCACGCTGAGACCGTTGGTGGCCTCTGGGAGCCCCACAGTTGTGCAATGTCACGCTTCGCTACCATATAGCCCAGAGTCACCCACTGCGTCTGCATCACATTGTAATCAGTCGGCTCCCAGACATTCAGCAAACATCTCCGTGCCTCCGGCAACAAAGCAACATGCGTGACTTCTTCTAACACCGCATGCACTCTACACCAAAACCGAGTCACCTCCAGACACTCTCACAGGATATGGAGGAAAGTCCCCAGTAGTCCACAGCCACGCTTACACAGACCATCCACCGAATACCCCATACGCGTCAAACCAGGCCCCGTGACGTACACTCTATGAAGTATCTTAAGCTGGACGAAACGCAAGCGGGCCGGGATAGCCACCTCTTTCGGGGAGGCCACTGCTGACACCCAATCCTCGTCGTCAAGTTCCAAACCGTCGGCAATCCATGTCTCCCGCAATGAGGTCAGCAAACCCAGTCGATCATTGATAAGCTTCTTATAAATCAGCGAAATGGTGCTATCCGGCACATAGCCGTCCAATACTCTATCTTCCAACGGGGAGGACTCCGGAATAGCCGCAACGTCCTGGAATACGGAACACAAGGCGTGATGAACCTGAGCGTACCGAAAGTATTCCCTATCGTTCAACTGATATTCGGTTTTCAGCATGTCGAACGTCTTAAATTTCCCTTTCGTCCAGAGATCCCCTACCTTGCTGATACCAATCATGACAATGCCTTTTTTTATCTATTTTATAAAACAAACACATAAATAAATGCCATTATCATTTACTATGCCAATAGCTAGTGTTGCATTATTATTAGCAATGCCAACTGCTCACACTTTTATAATGCGAGACCTATTGCATTGCAAATGCTTGTTACTTTTTGTCACTATTTCAATCCCCGTTGCATCCTTTTGCAAAATAAATTGCAGACTTGCCAAGACCATAACTATTGGCTTTGAACGTGAGAGAGCTCAAACCTCCTTTAGCCATATCTAAAAAAGAGTGAAACAGACATCAGTGAAGTGCAGGGCCATTTATCATATCGGCCATTATGGGGTGGCGGTGGTGAGGGCAAGTGGGAATCATTGGAGACTGCGTCACTTTCTGTCCCTCCAGCTCCCCATTGTTGGTTGCAGCAGTTGCGGTGGGGGGCCCAGGACAGAGAGAGCTGTCTCAGTGGGAGACAAGGAGAGAGAGAGACTGAAGATGGATGGAAAGGGAGAGAGAGACCCAGCGAGAGAGAGAGAGAGAGAGAAAGCGAGAGAGAAAGCGAGAGAGAGAGAAAGCGAGAGAGAAGAGAGAGAGAGAGAAGAGAGACAGAGAGAAGAGATAGAGACGGAGACACAGAGAGCGATAGAAAGAGACACGAAAGAAGAGGGTGAAGAGAGAGAGAGAGAAGACAGAGAGAGGAGAGAGAAAGGGAAGAGAGAAAAGAGTGAAGCGAGAGAGAAGAGAGACAGATAGAGAGAGAGAGACAGATAGAGAGAGAGAGAGTGAGAGAGAGAAGAGAGAAAGAGAGAGTGAGAGAAAGAGAGGGAAGAGAGAGTGAGAGAGACAGAAGAGAGCTAAGAGAGACAGAGAGAAAAGAGAAGAGAAAGAAAGAGAATAGAGAGAGTGTGAGAGAGAGGGAGAGAGAGAGAAGACAGAGAAGGAGATAGAGAAGAAAGAAAGAAAGAGAAGAGAGACGAGGTAGAGAAAAGAGAGATTAGAGTGACAGATAAAGAGAAGAGAGAGTTTGAGAGAGGGAGACAAGAGAGAGAGAAAGAAAGAGAGAGAGGAGAGAGGGACTGAGAAAGAAGATGGGGAGAGAAGAGAGAGAAGAGAGAGAGAAAGAGGAGAGAGAGAGAGAGAGAGCTGGAGAAGAGAGAGATAAAGAGAAGCAAGGGAGAGAGAGGAGAGAAGAGAAAGAGAAGAGAGAGAGAGACCAGAGAGACAGATAGATAGAGAGAGCGATTGAGTGAGGGAGTGAGTTTTGAAAATTCTTGCCATGGCTGCGTTTGGTTCCCAGTTCGGCTCTGGAGGAGATCCATCGATAGAGATTGACCAGTCTGAGGCATTGCACCCATTCAGGAAATGAGCAGACAGGGGATTGCAGTCTTTAACTCTTGTCGGGGTACATTTGCATGGCCATGTTTCTCTTACGCTCCGATCCCCATGCTGCACCTGCATTGATTTGGAAACCCGGTGATTCATCATGAAATAAAATCCTTACACTTTTCACTGCTACAGCCTCGGATCCTGAGCTGAGGAAACTTAAGCAGAAAGAAGTGTAAGAAAGGACAAAGGCATTTTACCACTGAAAGGTCAGCAAATGTACTTCTCCATTACTTTGAAAGAATTCACATTTGAAAAAGAATATTTCTAAATCAGCCTAAACTTATACTGACACTAATCATAGGGGCTCATTTTCCCTGTCACTATTATAAAATAAATCAACAAACTATGAAAGTTGACATTGGCGGGGCGCTAGAGGGCGCACAGCGGAATGGCTGCCTCCTGAGACAGCTCCGCCGGACGGGGAACGCAAATGGCGCAAAAAGCATGACAGAGGAAGCGCCGCGGCCAGAAACACATCGCAGCAATGATCGGAAGCTGCCCTTCACGGAAGGGGATTGAGAGGGTCGATCGTGAGCCCCGCTTTCCCTGAAAAAACGAACTCTGAAGATTCCGGGCGTGCGAGGCTAACGGCTCCCAAGATGGCGGCGCCCACCGACACGAAGACGCGCTCTGGGTGGCATCGGCATTGCCGATAAGGAAGGACGCTGGTGAGGGACGCGGTCGCCGCCTGGACACTACAAGCTCACTCCTGACACATTGCGGGAGCCCCGGGGGCACAGGCACGGACTGCGGTGCGCGGAGAGGGCCCCGTGAGAGCCCCCATGCTGACCGCCTGCCCGATTGACCGCTGAGGAGGCGAGGGCTCGGCTACGGTGTGACCGCATCGGCGGAGATACATAACGCTGTGCTGCGGCGGGGGCTGCGAGAGCGGAGAGGTGAGGAGACTGCTGGGGCCCCCGTTGCGGGACCGAGGAGGACCTCGCCGGCCGATAGGGAGGACATCTGCTGTAGAATGGCCTCGTGAGCATGGTGGACCCGGGCGGTGAAGAGATCCACGTGCGCCGCGCCCAAGACCGGCACATATAGAGCCCAGCGGATGGCGGTGAGCGTGTGAGACTGCTGGCTGAACGGAGATAGCTGGGCCACGTACTGAACGCAACTGCGCTGAATGGCGCCGCTGGGGCCCATGCGGGACGAATGGCTGGAATGAGGAGCTGAACAACGGAACCATTGCAGAGAGCTGTGAACCTGCCGTTCGGCTGTGACACCCCCGAACTCCGTCTGCGGAGGGCCCGATAGGTGATCTTAGCCGGCGGGGACCAGGGGGCCCAGCGGCGCACTTGGACACTATGGGAAAGCCGGAGAAGACACAAACGAAGCTCCCCTTTGAAACCAAGCGCCAGACCAAAGGCACCACTCTGCCACCAGACGACGCAACGGGGGCTGACGACACAACGCCACAGGGCATGGCGGAGGCGCTGAGGGCCATCCAGCAGAGCTTACAGGACGTACATGGTAAACTTGATACCATCACACTGCGTGTCGACAACATGGCGGCGAAGCTGGATGCGCACGGAGAGCGGCTAACGGAGGCAGAGACCCGAATCGGGGCACTGGAGGACGCCTCCCAAACCACCACTCAAAAATACACCGAGGCTGAGAAACTGCTGGAGGCGATGAGGCAAAAGACGGAGGATTTAGAAGCGCGCTCAAGACGCAATAATGTGAGAATCACGGGGGTTCCGGAATCTACCAACACGGGCCGGATGGAAACGTATGTTGAGGAGCTGATTAAGGACGTTGTGGGCGCGGAGCACCTGTCCCCAATGTTCCTCATTGAGCGAGCGCACAGGTCGCTGGCTCCAAGACCAAAGCCTGGGGCACCCCCGCGGCCCATAGTCGCCAGAGTCCTCAACTACAGGGACCGTGATGTTGTCCTTCGAATAGCGCGTGAGAAACAGCAGATCACGCACCAAGGAAACAAACTGGCATTCTACCCGGACTTCACCCTCACAGTCCAACAAGCGCGGAAAGAGTTCAATCCGGTAAAGAAAAAGCTTCGTGATATGGGGGTTGACTACGCCATGCTCTACCCTGCCCGGTTGCGGATAACGCACGACGGACGTGCGGTACTGTGCCACTCGCCCCGAGAGGCGTCTGAACTTATCAAAAAAATCGGAGCTAAGCGCAAAGAGAGACGGAGAGCTGAGGAAGCCACGGACGCTGACTAAATTATTGTGCACAAGGACCACTGACGGCCGGCGCAGCTGCTCTACACCACGTGCTGAACACGCGGCCTCGGCGGGGTGAATAATGGAGGGCGTCAGGGCAGACGAGGAGACTTCCACCATGGCACAGACTGCGAGTGCATTTGCTGTGAATGACCACGCCGGGGCCTTGAAGGGCTGGATGCCGGTAAAACTGCTACTATACGAGTTGGGGTGGTGCTGCAGGAGCTCCTGATCACGGAAGCTCGGGGGTAGGATTCCCCTATCGGACAGAGACCGCACACAGTTGGAAACAGCCGCTCCCTGAGGGGAAGGCGTTCGTTATGTCTGGGATGGCAGACGAACCACCCAGATGAACAGCGTGAGAAACGAGCCCTGACTGCCAGGACTATACCATAGGTATGTAGGTCAAGTGCGGGTGGAGGGAGGAGCGGATGGCTGGGAAAAAGACTCTCTGCTAGCAGGACAGTAATGCTACAAATGGGACGCTGTGAGCGTTGCTGAGACTGCGACGGACCCTGGAGAGGGTTGATACGATGCTTACATAGCTGTGGGATCCTTGGGGTCCTGAACAGGGATTTGTCCCCGTCCACATCCATTAAGTTGGATGGAGAGGTGTGTTCTAGGCGGTCCCCCAACGAGGGAGATCCCCGAATCCAATTACCTTAATGTTTGACATTAGTTATGGGGTATGTCTTTGGCATAGTTGGGGTGCTGAAGTGGGTGGGGGGAAGCGGGATACGGTTGGGAAGTTGCAATGTTGGTCACTGTGCATGAGACGCATCGCTGAATTCCGAGTAAATTTGCTCAGGCAACTGAGGGTCCATACCCACTGCGACAGCTATAGGGACGCGCCCGCTAGGTGTAAGGGTGATTGCTGTATGCCTGCTACTGCTAGGAGATGGCTGATAGCGGAGTAGGTGCGAGATTGCTTCGATTAATCACATGGAATGTCCGAGGGCTTGGTAACCCCAAGAAAATCAGGCAAACACTGGCATACCTGGACAGACAGCGCGTAGATATTGCACTCATACAGGAGACACACTGCGCGCCGTCACGCCGAGTTAATGTGGGCCGTAGGTGGGCTGAGTCCGTACACTATTCCTCTTACTCCTCCTATGCACGGGGGGTGATGGTATTGATAAAAAAAGGGCTGAAATATACCATTGAGTCGGTCGAGAAGGATGACATGGGACGATTTGTTATTCTGACTGGTCTCCTGCGGAGACAGAGACTGGCTGTGGTGAATGTCTACGGGCCTAACGTGGACGATCCACAGTTCTACCAATCGCTGTGGAGCAAACTGCGCGACCTCCAGGCTCCCCATGTGGTGTGGGGTGGAGACTTTAATATTGCGCTCTGCGATGACTTTGACCGCTCCGGGGCGACAACGGAGCCACATAGGCACGCCCTCCATGTCCTAAAGGACATAATGGTTGATAAGGCGCTTACTGATATTTGGAGGCATAGACATCCGGATGACCTAGAAGCCACTCATGTGACTACGTCGCGCGGTAGTTGGTCCCGTATAGACTACTGGCTGGTCTCGGGCGACGTTGCACGATGGACAAGGGAGGTTCGTCACCTGCCTAGAACGCTATCCGATCATAGCCCGGTGCTCCTCGCCTTGGAGCTCCCGGACTACACGCCACCTCCGTTCAGTTGGAGATTCAATGCTAAAGCACTCATAGACCCCCTGTACACTGATACCATCGGGCAGGCGATACAGGAATACTTTGACAATAACGCGCCTACAGCGACCGACCCGGGAGTGCTCTGGGAGGCCTGCAAGGCTACTATACGCGGCGTCTGCATAAGCACCAATGCAGGCATACTTAAAGACATCCGACGGCAAATCGGAGCCAAAGAGGATAAACTCCGAGTCCTAGAACGTGACTACGAACGCACACAAAATGCTCGGCTACTGGGGGACATTCGGACTACACTGTCCGAATTTCAGAGCCTCGCGGATGACGAAATTAAATATACCATGAAACGACAGATTGCAAGGGCCTATGGGGAGGGCGGCAGACCAGGAGGACGACTGGCGGCTAAAATATGTGAGGGACGTGCGCCGCAGAACATACAGGTGATCCGTGGACGGTGGGGGGAACGACATTATGGCGAGCAAGAAATACTGGGGGAATTTATGGATGCATACGGAGAGCTATATGCCTCCAGGCCTACGGCCGCTGAGGCTGAAATCGGGGAGTACCTCGAAGACGTGGCGATAGCGTGGCTATCGGACACACATCGCGAATATCTATCCCAGCCTATCACAGTGGAGGAGGTCACAGAAATAATTAAGTCACTGCCGAATGGTAAGGCTCCGGGCCCCGATGGCTTTACATGCGAATTTTATAAGGCGTTTGTTGACCAGCTGGCCCCCCGTCTAGTGGAAATGTATGGAAACGCTCATGAGCAACAACGACTGCCGCCCACACTGCGGGAAGCAATACTACTGGCCCTCCTCAAGCCACAGAAAGATCCGGAGCTTTGTGACTCCTATAGACCACTGTCCCTCATAAACGTGGATAACAAGATCTTAGCTAAATTGCTTGCTGCACGTCTGAACCCGCTGATGCCCAGACTGATCTTGCCTGACCAGTCTGGATTCATGGACATAACTAGGTGGCTTCCATGTTTTCTTGTAGAATGTATTTACATGCTGGGATGGTCCCTCACTGTCTTTTGTTGCATGACATACCTCTCATTGCGAATAGTAATTCTTTGTTAATGTATGTTTTTATTTAGACTCCCCTGATGAAGGGCCAAATGGGCCCGAAATGCATTGGGATGGCATTGGCCACTTGATGATATGGAGCATGTATAATATCATCGTTTATTGCATCTTCAAGCTTACAAGACACTGTTGAAAAGTTAAGACATCAATTAAATGTCATGATTACAAGCACGCACGGCATCTTCATTTAAACAGACGAATTAACGTGCTTTAAGCTTTTGCTTTTTGAGGTGTGCCCAGAGGGACGTTGCCTGAGTTCAGCCAACGCATGAATTTTGACAGTCTGGATTCATACCAGAACGCTCCACTGCTCACAATACGCGGACACTATTTGCGCTTGCGCATTACTTAACACCTGAGACGAAGGCGGCGGCGGTCTTCCTAGACGCAGCCAAGGCCTTTGATTCTCTAGAATGGAAATATATGACTAAGGTGTTGCGGAGGATGGGATTCCCACTTGCGTTCCTTCAATGGATCCACTTGCTATATGATGCACCTGTGGCGAGGATTAGGGTGAATAACTATATTTCAGACACCATTGCTATACGGAGAGGGACGAGACAGGGATGCCCGCTGTCCCCTCTTTTGTTTGCTATAGCACTGGAGCCGCTAGCCTGCAAGATAAGACAGGGACATCATTATTCGGCCCTGCAGTTTCCGCAGCGGCCACTACACATCTCCCTGTACGCAGATGATATGCTACTCTACGTGAGGGACCCACAGACCAATCTGAATCCACTTTTGAGGGAATACATAAAATTTGCACGTAAATCTGGGGTCACCATAAATTGGGCCAAATCCCGGATTATTCCCTTGACTGATACCACGCACCCGCACCCCATAGATTATCCCTTGGAGTGGAAAACGGACCCAATAAAATATTTGGGGGTATGGTTTCACAGGGACCCGGAAATTGTTATCAGGTCTAACTACGGGACGGCGATTGACACACTGGAGGAGAGGGTGGGAAGATGGATTCAGTTGCCTTTATCGCTGGCTGACCGTATTGCTATCGTCAAGATGGTACTCCTGCCGAAGTTACTTTACCTGTTCACTAACATCCCTATACACCCCCCAATGGAGGTGTTCCGCAGGATTACCTCGTTGGTCCTCCGGCTTGTTTGGGCGGGAAAGACGGCCAGGGTGGAGATGCGGACACTCACGTTACCGTACAGTCAAGGAGGGTTCGGGGTCCCAGACTTCTATCATTATTACCTCTGTGCGCAGGCACAGTACGCACACTACTGGTACCACAGGATCCCATTTCTCACCCACACTGCGATAGAAGAGGGGGATGCGCTGCCTGTCCCACTCGAGGCGATTATCACCCATCGTAGGCCGCCACTGCATACGCAAGACATCAACACCATTGACACAACGAACAAAGCATGGCATACCATGGGCAGACTGGCCAATAAACTGCCGCTGTATGCCCCGGCGCTCAGGCTCCAATGGCATCCGGCTATATCGGTAACGCAAGAAAGAGTGGGATTGGATTTGCTGCGGCAGGTAGGCATTGACACAGTAGGAGATTTGTACGATAACGGGACTTTTAAAACACTTGAACATCTCACATTCATTAGTAACATGTCTACGCTATTTCGCTTCAATTATTACCGGCTGCAAAGAGCCGTGAAGGAGCTGTATCCAGATTACCCGTTGGAACCGAAAGAGCTGACTGCGTTGCAGTGGCTGATCACCACACCAGCTAAACGGCACCTGGTGTCTACACTCTATACAAAACTACAGGGGGACATAGCGGGGAACACGCACACCTCCATGGAGAAATGGAAGAGCTGTCTAGATGCACAGCTAACAGAGGAAGAGTGGACGGTTGCCTGCACCCTGACGGGAATGCGTACGCCCAACGGTAATCTCCGCATACTACATTTCAAATACCTGCACCAAACATACTACACACCGGCTCGGCTACACCGTTATGGGCTGCGTGGGGATGCTAGATGCGAGCGATGTGGGGCTGATGGTGCAGATTTTATACATCTGGCGTGGTCGTGTGAGGCGGTGGAAAGATACTGGGAGCAGGTGACGAGATTGCTGGGGGCCATGGTGGGAAGTGAGGTGCGCTGCGAGGCCAAGACCTGTTTGCTAGGGTTGCTGCCCGAGATACGGGCCCTAAAGCGCAGATTTTGCATGATTGCATTACTAATGGCCAAAAGAAGGGTATCGCTCTGTTGGTATGGAAAGAAGGTCCCAAAACTGAAAGACTGGCTCACGGACCTAACGTACTGTAGGGATACCCTGAGGACCTACGAAGAGGAGCTCCCTGCTGGATCAACACCCAGAGACTACTGGGTATATTTAACTCAATATCTGCAAAGTGTTTCCGTAGAATCACCAAGCGATTAACATGTGAGTGGAAGGGTGGTGGGGGTGGAGGACCTCTGGTTAAGACACAACCCAATGATTCGGATGAAGGATGCTGTTGTGCTGTGACCGAAATGTTTTGGTTATTGTTCGATTGTAAACAATTACAAATGCCAATAAAAAAAAAAAAAAAAAAAAAAAAAAAAAAAATGAAAGTTGACATTGGCACCATGTTTCATTTTTATTCTACTTTGGGTTTGGCTGGATACTGCTTCCCTCCTCAGGTAAAACGATTTTCCTTTGATGGTCATAAGCAAAAGATAAATATGGTCATTCCCTTGCGGGTGCGATATTAAGCGTCGCAAGCTTTGCCGCGGCAGCCCATAACTCGCCAGGTGGGGCTGCTCCGACTTGGTAATGATGGTGCTGGGTATGACTTCATGGGTGGCACCCAGGATCAGAGCTCGTAAAATGGGTTAAACATCTCCAGCGATTGGAGTAAATGGACAAATTCAATAGAAAGTGCGAATCTTTTCACCTTCTGTAATTTTTATGATTCTGCTCTTTCCACCGCTAATGGCCGGCTGTGTCTCACGCTTCCCGCTGCATTATCAATACACAGAGACCTCACCATATACAGATGCGTGTGGTGGTATGAGTGTAATCGCTTCAGCTGCATGCAGGATTGGAGGGAGTTATAAATTCAATGTTCACTCTGCAAGATTCTCTAGTTGCCAAGAGAAATTAAGAAAATCCGCTGGGATAAGGGACGGAAGCAACACAGAGGGGGGCAGAAGCAACACAAACAAGCAAAGAACAAGCATACACATTTACTGACATTCATGGTCATCAAATTACCTACATCAAAAGGATGAAAGGCTGATCTGGGATGTGGACTCCGGCCCTTCAGATCAGAGCAGATATCAGCAGAGGGTGTTTAACTCACTGAGCCAGCTTAGCAGCTGCCAGAAAAGGCGTCCTCGAGTGATACCACACGGAACAGGCCGGAAAATCTTCTGCAGGGATTGGATGGTACGAAAAATCCTTACGCAGAGTTAACTTTTACAGCTGATTCCGATCCATTAAAAATCGGATTGAGACATGCGCCTGTTTACGGAAGACACCAAGATATGCAAAGAGGGGGACAATCTGGGAGCAAATAAAACAAGACCAGCCCGGCGGAGCGTGGCGCGCGCGCGCTTGGCGGGGGAGCGCCTTCCAGGCGGGGGAGCGGACCCTTTGAAGTAGGATGCCAAACGGATTGCATGGCGGCACGATGCACGTGATTGTGCGCGTGCTCGCCATGCAATCCGCTTTTGGGAGCACTTTTGGGAGCCCCTTTACTAGAGTCTCGCTGAGTGATCGCTTACGCGATAGCCAGCGAGACCTAAAAAAGCAAGCAAGCAGTTTTACTTATAATAATAGCTACCTGTAGTGTTGTGTGCAAAAGCAGCAAAGTGGCAAGATGGCGTTAACATTTAAAACGCTTATGCTAACATAGCAATGCGTGCAGGCAAAACCCTGTCTCCACTACACTTCCTTCCCCTTTTTTTCACTGGTGTGCATGTTTTACATATTTATTTTTTAGGTCTCGCCTACGCAGCACGCATGCGCTGCTTAAGTGACCTTTAGCCGCTGTTCAGCTCTTTTTCGAAGCACATACTCATGCTTGTGACGGCATACACCTTGCTGGAGTGCACAGGGGCACGCCACAAGCTCGAGTATGTGCTTCGAAAAACAGCAGACTGCGCACACACGCACCACTCCCGGGCTTGTTAGGTGCGCGATTGCTGCAAAAGTAAAGAAATAGATGGTTTTTTCTATTTCTTTACTTTTGTAGCAATCGCGAGTGAATCGCGGCACGCGTGCTTTACTTTAACCATGTTAAAGGTAAAGCGTGGGTGCCTCGATTGCTACAAAAGTAAAGAAATAGAAAAAAACATCTATTTCTTTACTTTTGCAGCAATCGCGGCACCCGCACTTTCCTTAGTTTACTTTACTTTAATAGTTTTGCTCGGCAAATTAACCTTGCTTCTCAGTCGAAGGGATGACTTTTGATGACGTTTTGCCGTGCTTTATGGTTACCGATATATTTTGCATGCTAAGTTAGCATTCTAGTTGCTCTAACACAAACGTAGCCGAGTGCGAGGTGCGGTGCACTGCACGTGATGAGATCATCATCCCGAGATGATGTCGGTCCATCCCACTCTTCAGTGCCCGGAGTCCTTGCTTTTCTGTTTTCGACAGTCCCTCTTGGGCGAGCTTGGGAGCAGCCTTGTGTACACAGAAGGGCTATGGAAAGTTTGCTTTACACATGTGTGTTTGAAAGGGCAAAGCTCCCCGCCTTGGGAGAGACCGAGTTCACCTGCGAGAAATTTTACGAGGCAGAGCGTCTTTGCAAAGCTTCAAATTAGGCCCGGGAGTCACTCTTATAAACGCCACTCATGTGGTACAAAGAGTAATTACCCGTCGCCCCACCCGCCACCAGCATGTGTAGTTGTGGCCTTTGAGCCCTACCACCCGACATGCTAGCGCGGGAACCCTGTGAACTCTTGCGCTGGCATGCCCCTCAATTCTTGTGCATTACCACCATGTGCCCTTTTTTTTTTTTGTCAAACTTATTTTTATTGGCAATTTTTCCAAGTACATCATAGGTTATTACCATCATTTCACACATTGAAGGGAGTGTTGTAAGTTTCAACAGGACGGAAGTTGTACCTAGTTACATAATGCTAGGTAGTGACCCGGCCTCAATCTCATAGTAATGCGGAACTGCGGGGTACAGTTTCTGACAACAGTGGGGCTTGGGGCAAACCCTTATGGTCCATATGTAAAATCACACAATTTAATTAGGTGTCCCATCTTTCTTTTGTGATGGTATTTTTCCAAATCCTTCCGACCGAAAGGTGCCATATAAAGTACAATACAGTCATACAAAAACAACTCCCAACTACGAAGTAACAAAAAAAGAAAGAAAAAAAAAAAACCACCCCAACAATGGTGGCAGCAAAATTAAAGCAACTTATTCAACATATGATAATAGAAGGTAACTTAAAATTGAAAGAGGTGAAGCGCTCTGACAGAAGGAGGACAGACAGTTGATGGTAGTCCTTGTGAGAGGAAGGTAACTAGCGGGCCCCATTTAAGTTCAAAGTTCTTGTAAGTATCCCTAAAAATATCCAACATTCTTTCTAGGCTGAGTAACTCCATAATCGAGAGTGCCAAAGGGAAATTGCCGGAGCCTCCCTCCGCTTCCAGGCGGCTGCTAGGGTCACTTTTGCCGCACCTATGCAAAGCCACATGAATATCTTGTCTGCTCAGGTCTGATGTTCCAGGGTGGGGTCGCGAAGTCCCAAAAGGACCCCTGCCATGGTGGTTGGGATGGGGTATCCGAGCATGTCCTTAATGTGTGCGAGTATTTCTTCCCAAAAGGGGCGCTTAGTCGGACAGTCCCACCAAATGTGCTGAAAGTCTCCCAGAAGCCCGCAACCCCTGCAGCATCTATCGGAAGTGTTGGGGAAAATCTGCTTGAGCCTGGACGGATGGAGGTACCAGTCCATGATCTTAAGATGAGCCTCCCGAAGCTCTATGGAGTGATTGAATCTTGTGATGTCGGTCCATAGATGTGCCCATTCGTACTCGGAAATACCGCGCTGTAACATTCCCTCCCACATAGACATATATCGTGGTCGTGGAGAGAGTGTGGTAGTGAGTAGGAAGTTATATATAAACAAAATCACCCCTTTCATAGTCGTGGTTTTGGCGAGGAAGGACTCAAATCTTGTAGGAGGACGAGTGGCCGCCTCCCGTACCTGAGGCGT
This sequence comes from Triturus cristatus, assembly GCF_964204655.1. NCBI lineage: Eukaryota > Metazoa > Chordata > Amphibia > Caudata > Salamandridae > Triturus > Triturus cristatus. Next base: position 123,210,057 of record NC_140593.1, read on the forward strand.
CAGGGCCCAGTGCATTAGCTGAACGTGATGATATCGTTCTGTGTTCTCTTCCCCATAGTTGCAATTTTCAAAGGTGAGGGGCTCAAAGTTATGAAAAAGGTGTGTCAAGGCAAGGCAACCTCCCTCCCTCTCTCCAAGCGTCAAAGGGTCCCTGCTGCAGGCCTGGGGGGAATGCGGGGTTAAAATGGAGTGGTGTAAATGGCGAGGGGAAAGAGGTCCATCTGTCATCTCCCGCGACCGAGTCCCACACTTTCAAGGTGGTGCGTGTAGGGGTGCTAATGTATGCATTCTTGGGTCTATCCTTTTTGGGACGCCAAGCCAGATCCCAGATAGTCCTCCCTGCCACACTGCGATCCATATGCAACCAGTGTTTATCAGATTCTCGTTTCGACCATTCAGTCAGTACTCTCAGTTGCGCTGCTTTATAGTATAGTGTTATATCTGGGAGTCCCACTCCACCCTCCACTCGAGAGCGACGCAGTAGGGAGAAAGAAAAGCGGGCGCGTCCCCCTTGCCAAATGAAGTGCAGAATCATGGTTTTAACACGCCGCCTTAAGGTCAGGCGAGCCGCATGGAGAAGCACATCCTTGCAAACTATGCCAATCCCTTCCCGGCACTAGGTCCCGGCCGCCCCAAAGCAGTCCACTGATTGCCAATGGACCCCTGCTGCCCGAGTTGCCAGCCACGCACCTGCTTAGGCTCAGTCGTCTTCTGGGCCAATTGGGGTGTCCGCGGCGGCCGCTCCGGCACACTTTCCATTCCTCACAGGGATCTCGGCGACGGGGAGATCTGCAGAACCCCTCCCCGGCCCCGGTGAGTAGATCAGTGTGTCTGCCCTTATTTTTTCAGTCCCCGCGCTGCTTCAGGGGTCGTTCCGGCGCCCTTCAGGCATAGGGCGCCATTTTGTCGCACATCGATTCCATGCCCCTCTGGCTAATTCGGGCTGTTAAGGTGGCGTCCGCAGCAATTTAATGGGTCCTGACGGTGCCCCGCACTCTCTGCTTCATGTAGATGTGCTTCTCGACCGTCAGGACTCCACAGGGCCACTTCCAAGCAGACCGGGATAGCACGCGGACCGGATGCCGAGACAAGCTACGTCCAATCGGCCATCTTGCCCGGCCACGCCCCAACATGTGCCCCTTTATGCCAACGCAGCCCCCTGCAAGGATGGGGTTCGGGAGAGCTGTAAGGACCTGACTGTTGAAGGACATTAGAACTGCACTAGGGCTAGATGTTGGTCAAGAGGAAGATGGCTCTTAACGACAAGCATTGCCCTGCGCGCCTCACTCTGCCGCCTCTCTTGGTGCCATAGTGCAAGGATATGTTTGTTGGAGCCTGTTCAGAACACCCCTCCAAACCCAATGAACCATGGCCACATCTTTGTACCTAAGGCACACTACAAAGGAACTCTGCCAGTTCAGAAATCATACACACAGAAGGAGGCTCCCCTTACCCAAGCGCAAAGGAGAGCGCTTCATAACACTATTTCTGTTAAGCGATATGCCAAACGTAGCCGCCGTGGTGACGTTTCCCGCATGACCCGCAGACACAATGCTTGTCCGTGATTGGAGGTCTTGGGCCTCCCGTCATGCTGTGCCGTTTGACCCTTGCCGGTCACTCAGTTTACTGTTGTACTCCCGGCATGTGCGGTGGCAGTGATGGCGACAATAGGATCAGCCGGCTGTGTGCGATGTGGACTGTGGCTTGGGTGTGCCTGAGCTTGGTTGAATGGTATCAGCATCACACCGAAAGTGTTCGGCAGGTGAAGCATGAGTTGGCTCTGCTGCACCTGCAGCCAGGCTAGAGTGTTAGGGATTTGAGTCCCTGGAAGGATTCTTCAGTTACCAGAGCATGTCAACCATGCCAATCTGTGGATGAAGTGACAGTTGGTTAACGACTTCACCACGTGATTTCTAAAGCGGAATTTAGCTGTTGCGTTAACGCGTCTCAAGCATTAAGGCCTCCCAAGAGCCTCTTCACGGCACAGAAGGACACTTTTACTGTGGAGAGTGAAGCAGTTATTGTTTTGCCAATGTACACTCTGAAGCCCCCTCTCCCTGGCCACAGGTATCGCACTGTGCTTCATTCTATTAATAACCCACTATTGATAATTCAGATCAGGACCATTGTTGCGTCTGTCTGTATCCCTTCAGATTAGTTTTCCTTCTAGCATCCCTTCAGTTCCTTATTAGTTGCACCTCCACGATCCACGTCACTAAAGCTAAGCAGGTTTTGCTGAAATTCCGACTTGTTGCAAGCAGTTTTATTCCAGGTGCTGCGCTTGTGTGCTTAGTACTGAAATGCCTCGCTCCCACCCAGAAGAATTGATAGACAGTGAGGCCACTGAACTTCTGCAGGTCTACACAAAAACATCTCCACCTCTCACGGCAAAGACATTGATTTGTATGGCTAACCGAATTTTTAGGTCTCGGCTGCGAAAGGCTGCGCTTGCGCAGTCTCGCTCCGAGATTTAATGAGTTTGAGTGACTTTGAGAAGAGGGGCTTGCACCCGCCCCTCTTCTCTCCTGTTCTCCATTGGCTGGCCTCTTAAATGCTGGCCAGCCACTGGAGAAGAGGTCCAGTCACTCCGATTATGCCCCGTCCTTTTCGGATCGGGGGGCGTGTTTTTTGCGAAAAGTCTCAGGGAGGAGACAACAGCAAAACACGCCCCCGAATCCGAAAAGGGCGGTGCCTTTCTTCGAGGCATTTCTGCTCTGCCACGGAGAAAGGCAGTCGTGTGCTCGTCCGCTCCCCCTTCGTCCGGTTGCTGCTCTGGTCTCCTCACCTCTCCAAGGGTGTTCTTGTTTAAATAGGTTGGGGGGGTGTTTCTATTGGTTCGTACAGGGGCTTGGAAGACAGCATCTGGGCAATTTCGCATAGCCAGCTCTGCACTGGCACCTAAGTGGGATTAAATCATAAGCAACCTAGCCCCATTCGGTACCAAAACTGGTCCGATGTCAGGTGATACTACACATTGCAGCAGCCTCACCTGAACCGCCTGCAGAAAATAATCCAAGTGAAAAGCTGCGGGGGCGCAACAGACAGAGCGGGTGCGGTGGCGTAAATTACGAAAGGTGCTCTTACAGAGGCCGGTGCTGCCGTAGGAAAAGAAGGAGAAGATGACACGCCTATGACGACAGTACAGGCCGGGTGGGCTGCAAACAAAACACACTGCCCGCGCAGAAGAAAACAGGCATGCCGTCATCCAATCGTAGGGCTGAGTGCAGTCTTCCGGGATCACTCATCCAGTAATAAATTGGCAGACGTCTCTCAGCCAATCCACAGCCGTGTAGTTTCAGAGCACTATTGGCCAATGAACAGTTGGCAATAGCATCCCAGCCAGTCACATGACAAAAGTTCAACAAACCAATCCCTGATTGTCACAGTACTGCCCTATCTAAATAGAATATGTTTTCTTTTACCTGATTGAGTGTGTTTACTTGGAGCCGCTGTTTCGGTCCTCGTGCGCAGTGATTACCGTGTTTACCGGTGATAAAGCGCAATCTTGGCACGACTCACACGTTCGATGCTTGTCGCCAAGAGGCACTGGGGCATTTGTGTGGCACCCCCGCGTACAGAGAAGGCATATTTGGTTGCTTTTCTCCGCGGGAACCATCATGTTGTGCGAATGGTGGAGCATGGTGGCAGAGATCGTGTTGCATTTAGATGAGCCCGGTGAGGACAGTGACATTGTCTGTCTTTGCTCCAGAGCCTTTTCAAAGTAAGCGGCCGTACAATTCTTATGTTTTCACGTACAATTGTTTAAAGTGAAATTAGACCGAGCTGATGTTGTTTGGCGCACTTTTTTTTGCAGAAGAACATTTTATAGCGCTTTGTTCTTAGATTTTCCCCAACTTTGTCTTGACATAAAAATTATGTTTTTTGTTCTATCGTTTTCAATGTGTAGGACTCACAAGTGACGCTTGTCAAGTTATGTTATGTAACCTAGCATTTGTGTAGTGTGCATCTACCAATGGTGGTATCATAGTGCCAACTGTTCAGAACGATTACAGGTAGTTGTTTGGAGAGATGTGTGTTTGTAATATTGCCTATGTGGAAAGAGTGGCTAGAGGTACACACAGGACTAACATCTGATCTGTTTGTGTCACAGCAAAGTTGATGCTGATAGTATGCATGCATTGTATAATAGAGGTAGCGAGGAAATATGATGTGCATTGCACAACATTTATTCCTGATTGTATGGCAGTATCATGCTTGGTGTGCTACCCCTTTGTCAATGCGGTAGTCATTTAACACTAAGGGAGTAAAGTAAATTACTCATTGCTGAATTTAAAAGTGCTGAAGTCACAGTCTCGGTAAATCCCCAGACCCTCAATAATAGGTTTGTGCGTTTCTTTTACAAGCTTGGAAGGTGCAGGCCACGAAAGTCCTAAGCACAGTTCCCCAGAAATACCAACAACGGTATCAGTATGTGGGGATATAAACTGGGAACTGTGAAATATGAGAAAGCATATATCCGTTATTTGTTGAAGTAATATAGGTTATTGACAAGAAAGGGGTCAGGATTATAAGGCGACATAAATTGCAGAGATTCTGGCCCTGGGCACTTTCCAAGGCAAAGCAGCTCACACAGGGAAATTGTCATAGGAAGTCACTCAAACCTTTATTGCAGGGTAACTTAAATTTGAAGAAAAGATAGACTCTTCTTGGACAATGTAAAAACAGCTCTTTACTGTTGCGATGGGGAGATCGACTGTCTTCACACAGGCAAGTAGCTGGTCTCAATTTGCTGCATCACAGACAGCTATTTTCAAACAGAGCTAAACAATGGGGGTTGAGAAAGTTCAGGAAATAGATTACTAGACGGTTACACACTGGTACACTTTAATGATAACAAGCATTTACAATGCAACGGTCTCGGCATTGTTAAAGTTAGAGCTATTGGCATTGCTCATGACATTTTTTTTTGTTTGTTTTTGTTTTTAAAACATGTAAAGAAACGGCATTGTTATATACAATGTCAATAGCTTAATCAGTGTGTGTGTAGGTGGCTCTGTGTGTGGGTGCAAATGCAATAGGTCTCGCATTTGAGAGTGATTAAGCTATTGACATTGTAAATAACAATGCCGTTTCTTTAAATGTTTTAAAAACAAAAAACATAAACAAAAATAATGTCATGAGCAATGCCAATAGCTCCAACTTTACCAATGCCGAGACCATTGCATTGTAAATGCTTGTTTATAAGTGTAAACTATCCCTGACTTTAACAGTAGCATTTAATCCCTCTCCAGGCATGCAGGTTCTCTTTCACCAACTATACCCTGGTCACACTAGCCCAATACTCCCATGTCCTGGCCCTGATCTCAACGCTGATCTTAGACCTCACACTTTCTCTTACTACAACCTTAAATCTTCCATCCTCTCTCTCTTTGCCCTGACCCCTAAACGCCACGCTTTCCCTTTCCCTGACTCCATCCGGACACTGGCCAGGCACCAACTCTATCCTAGTCCCGACCTCTGCGCTGATCCTAGCCCTCATACTTTCTCTACTCCAACCTTTAATCAATCTCCCTCTCCCTAACCCCTGCCTTTTCCCTGTCACGGACTCTACACCGGCTAGCCTGGCACTGAACCTAAAGCTCCCCCTCACTTTCTTGTCCTGACCTATACCCTAACACTGGTCTTAGTCCTTACACTTTCCCTTACTCTAACCCCCAATCTTTAAATTTTTCTTGCCACTTCCCAAACTCCAGGACCCAACCCTGACCGCAGCCCTATTCTTGTCCCTAATCTTTTCACCCATGCCATGACGTTAGTCCTACTCTATCTCTGATAGTGAAGCTACTTAAAAACTAGACCCTAACTTAACCTTGCACTACGTCCCAAACCTTGACTCTAAACCTTGATTGTTATGTTGCTCACTTTTATTTTCGATGATTGTTGCTTGTGATAAGTTGAGCAATTCAAGTTTACAACAAGCATTGGCATAGCCAATAGGTCTCGCTTTTGGGACCTTATAAGTATTTAGCTATGCAGCACAATATCCTTGGTGCAACAACATCAACCGTTGCATGGCTAAACACTTGTAAGGTCCCAAAGGCGAGACCTATTGGCTATGCCAATGCTTGTTTTAATTTGCCATTCTAAAACGGTCTTCCACCAGTTTTGAAAGTTAAATTAAAAATGTCTGCTCTACATTATGGTGTGGCACATACGCACACATTGGCAACCATCTTTGAATAGGTTTTCATTAACATGGAGCCACAACTTATTGGTTTTACCGATGTTTGTTCTCTGTTACAATCATTGTTCAGTTTCTTTTGTCTGTGCCTGCTCCGTAGTATGCAAATATGCATTGGAATATCCAATAGTCTTAATAATTATATGGTGTGTACGTACCAGACATAATGTCAAACTCCTTGGGCTTACCAGTGCTTGTTTGATATATGTATGTATGTATATATATATATATATGTGTGTGTGTATAGATGTGTGTATATTCTCCATCCAACTCAATGTTCTTCGGTAAGGCCCCCAAGGTCAGGGGGCTTTTAAAAAAAAAAAAGAACTCCCCCAATATACTTCTCGTTCTCACCAGGCCCAGTCGACATCAGTGTGCGGTCGGTGTGAGAAGCAAGTCAAACAGTAATGAGTTTCCATGGGGCAAGGAATAACGCTCCCTCCAGAATGCTTGCCACCAGTTTAATAAAGTTGATAAACGCCAAGCGAAGTGTACACAGAAGGCCCAGGTAACACAACGCATTTCAGCGATCTCATCGCCTTTGTCACAGGTGGGTGGTTTTCGCTCCCTTGCAATATTTAAAGCATCGTGAACAGATCAATGAACGCTGCACATAGAAAACAGAGACTGGCTAATTCCACAGCGATACACTGCATACTTCAGGGCGGCCATATTTAAATACGGCTGAAAACCATGCAGAAACTCAAATAAGTGTGCATACAAGGAAACTGTAGACATTGAAACGAGTCTTCATTTACTGTGCCTAGGTCATCATAATGTACAGATTTTAGTGGATCACATTGTATATAAAATTATATAAAACTCACTCTAAATCGCGATCCAGAGTGCCATTAATATGATCACAGTAAGTGACAAACTGAACTGCAAGCCTAGTATTGCGTGCACAGTCTGCCATAAATTGCATCGTGTCCCAGTGGGCTCCTCCATACCCTGTGTGACTGGATGACCGGTCAGTGAAGTGGATATAAGCTGAGTGGTCGTGCTAAAACGTGTTCATCAGATAGGACCTTGCACATTTTGTAGCAGGCAGAACACCAGTATTATCTAGTGTAAGGCATACTGCAAAGTGGACTGGTCCGGTGTGCCCCCAACAAGGAAAACAGTGTTGGCATCATTCTATATAAGCAATATTATATTGTACTGCGTTGTATAGCGCACAAGTGGGCTGCATCAAACCCTAAGTAAGAGATTGATAAACGTAAAAATCCAGAATCAACCTGCCATCTTGCAAATGCATGGTGCAAGAACCATGAAAAGTGTTTGTGAGCTGCTGCATCCAACCCTACATTCTGAGACCTGGCAATGCGGTAGACAGGACATATTGAATATGGTACCCAACTACATCTAATACTGAATAAAGCCCAAGTGGGCCATACATATCCAGATGCGCTCCACGCTTAAATAATGCCATGCAAAATCATGATAAAAACAGAATAATAACCTGGACATCAAATCACTAAATAAAAAACTAATAAAAAATTAGTAATGCCAAGACAAGCGTAATCCTCATAGTAGGGAAGGGGTATGTTCAAGGTCACAGACCCTCCGATCCGTAAATAGAGGTGATCAAGTTCCTGTATAGCAGTTATGTCTCAGTATAGTGCCAGTAGGCATATACCACCACAATCTCGCCCCATTGGGCATAGATAGTAAATTCTTGCTGGCATGAAGTCAAAACACTCAACTAACCCAATGACACGGTTCAGTAATGCCTCTCTATCTGACAAGAGTCCCACCAGCTTCCATCTGGGAATCCAGGTAACCATAATAATGTCACCAATAGGGTAATGCATTCTTAATTCTGTGTCTCGTGACTCGTAGCCCTGTATATGAGAGAGTGCAGTAACAAAGTGTAGAAAAAGTGAAACGAACAAAAGGAAACCTAGAGCATGAAGAAAGAAACAACAAGAAAGGCACCTGTTATCTATATATGTTAAAAACAATTAAGTCAAGCTGTTTCAGAAGATCTTGTCACATACGCCTACACATTATACATAGCAATGGCAAAGCATATGTGTCAAATAGCATAATGATCAAGACTGTACCCCGATCTTTATCCTAGATGTACATTAACTTCTTCATCTGTATTTAGACCCATATATATCTTGGTATTGAGCTCCAATATATATGTTGACTCTAATCTCCTTAGAGCCACTTCTGTCTTTATCCTTTGCTGTGGAGTTGATTCTGTTGATGGCAACAAAACTCAGAAATCTTGTCTCATTGTTGTGGAGTTGGACAAAATGTGGCCAACAGATGTTCCAGAACCCCTTTGTTTACTGGGTGGATTATACTCCATACATACCATCTATTGCAGGGGCAAGTGAGCATGTACACTTTGAAATCAGAGTTGAAGGTGAAATAATCCTCAATGCTGTGTTCCTAGCCCAGAAAGGGTGCTTTGAATGTTTTAACAAGCCGTGCATTTTCTGCACGCAAAGAAGCCCTTCCTCCTCATGCATGTCCATGTGGTGGTGATGTTGTGGATGGCACTAGTGCTCAGTCTATCCTTCAAACTTACTCCCCTAATATATGTGATCTTGGGGTGGTCACAATCACGCTCTTAAGACAATCCTCGCTTGATTTTCCCCTAAAATTGGTTTCATATATTGGACTTCTGCTTAATGTTATGCAGTTTCCTTGTTTGAACACTTATTTGAGTTTTTGCATTGTTTTCAGCCGTATTACAACATGGCCACCATGAAAGTATGTGTGTATCATTGTGGATCAGCCCACCTTTGATTTCTATGTTCAGCGTTCATTGATTTGTTCACAATGCTTTAAATATTGTAAGGGGGTGGGAACCACCGACATGTGACCAAGGTGAGGAGATCGACGAAACGTGTCAGGTGTTACCTCTGCCTTCCATGTACACTTTGCTTTGTGTTTATCAACTTTATTAAACTGATGGCAAGCATTCTGCAGTGCACGTTTTTCCTGGCTATATGGAAACTCATTATGTGTGCTCTCTCTCTCGCGCTCTCTTTCCCTCCCCCCCCCCCCCCCACACCCCCCGCAGTTCATTTAGGCTCCATGGTTGTGGCACAATATGACTTAAAATAAAGTTGTAAATGGTTTATACAATCTAGATTTTATGTGCTCATGTCTATGTGTGAAATATATGGTCACAGTTCATAGCAGACGTTGGTAGTTTTGAGATATAATACCAGTTTGTGTTCCCACCCTTACACCTTTCAGTTTTCCGAGGAGATTAATAGGTTAACTTGGACAAACAAAGCATAATATACAAATTAGTAGATGTCTAGGTTTAAAAATAAAAAAAGGCTCACAGCAAATAACTTTACATGGTTTCATGTTCATAAGTAGATCTTCAGCGAAAAGATTTGTACGAAGGTCTTGACTTCTGCCTTTTTTTTACCCAAAGTCTCCATTGAAATGTTCAGAATTTAATAAAGATGCACTGCTAACAGGGAAATTGGGCACACCCTGACAATTTCAATCCCAATAGATTAACCTCTGGTAAGTCTGGATTGGATTAGCTGGCAATGAATGAGGTATTGCTATAAGGGTTGGCCTTAACCCCTTCGGTGCCACGCCCTTTCCCCCTCCTGTGCCGGGCGTTTCCCACGCGGGTGGGTTTCATGACGAGATAGTCTCGTCATGGGCACAGCGCGACCGTGCTCCATGACGAGACTATCTAGTCATGGGCACAGAAGAGGTTAAAGACCTGAATGTGCAGGTATTGTGGACACCTTAAGGGTAGTGCTTGACCGAAGTAAGATTGAGAGCAGATAAGCAGTTGCTTCCCTGCATGTTGCAAAGCAATTTCGAAGTGATTGTCCTTCTCTCATACGCTCCTCATTAAAGCACTACTCAGTTTTACACAGTGTTATTGGCAAGAGACCTTAAAGGCCCCACATTGTCTCGGAAGTGCGCAGGCCTGTTACTACCAGAGTACTGAGCTGTACAGCGTTTCGAGTCACGATTTCTGAGAGTGGGCCGCTTTCCTTTTTTAGTGTCTGGGTCGGTTTTTGTCTCCGGCCGACCCTAATATTGTGGAGCTATCTGCCGACTACTTACAGACACAAATTCATATTCGCAAAACTCAGTTAACAAATGGTTTTTGTCAATCAACATGTAGAAAAAAGTTGTTTTTCTTCCTGGCTCTCTTTTGATTGATAACCGGACATTAATGCACTGTACACCACTCGTGGCAGTGGCACTGTTAGTGCAGATGGGCAGACATTATAATTCAATTAGGTGAAATGTAAATTATGCCAGCATAATTTGCTTAATTTTTGGAATTTTGCGGTATGCGAAGTTCCAGAAATTAGGCGATTATGCCACTTTGTGTAGTTACGAGTCATGCACCATAAAAATATTGCATGAAATGCATTATTGACAGTGAAAATTTACCACAAGCTGTTTGCAGTGTCTTGTTCAGTAATTGACACAAGGACCAATTTTGTCTCAAATTATAGCGCAAAATGATGGACTTGAATTTTGTGTGATTGTGTGATTTTTCATAATTTTGATGTAATTTTACGCATTTCCAACACCGTTAATTGCAATCTGCCCTATGCACTGCATGTCTTCCAGCAGGAATGTGGAGTTGTCTGTTGTAAAGTGGGGCAATAGATACAAGCATTTGCAATGCAATAGGTCTCGCATTTACGCGAGTTTAAGCTACTGGCATTGTAAATGACAATGCCTTTTATTTAAGTTTTAAAAACCAAAACATAAATAAAAGGCATTGTCATTTACAATGCCAATAGCTCAAACTTGTGTGAATGAGAGACCTATTGCATTGCAAATACTTGTTTACTGTGGGTTTGGCTGGGAAAGGAGGAGGGTCGGGTTGCACTGTTACTGCTACCGTTGGAGTTTGCGATGGACGTGACAGACAGAGGGTTCAATGCTGCAGAGCAAGTTCCGTCAAACCTGGACTCAACCTTTTGCTCTGTTTCCTTGAAGGAAGCAGAACGAGTGCTGCTAATGTAATGACAGGAAAAGCCAAGCACGCGGCAGAAGCCCAGGGGACCACGCTGCATGTTTGTTGGCCAAAGCGACCTCCTATAAAACCAGTATTGTCATGTAACACTGGTTCTCTTGAATCTGTATCGAGGTCACAGGGGGCTGTTAGTAAATCATTCTGGCAAAACGGTGGAACTGTTCGAACCGCAGTGGCGTTTTGAATAAATGCTTGTCGAAGATGCCAGGGTCAGAATCGAGTGTAAATACCTGCCTTTCCTTATCGCATTTCATGCAAAAGCAGGACCGTGTTTTTAGAGTGAAAAAACATGAACCCTGGGCGCAGTGCTTAGGTGCACCCTGCGTGTGAAAGGTATTCACCTCCTGCTGGCACCAGTGGCGCGCACCTACATCTGTTAATAGTTTTATGGCTCGAGTTCCTGGCCAAATCAGCCATTCTTACTGTATAATATAGAATTCAGTGTCTGAACTAGTGCAGGACAGCGATTAAAACAAATGCGGTTATCCGACGTACAAATGAGCCAGCCTCTCAAGGGCAAGCTGTTGATACAGTCGACAAAGCAGTGCTTGTGTCTGTTGGTTGTTTTGTGTTCACCGTCCACATAGAGCCGCTTCCAGGCGCTTTGCAGGCTCGCACACATAAACAGAATACAAAGAGCTGAGGCCAGGACAGGGCGGGTGCGAGGTTCGGGCACCCGGTGGACACACAATTTCGAGGAGAGGAGGCAGGCATCGAGACAGTGTGCACGAGCGCAATCTCCAGTCTGGATGGGCGGGGCCTAATGCCGACAGGGCTGACACCAACCCCGCTTCCATAGAAGCCGGACACAAAAGCAACCACAATAGATCTCGCCAAGGCGAAGCAGCGCATGCGCTGCATCGCAGGCGAGACCTAATAAATGGGTTCTGCACTTATTGGTGGTGGATAAAGTGTAGAGTAGGTCTTTGCTGAAGGTAACAGAGCGTGGCAGGGCTAACGCATGTTGCTGTAAAGATGTCAGATTATGTGCCATACAAGTGCTAATGAACAATAACAGTAACCAGTATGGCATTATTTTGATTTATTTGCAGTTTTAACTTTAATGAATGTGACTGATATCCAGCCATCATCCAACTCTGCTGAAAATTTACACACTCTAGACTTTTGGTAACCTCCGGCAGCGAGTAGCAAACCATATACTACTAGTTTGTTTTGTGGTTAGCTTTACTCAAAATGCGACTGAGGTGGCTCTATGACGAGGTTAATATCGAAATAAACAATTGTTTAGGTTAATCCAAATGCAGGAAGATAAAAACAACAACAAAAATGCAGCTTATGTGGTATATACGTTGTCTTATGTGCGACACTGAAGTCTTCTTGTCTGAAGTTGAATTTGCAATGTTACATCGGCCCCAATACGTTTACAGAACGTAAAACAGATAATTATATATCAGGGTAAGAAGTTGAAAATGATACATCCATACATTAAACTGGCAAAGTGTACATTTTAGACCGTCAACCATTGGGCAGTGATGAAAGATTCTCGGTGTGTACCATACAATTTAACATCAGCAAGCCATCTGCAGATTGTACCCTTTGAGACAGAAGACCAGTGCCTGTTGACAAGTTTGTTCCATTGATTAACTAGCCATTTTTAGGTCTCGCCTAGGCAGTGCGCATGCGCTGCTCTAGGAGGGCCTTTAGCCATCGGTCTTCACTTTTCAAGCACTGCACTCGTGCTTGTGGCAGCATCCACCTTGCAGGAGCGAGCAGTGGTGTGCCAAAAGCACGAGTGCAGTGCTTGAAAAGTGAAGACTGTTCTCCCAGGCGCACGCGCGCACACCACTCACGGGTACACCCCTCCGCCTCTCTCTCTCCCCATCTGACGTCCCTACTGCTGCAGCCTGCATGCGTCTCCCCTACCATTCAGGTATCCTCCTCTTTCACCTGTTGCTTTTTAGGTCTCGCCTTTTTTTTTACTTTAAGTGCGAGGCGCGCGCGTTTGTTTCCCTTCTTAACCGTGCATGGCTAGCTGCTGAAGGTGCCTCCTTTTTTTGTTTTTTCATGGTTTTTTGGCGTTGCAGCATTTAGACAGAAGAGGGCATTGGGCGATGTTGGTTTCTCTTACTCCTTAATGACTCACCGCTCTGTTCTGGGAAGTGTCCTGCGGTGTCGCATTGTAATGCAATACTGTTTTGGGAAGAACACTGTGTCAAGAAGTATAAACTGTTTTAGAAACTGGAGGGGTGTGATGCCTAGTTGAGTTTTGCAAATACTGCAATGTTATGGTGTAGAGATCTGTGCTCAAGGCGCACTCTCCGGATACATAATAAATGGCTCCGATGTTTGGAACACACCCATTTTTGTGTAGTGAGAGGTAGTAAGATGCCTAGATTTATTTCAAGGAGTGGCCTGCAGTGGTATTAGGCACAGATCATGTTTGTGGGCATTGCACAATGACCTAAAGGACTGTTCTGCTTTTGAGAACAGTGCAGGGTTATGATGCACAGCACTGTTAAAAACTACTAAAAGGCCAAGGAAGCATCACTGGGGCTATACTCAGCGTACACAACCAGGCCCAGTGTACTTTTGGATGCTTGGAAAGGTAAGGGCTGGGCTCGGCATGCAATGGCCAAATCTGCAACTGCTCACGAGCTCCTCATCCACTGTGTATGCTTACAAGAATGCACAGCAGTCAGCCTCACTAGGTGCCAAGTTCTTCTGGCAGATGTAAATGTCCCATCCCTGTCCACCAACTGCATTTTAGGCTGCTACTTAACAAGAGCCTGGGCCAACCACAATGCTGTGCAATCCTTCTTCCGTTTAATGGCACCCCTGAAGCCAGACATGAGTGCCAGGTCACATTAGCAACCAGGCAGATATTTTATCGCTTTGCTTTTGGACACTACATCTTACTGCTCAGCGCCACCTCCAGCAACCACTGCGCTTTGCGGCTCTTATGCCAGGCCTTCCACTTCTTATCAAAAGCTTTAGCCACAGGAGCTGTTGTGCCAATGACTTGAAGACACTTCAGGAGCCAGGCCTCTCAGGCCCCATTTAACTGAATACGCCTGACTGCTCCAGGAAGTTATCAGAGGACACTGCTCACTACCTATTCCCTACTCCAGTGGACGTGTTATTGCATATTGAGCGGCATAATTTCATATACTTGTTCTGGAACTATTGAAAACTTGCTGAAATGCGGAAAACTACACAGAACCACTGACAGACTTGATGTTCTTTTTTCATGTATAGTCTGTCTTCCCTCTCTGCAGACTCTGCTACACTAAAGTTAAGTTGGTCGTTCAGGCTAACCTCTAAAATGTATAGCTCAGAGGCCTAAGAGCTACTCCCTCATCTTTATCTGTTGTAGCACAGAAGCAGATCTCTCTTTTCAAATGCTTAAGTTCTTGCCTGAATAAGTAATGTCTGCATTGAAGTAGACCGAATCAGAGAAAGCAAGCATTGGCATAGCCAATAGGTCTCGCCTTTGGGACCTTTTAAGTGTTTGCATGGCTAAACACTTACAAGGTCCCAAAGGTGAGACCTATTAGCTATGCCAGTGCTTGTTATTGCATGTAGCAATGGAGGATAAACGCGCAAAATATGCAGGACAAATTATTACTTAGAGCCAAAAAGATGAAAGTTTTGTGACGCATAATGTGTATGCCAGTGGGGGTGTAAAGCCATGGACGGTAACAGACATTCTCTGGACTTTTGCTTAGTTTGATCTTAAAATGTGCTGGATAGCTGGCATCTTTGACTACAAGTGTATAAATGTAAAACTGTCACAGCATGTGGGCCACGAATGATGCTTTAAAAAAGAAAGCGCTAAATAAAATATTATTAAAACCATCATTTGACATGACGAGATTCCATTGTTCATTGCATTTCATTCAGTGTACTTTGTGCTTGTGTAATTGCTGTTTGTGCACTAGATTGTTGTATCAGCCAGTTTTTTACCCCGCTGCTGACGCCCCTGTGGCCCCTTCTCCCTGACTGTTCCCGCTCCCGCCTCCCGCCTCCCAGCTGCACGCCCCTCCCCCATTTAATAGCGGCCGCAGTGTGGTCGCACGAACGGGCGTGCTGCTGGCGCGCCAAAGGCATGCCCGTCTGCGCCCGTCCGCGACCCGACTGTAACCAGCACCAGGCATCCTGGATCTCCGACCATCCACCGCTCCGACTCAGCTGCCCTCCCTGCAATCCACCCCGGAAGAAACCACAACTGCCAGCAGTCCATGCCGAACTCAACCCACGGCCAGTTCTCCTGTTGCCAGACCTTCACCACTGCCCCCCACACTGCCGTCAACCTGAAGTGTATCCTCCTCAACGAACTCTCCATGTACAGACATGCCGTAAGAGATGTGGAACCTCCTTGACACCCTGTCACTAGAAGTCATTTTCTTTACAGAAACTTGAACCAAAGCCCCCGCCATTGCCATCCTGGACGGATACAAGATCCAGAGGAAGGACCTCCCCAACCACCCGGGAGGAGGACTCGCCATTGGGCACAAAACCTCCCCCCGCCTTTCCACCTCGAGTAACTCCTTCCCCGCTGCCGAACACCTGCACTCCTGGGTCTAGACCAGCCCCAACTCCACACTCCGCGGCACCCTCGCCTACAGACCCCCGGCCCGTACCCTTTTCGCTGCCACCATTACAGACCTCCTCGAACCCCACGTCATCGCCACCATGGACTTCATACTCATCAGAGACCTGAACTTCCACCTCGACAACCTCAGTGACCCCAACTCCGCCACCCTCCTGGACAACCTCACCAACATCAGACTGAAACAACTTGTCACCACGCCTTCCCACAAGGCAGGACACACCCTCGACCCCATCTTCGCAGGAGGAAACAGCATCCACTAAAGCCACCCCTCGCAACCGCCATGGATTGACCACCACTGCGTACACTTCCTAGTCGACACACCCAAGTGGCCCAAACCTGCTCCGAAGGAACTGGAGCAGAGTCAACGAGGAGCAGCTCGGCTCCACCCTCAACCGCGACACTCCCACTGCTGCAACCGCCCCGAACCTCGCAGCCAGGGTATTTCACACATGGATCTCCAACTGCGCAGACAAGCTTGCCCCGCTACGCAACTTCAATTGACAGCGTGGGTGGGTTGGTTGGCATGCATGGGTGGGTTGGTTGACGTACGTGGGTGGGTGGATGGGTTGGTTGGTTGGTGGGGGGGTGTGTGTGTGTGGGTTTTGGTGTGTGTGTGTGTGGGTTTTGGTGTATGTGTGTGGGTTGGAGTGTGTGTGTGTTGGATGGTTGGTGTGTGTGTGTGGGATTGGTTTGTGTGGGTTGGTTGGATTTGTTTGTGTTTCACATGACAGTAGAGTTCTTCCATGAGAGCTCCTCTAGCAAGTGGTCCTATTCAGGTGATGCCCCTCACTTCTGGAAAACTGATTGTCAGACAAGCACCAGCCATGGTCACACAGCTGATCCCACTTTTAAATACTTTTGCTAGGCAAGGAATGTGAATCCATCGGCTCTATCTAACTTCTAAGAACTTATTTGGGTAGTGCTCCTTGCTGAAAGTAGTACCTCTAAGCTGAGCTCCTGTAACATGGGCATGACAGTGTGAGGCTTTTCAGTGTGAAATCTCTTCTGGATTCACCTGCTTATCGCATTGCTATCTTTAGCCTTCCTGAAGCAGTAATTGGAAGCAGTAATTGGAGCAGACAAAAGGTCAGGCCTAACCTTGACATTTACTCGTCTGTAAAAACAGAACTGCAGTCAATTCTCACTCCCACCATCCATCAAATGGCAGTGATCAGCCCCTTAAGTCTTCATGGAAGACAGCACAGTCTCCCTCGTACGTACTTCAGTGTCTAGATCCTGACCCTCCAGTCACAGGAAGGCACATGGTACAAGTTTGCTGTCTCGGGAAGCTGTTGTCATCCCCTATTTTGTGCCATGCCAAACTAAGGGCATTCAAAATGGATCCAACTGGCTATAATACTCTGGGGGGAGGGTGTGTGTGTGTGTTGTGTGGGATGGTGGTGTGTG